>NC_081408.1:676495671-676857337 GCF_030272615.1 Cryptomeria japonica | reverse complement strand
AATGACATTCCAAAAAAATTGATATAAGGAAACCAGAAATCCATCTGGACCTGGTGCTTTGTCCAGCTCAAGTGAGAAAACTGTAGACTTTATCTCTAGCTCAATGATTAGGTATGTGGTTCTAATTTTCCTCTACAGTAATGACATGGGGCATATGTTGGAGGAATTCCTTTCAGGCTTGCATGGTTTCCTCTAAAGGGTTCTCATGATTCAACAAGTTTGGAACTTGAAAATTCCCAGTGACATATTTGAGACTTTCTAGCTGATGTAGGTGATACATTACATCTTCAAGCTCGAACTAGTGTAATGCATTTTGTGCATCAGTTGTGAACTCATTTATGGGAGAATGCTCTATTGGTTCCTCAATCTATTTTTTCCTTCTTTGCCATCAATAGATCTCTTCCTGCTGCTGGGTTATATGAAAGGAACCTATTAAAGATTGTGTTGTACCATGCTTAGTGTGAAGTGAGGGTCTTGGATTTGTTTGTGTAGCACAGAGTTAAGATTTTGTTGTTTCTGATCTATTGACAATATTATTACAAACCTGTGTTGCTAGGAGATGCATCTCCGAGCCCCACGGACACGTCTCGGAGACCAAAACACGTCTCCAGTATCGGAGACCTTGCCAAAGACATCTCTAGTCATAGGAGACTTTCAGTCGCAATCTCCCAAAGTCTCCCAACATCTCTCATGTAAAAGGTGTCATCTCCCACACAAATAGAACAAAAGAACTAAAACTTAAACACATTGGGAAGTCAGAAAATAAACATGTCGTGGAAGGGAAAACAAAACCTGACTCAAGACAAGAGCAAACGTGAGCTGACAAGACCACAAGTATTTGCCATTAGGCTATTTGCAGTGCAATGCAAAACTCAAAAGATATCCATATTTTCTATATTCTTGTTGTTGTTCTTGTAATTCCTTTATGCAAAATTTGCAATATACACAATGGAGGTGAATCCTACTAGATCCTTGGGAATTGAGAATTTAGTTGTGAATACATTTTCTTACTTCATTTTTGTGAGTATGTCTATATTTATATTCTCATATATATAATCACACAGAATAGCAAAAGGATTTGCAGTTTTGAAAGATTAAACTTATTGGTTTGGGTCTTTGCCTTTAGTTTTCTTATACACTTTGTCGCATTTGATTGATTCCTATGATGTTTCCTTTGCTTTTGATGGATGTTTTGGTTCGAGATGAACTCTTTGCTCGTTTTATCCTATAGATATGAATTGCTGTTGGGTGTTTGATACTTTTTCTCTTGAATGTTTTTCATTGCCTATTTAGTATTTGAGCATACCCTTCCGAAAGGATTTGCAATGTTGAAAGTTCAATGTCATGATATTTTCTATAAATTATTAAATTATGTGAAAAAAATGGCATCTACAAGTACCCCATGTCTCCTATTTTCAAAAATAGACGTACTGGTAGCAATACCAATCTCCCATACCAGTACCAGTACCGGTCTCTTGGCAACCTAGCTACAAACTCTCCTATCCTATTTCTTGAGTTGAGTTTTGAGATACTTCAACTTTTGTATGAACTTGTACAATACAAAGTCACGTTTGTACCTAGCCTCTATTTACTACTGGAATCAGTTTTCACTTAGCTTGGTGCATAACTCATATATTTTCAGAATTGAATGGATAATTTGCCAGCTTATGTACTGAAAGAGAAAGTGAAGATAATGGGCCAATGGTCTGAGAGTATGGATTCACAAACCTTGCAATAGATGTGGCATGAGCAGGGAATTCAATTGATGTCCATCATAATTTTGTGCAACTATTTGGCAGTGTGGTGCATGCTCTTCCTGCTATTACTTCAAGTGTATCTACCTCACCAAGAATATGTTAAGTGCAAGTTTGATGTAGTTGTTATGTCATTGAAACCTTTGCCTTCTTCTTTCCATCTAGAGTCTTGATTGTATTGAAATTGTCCATCAAAATCAGATTATATGGCTTTTAAGTGATGATCCATTGCTGACGCTGTTCACAAATGTGTATCTTGTGTTTCCAGAGATGTAATGTATATGTTAAGTAAATGCAAATGGCCTTTTCTCATTAGAATGGGAAAAAGCATCTACAATCCCCAAGGGAAGAACTTGGACAAACAAGACTGTACTTGGATTTATCCAATTTAAGAAGTGTGCATTTTGATTGGTTCTAGAAAAAATGTTTGGTTTCCCATATGTTTATCAGTGCCCAGTGTGAAGCCAAATCTGCTTTACTCTTGGATGAGGATCAGATCTACTGCTTTGGCTTTGAATTGGTTTGTTAGGGACAACTATTTGTGGGAGATGCCAAGCCCTCTTGTTTTCCAAGAGCAGATTTTCATTAATTAACCATGAGTATCAAAGGTGTTCTCTTCCCCTGAGTGATGTATGTTTTGCCCTGAAATCATTAAGATCTCATCAAATCCTTTTGAATCTCCATCCATGGGGAAAGCATCCAACATTGGCTTTTACCTTTTATGTATGGAGACCTGCATTTTGACTCCTTAAAGAGAAAAAAAACTTGGAGATCAGATCTGAAGAAGAGCCTATTTTCTTGTTTACCTTTTATTTTTTAAAGAAGTTGCCAAGTAGGCAGCTCCAGAGTTACAAGTCATGGTGGGTTGTGTTAATTTTAGCAATCAGATTAAACAATAAACAGCAGAAATCAGAATGCAGTGAAGAATAAACACAAATCACACAGATACCCTGGGAAAACCTCCCTCTTAGAGGTGAAAAACCCAGCCACTAATCTCAGATCTTTATTATGCAACACCAATATAACTTACAATGAGCTTCACTGTTTAACAGCAACCTAATCACAGTGGTATTTCTAACCTAGGGCATGCTGAAGTAATGAACTTATCTGTAATACAAATGCTTCTGTCACAGGGATGAAGTTCGCTGATCCTAGAATGGTGTCAACAGCCTTCAAGGATAGTTTGCTGATCTTCAAAGATGACTGCTGCCACTTGAAACCAGTTCGCAGCCACTCAGAGATGTTCGCTGTCTTCAAGAAGGATTCGCTGAATACTTAGATGAATTTCTGATTAGAGAAGTAATTCGCTTGAATGTGTTATAACAAGGCATCACCATCTTGTATTTATACATTATTATATTGCCTTATAGGCTAGGTCGGCTTAAGTACACTTGCCGCCAAAAATACAAATTTATTACAGGTTATAATATGTTTGCTTAACCACCCAATTTGGGTCCTGCTCTAGAACACGTTACACATTGCTTATACACCCAAATAGGACCAGCCTTATATGAGTTTAAGTGTATGAATAATAATCAAACTTTAATTGCTTTTAGCAACATTAAAGTTTGAGATCTGGGCTAGCATAATCCGAGCTAGCTACTAATTTCAACACTCCCTCTTAGCTAGGGAGGATAACACCAAGTAACCATAACACGTCATGGACCTTCCATGACATCCATCTTGCATTGCCCGCAGAGAATGGATCCACCTTGCATTGCCCGCAGAGGGTGACTCCACCTTGCATTGCCTGTAGAAGGTGAAAGATGCAACTTGATTGCATCACTGAGATTGAGACTCCCTCTCAATCAAGGTTGTGTTCTCCACAACTCCAAGCCTCTCTCTGAAGTATTCAAACTTCACTCGAGCTAGAGGTTTGGTGATAACATCTGCAATCTGCTCATCAGTGTTGACATATTTCTGCTGAATGACACCTCTCTGTACCATATCACGAACATAGTGATAATGAGTTTCCACATGTTTTGACCTATCATGAAACACTGGATAAACAGACATTTTAATACAACTCTGATTGTCACAATAAATGACTGAGGGTTCCCAAGGTTGTCCAAACAACCCAACAAGAAGCTCGCGAAGCCATACTGCTTCTCTTGTCGCCACACTTGATGCAATGTACTCAACTTCTACAATACTCAATGCAACTGAGGATTGTTTCCTGCTGGCCCAGGAAATCATGGCAGAACCCAAACTGAAACAGATTCCTGAAGTGCTCTTTCTATCAGTTACACTTCTTGCCCAATCAGAATCAGAGTAGCCCTCCAAGGTGATGATAGTGTTGATTGGATACTTCAACCCATAGCCAACTGTGCCTCGCAAATATCTCAGGATATGCTTGACTGCAACAAGATGAACATGATTTGGCTTGTTCATGAACTGGCTGAGGGCACTCACTGCATAACAAATATCTGGTCTAGTGTTAACTAGATACATCAAGAATCCAATCAACTACCTGTACTCCAATGGATCTGCAAAATCAGAGTTAGCTATAGATAAACTCAATTTCTTCAAGTTAGTTTCCATAGGAGTAAGCATAAGTTTACAATCCAGCATACCAAATCTTTTCAATATATCAATGGTATATTTTCCTTGACTAAGTATAATTTCATTAGATCTTTGCAATACTTCTAACCTAAGTCCGAGGTTCGAATTCAAATTTGAAGTTCGACAACTTTGAAATTTGAATGAAGTTCGATGATGGAAAAATTTGAAATGTATAAAATTCGAATTAAATTCGCCATATGTAATTTTTAAATTGTTTTAATAAATATATGTAATATATCTATAAAATTGCCTAAATAGTTTAACATTGATAAGTAGATTTGAAATTGTTACAAAAAGATGACATATTTATAAAATATTAACCATAGGAAACAATGAAACATGTGCTAGGGCACGAACGGCGGCAAAAACGGCAGGCAAAAATTGCAGGCAAACTTCTCTTGCAGGCTGCGACTATCACGGGTCCGCGACTACTCCTGCAAGCTGCGACTCACGATAGACTAAAGATGTGTTTAAAAAATATTAACAGAAGAAGAGGGCCAAAAATTAAAATTAAGAAGAAACAGCAAAACATAAAAATTAATTTTTAAAAAAAAAAAATTAAATTCGAATTTCAACAATTTTTTTTTTTGGAAGTTCGGCGAATTTCAAACTTCAAGGATGAAATTCGGCCGAACCTAGTGACATAGCTTCTAACCCTAGAAAGTAATGCATTAAACCTAGATCTTTCATTTCAAATTCAGTGGCTAATTCTTTCTTACATCTAGTGATGAGACTATCTTCACCAGTTAGAAATAAATCATCCACATATAAAACCATAATTAGCATTTCACCATTAAATAATTTAAAGTATAGGTTAGGATCAACATCATTCTTACAAAACCCTAAACTAACCAAATACTTATCAATTCTTTCATACCAAGCTCGAGGAGCTTGCTTGAGGCCGTAAAAAGCTTTTTTCAATCTGCATACATGAGTTTCTCTATTGTGAGTCTCATATCCTTCTGGTTGCTCAATATAGACTTCTTCTTCGATGACGCCATTAAGGAAAGCAGTCTTTACATCCATCTGATGTAACTTCCAACCCTTAGTTGCAGCAATAGCTATAATAGTTCTAATGGAAGTATATCTAGCAACAGGAGCAAATGTCTCTACATAATCTATGCCTTCCTTTTGAGAAAAACCATGAGCTACAAATCTAGCTTTATATTTCTCAATACTACCATCAGCAGCATGTTTAATGTTAAACAACCATTGAGAAGAAACAACAGACTTACCTTTAGGTCTAGGCACAATATCCCAGACATCATTCTTGACGATGGATTAATACTATTCGTCCATAGCTAGTTTCCATGATTGTTGGTTCCATAGATGACAAACTCGCCGAATACTCGGCGAGTCACAAAAACTCGCCGAGTTTTTGGCCCTGGCGAGTAGTAATGACTTCTACTCGCCAGGAAACTCGCCGAGTTTTTGGCAAAAACTCGCCGAGTTTTTGGCGAGTTTTTGGCGAGTTTTTGCCAAAAACTCGCCCGTGTTTTCTATACAGCCAAAAACGGCTTAAAAACTCATTTGTTTTTTGTTTTCCAATTATGTTTTGGGCTGAGAAGGGGGAAACTCATTTGGAAGGCTTGGAAGGTGATTTGGGGTGGTTATTGAGTGATTCCAAGTGGATTTGAAGGGGATTTGAAGGGAAAATCAGATTCCAAGTAAGTTTTTTAATTTTTTTTCTATGCTTTTTTAAAACAATTTGTTTATTTTTTGTTGCATTTAGATTGATTACAAATGATTCCTAGGTAGTCTAAATCATTTCTAAGTTATTTACACAAGATTTAACACAATTCTTGTTGAATTTTCACAATTTTTTTGAAGAATCTAGTTTTCAAAAAAAAATTCAAACCCTACTTTTTTTTTAAAAAAACTTCGAATGATGTCTAAATTTATTTAAACTAATGTAGATAGTTTGCTTAGTGCTAAATTGTTTAACTAAAATGTTAATTTTTTTTTGCACTTTGTATGTGTAGGTTAAGTAAGCATTAATCATGGCAAGGGAGCAATGGCCACTAGATCCATGCCCATTTGGATTTATAGGCACCCGTCCTAGAGGTGCTAGAGATGGGGCATGGAGGTATGCCTATGAGGGACCCGATCCTGGGTCAATTATATGCATAAAGTGTGAGAGAATACTTCATAGAGGCATCAACCGCCTCAAATACCACCTTGCAGGAATAGATAGGCATGATGCTAGAGCATGCCCTGGGACCAATGAAGAAATAAAAAGACAAATGAATGCCTTACTTGCAGCTGGGGAAGAGAAGAAACTGCAAAGGGAGAGGGCAAAACTAGCCATGAGATCAGCCATAGCTGAATCTCAAGGTGTTTCTATTGACCTTGAAGAGGAAGAAGAAGCACTTGAGGGCATAGTGGGCTCTCGACATGGCCCACGTATCCGCAAACCGACCATCAGCTCGCCCATTGCTTCTGCTTCCTCTAGTAGAGTACCTGGCCGGGGCCCTGTTCCACTTCCATCACAACGATCAGGTTCGATAGGTGATTATTTTGTGCCCAGAAACACACCTGGAGGACAACCATCATTAGAGGCTAGTGGATGGAATAAGGAGGTACATGAGAAAACTGACATTGCAGTTGTTGATTTTTGGTACTTCAACAACATTGCATTCAATGTGGCGGAGAATGCTTATTGGTTGAATTTGGTGACTGCTATGACAGTTTCAGGAAAGGGGTACAAGGCCCCTTCTCGCAGGGATTTGAGTGGAAGGTTAGTAAATTACTACATAGTCCACTTGATTTCATTTTTAATTATTTTTTAGATTTCTTGTTTATTAAATCAAAATTGTGTACTAATACCTAATTTCAATTTGCACTTACAGGTTGCTCACAAGTGCAGTTGCTAGGGCAAGAGAAGTGATGGAGGATCAAAAAATTGATTGGGCAAATTATGGCTGCACCATTCTTTCTGATGGGTGGACAGATGGCAAGAACCGCACCATCATCAATTTTTTGGTCGCTTGCAAGGACAATGTAGTGTTCTTGAAATCTGTCGATGCCTCCAACAAGGTGAAAAATGCAAAAACATTGGTTGGAATGTTGGAGCGTGTCATCATGGAGGTGGGGGTAGAGAATGTGGTGCAAATCATCACAGATAATGCAGCAGCATATGTGTCAGCAGGTAGAATCCTTTTGAATTATCACCTTTAGGCATTAGCAATATTCTCATTTGTTGTGGGCTTTGTTTTACTTGGTTGCATATTTCTTAAGAATAAATTCTTCTTTTGCAGGAAGAATCCTCCAAGAGAGGCACCCCACTCTTTTTTGGACACCTTGTGCAGCACATGTCCTTGACCTTCTTTTGGAGGACATAGGAAAACTTGAGTGGGTGACTCCAGTTGTGGAAGATGCAAGGAGGATCACCGAATATATCTACAATCACCCTTGGGTCCTAAATTTGATGAGACAACACACGCAAGGGAAAGATTTGGTGAGAGCTGGTGTCACAAGGTTTGCAACGATTTTCTTGACGTTGCAAAGCATTCTTGCTGCATTGACTTCTTTGAAACAAATGTTTGTGAGTGGAGAATGGCTTAACTCACCTTATTCAAAGAAGCCTGAAGGAGAGGCTGTCGCATGCATAGTCTTCGACAACCAATTTGCACAAAGGGCTGCAGAGATTGTGAAGGTTGTTACTTCAAAACTTTAATTTTTAAATTTTAGTTATTCTTGATTCAAGTCTCTCATTACTAATTTGTAACTTCATTATTTAAATTTTGATCTTTTTGTAATTTGTATTTTTCAATTGTAGGTGTCAGAGCCCTTGGTTCGAGTTCTTCGCTTGGTGGATGGGGATAAAACCCTTATGAGGCCATGGATAGGGCCAAAGAGTCTATCAAAAATTACTACAAGGGGGATAGGCTCAAATTTGATCCCATTTGGGAAATTGTTGATAGGAGGTGGAACAATCAGCTCCACCAACCCATTCATGCAGCAGGGTACTTCCTCAACCCTCGTTTTAGGTTCGGGGGTTCTTACTCAGATTCGAATGGAGAAGTCATGGAGGGCCTCAGTACATGCATTGAGAGGATGGTACCTGATGTTGAGGAGAGAGACCTCATTGTGAGTGAGCTCCAAAATTATGAGGGAGGAAGGGGTAAGCTATTGTCTTCAGAGCTGGCTAGGAGAGGAAGAACCACTCAAACCCCAGGTATAACATTTGCCATTTGGATTTTGGGATCTAAAGACTAAAATGATTGATAAATTATGTTTTCTCTTTTCTCTTTGCTTTCTAACTTTTCCATTTTATTTATTTTGCAGATGCTTGGTGGCAAAATTGGGGTGGAAACACCCCACATCTCAAAAAATTTGCCCTCAGAGTCTTATGTCAGCCTTGCAGTTCATCCAATTGTGAGCGCAATTGGAGCTTGTTTGAAGCAATCCACACGAAGAAGAGGAGCAAGTTAGCGCAGAAACGGCTCAATGACCTTGTCTACATGCAATATAATCTTCGATTGCGTGTAAAGAAGGTAGAGGAACTAGAAGGTGGTCCAATTGACTTGGATGATATAGATCCTTACAGTGATTGGACATCACAAGAGCAGCCTCCATTGTTTTCCGACACTGACATCACTGATTTGGAGAGGCAGGCTATGGAGGAGGGGGGTGGATTTGGTTTCAGGCTGGATGACATTGAGGAGGATGAGGATGAGGATGAGGATGAGGATTCATTGCCAGTGCCAGAGGCAGGTGGAGACATAGCTTCATCCAGGATGGAGGATGAGTCTCAATCAACCATACCGAGCGAGGAGGCACAGTCACGCCCAGTCCCACAGCAGACTTATACGACTAGACAGTCTAGACCCTCTAGTTCTACCTCTCCCCATGTTTTTGCTAGAGCTGGGAAGAGGAAGTTGTAATTGTAATTTGTGATGATGTATTTACTTTTGGTTTTACAAAAACTATTTAGTAATTTACTATTTTGCTTCAGGCTTCCAGCCATCAGCATTCCTCATGAGGATGCGATTTTGTAGACACTTTGCATTTAAATATATCTAGAATCAGCTTGTTTCTTTTGTGTTATCATTTATTGACTCTTTGGATGCATCTTCTCATTAAAAATTGCAAAAAAAATGCGTTTTTTACTAAGTTTAAGCGTGTTTTTAAGTTGCCGAGTTTTTCGCCAAGTTTTTCTGAGTTTTTCTCGAGTTTTCGCCGAGTTTTTTTCCCAAGGGCTTGGCGAGTCGAGCCGAGTCGCGAGTAGTTCAACTATGGTTGGTTCATTGCTTCTTCTATGCTTGATGGTTCAGTCTCAATCATTTATGAGGTCTTCGGCTTTCTCTAAATGTTCCTTAGGGAGCTGCAAACTTTTCTGCTTCTTGAATTGTGCTCCTAACTCAAAGTGGTCTTTTCTTGCTAACTGCAATATCTCTAGGTCCATCAGTTGGATCCAGAGGCTCAGGAGGATCACCATGCTCAATAGGTTCAGCAGGCTCAATGGACTCCCTCTGAATCTCAAGGTTAGTATCAATATCCATATCTTGATTATCATCAACTTCTTTATCATTATTGACAAGGGAACCTTTAGATTTCTTGAAAGCAATATTTTCTTCAAAAGTGACATCCCTACTTACCTCAATATACCTTTGTCCTGGAATGTAGATATGAAATGCTTTGGAGGATTCACTATATCCAACAAGGGTACCTTTCTTCCCAGATGGCTCTAGCTTAGTTCTCTTTTCCTTTGGCACATGAACATAGACAGAACTTCCAAAAATCCTTAGGTGGTTGATATCCAATTTGACTCTAGTGAAGGCTTCGAGAGAGTCATGTTCTTCAGGACACGGTGAGGGCATCTATTTTGAATGTACACTGCAGTCTTGGATGCTTCGGCCCATAAGAAGGTTTGCAGATCCTGATCATGAATCATTGCTTTGGTTGCTTCAACAATGGCTCTATTCTTTCGTTCAGCCACACCATTTTGATGAGGATTGTAGGGAATGCAAAACTCCCTCTTAATTCCCATCTCTACACAAAAGTCATTGAAACTACTTGAGGTGTATTCACCTCCATTGTCAGATCTTAACACTTTAATCCTTTTACCAGACATGTTTTCAGTTAGGGCTTTAAATTCTTTAAACCTACTTAGCACTTCATCAGATTCTTTAAATTTTAGAAAGTAGATCCAAGCCTTTCTAGAAAAATCATCTATAAATGTAACATAATATAGAAATCTGCTAGGTGAAGAATCAGACATGGGTCCACATAAATCAGAATGAACAAGTGCTGATTTTTCCTTAGCTCTGATACCACTTGTTACAAGTGTGGTTGCCGTTGCACCAAAGATCGACCTGTTAATGTTCGATACAACCATTAGACTTATAGAATCCACAGGAGGCGGTTAAGCCATGTCACAAACCAGAGCCCTGTGTTGCACAGCACAAGAAGACCAAGGGCGCACACCTTGCAACAATCCCTCCCCAACGCAAGCAAGGGGTTTGAACCTGTGACCAATCTCTGACACCATTTTAATTTTAGCAATCAGATTAAACAATAAACAGCATAAATTAGAATGCAATGAAGAATAAACACAAATCACACAGATACCCTAGGAAAACCTCCCTCTTGGAGGTGAAAACCCAGCCACTAATCTCAGATCTTTATTATGTAACACCAATATAACTTACAATGAGCTTCACTGTTTAACAACAACCTAATCACAATGGTATTTCTAACCTAGGGCATGCTGAAGTGATGAACTTATCTATAATACAAATGCTACTGTCATAGGGATGAAGTTCGCTGATCCTAGAATGGTGTCAACAGCCTTCAAGGATAGTTCACTGATCTTCAAAGATGACTGCTGCCACTTGAAACCAATTTGCAGCCACTCAGTGATGTTTGTTGTCTTCAAGAAGGATTTGCTGAATACTTAGATGAATTTCTGATTAGAGAAGTAATTCGCTTGAATGTGTTATAACAAGGCATCACCATCTTGTATTTATACATGATTATATTGTCTTATAGGCTAGGTCGGCTTAAGTACACTTGCTGCCAAAAATACAAATTTATTACACGTTATATTATGTTTGCTTAACCACCCAATTTGGGTCCTGCCCTAGAACACGTTACACATTGCTTATACACCCAAATAAGGCCAGCCTTATATGAGTTTAAGTGTATGGATAATAATCAAACTTTAATTGCTTTTAGCAACATTAAAGTTTGATAGTCTGGGCTAGCATAATCTGAGCTAGCTACTAATTTCAACAGGTTGAAGGGCTATGCAGTCTACTTCCTTGGCTGTGGACTTGCTTTGGGAAGGAATCACTGATATTGTTTCTGCACTTTTGGCCATTGGGAAGTTTCTTGTTTGTATATTTTGTTGGTTCCCTTGTGCGACATACTATAATGCTACTGGAATTAAGGAAGGAAAATTGGATAAGTAAAATCAGTTGCGGTCATGGCAAAGTCTGTAACAAAGTATATTTACCACCATTTCTGACTTCTCAACTTGATGAGAACATTCATAGAAAACAAAAAACTTGTTCAATCCATTATTGAACACCTTGCCAAAAACTCCATCTCCTTGCATAAACTCTAAGACCATAAGGTCCACTTTAGGAATATGTTTGTTATTTGTGAATAAACATGGAAAAAAAACAGATGCATTCAGTTATGGTAAACTTTTATGATGAAGTTCTTGGAGGATTGCACAATTTATTATTAGATTTTAGCTCAAAGGTAGGTATCTCTATAGCATACAGATCTGTGTAAAGTAAAGATCAAAGCATTTTTAGAACTTTACCCCTTTGCCTGGGATAATTTTTCTGACAATATGCATAGGCTATGCAAAAAATAAAGTTCTAACAAAGCTGATTTATAGAATATAAAGGAGAATGAATTGCAAATGCACTACAAAGGATATCAAAAAGTAAATATGAATATCATAATCAAGATTTGATGTCCTATCTCATGACTACTAATTAAAATCACAGTAACTTGTAAAGTTGAAAATGAAAAGTTTACTCGGTAGTAATTACTCTATTGCATTCTTCTAATTTTTTCAGGAGAAACTAACAAACAAATTTAGTATTTACATTATATTCCTCTTTTCATCTGATATGGCTTCAACCAAGATTGTTTATTGTTAGCATTTTAATTTGCACCTGTCTCATGATAAAACATATGTGAGGTATTTTACTTACCTTATTTTTTTCAATGCTTCTATACTGGGGCTAGTTATTAGCCCTAATTTATTACAAATATATATTTTGGGGAATTTGTAGGAATGTGTTTCTATTTAACGATAGGTTTTTGGTTTACGCTACCCAATGTGGCTAATGCTTGTCAAAAAGCATTTATAACCAACCACACAGGGGATTTTGGACTATTATTCACTGCAATACAAATGGAACATATGTGCAGTAGAACAGCTTTTTGAATTTGAAAGTGAAGTTTCCTTTAAAATAGAAACTAACCTACTATGAACAATATGTACTTGCTATTCATGATCTTTATAGCATATTTTGGGGTAATTTTGAGTATACAATACAAATTAAACATAATACTATCTTTTTGATTTGTTTATCTAGAACAGGAGGTGATTCAGCACATCAAAACTAGATAAGAGCTTTTTTGGGCTTTTTGACCAGAAAAATCACTATAACTGCACACTTGCATTGTGTAGTTAAATACAAATACTAAACAATGCAAGTACACATACAGATTGAATAGACCAAAACACATAAACACGAACACAATGGGAAATTAAATGGACTCCATGCAAAGCCGCATTCTTTGTCTTCAAGCCAACCTACAATACAAAGCTTGCAAACTTGCCAAAGCATTTTCATATCCCTCAAGACACATAATGAGACATATCAATAGAAATTTAAAGCAAGATAGGCATGGTAAGTTCCATTAATGAATAAAAAGTACAAAAATTGGATTAACAATAACACTTAGTGAGCAGCAATTTCAGCAATAGGCAAGCTTGACCATTACCATTAGTAATTTAAGTGCAAAACAGCACTTATTTATACTATTTACAGGGCATTGCATGAAAAGTTAAACAAATGAAATAAAGTAACTGCACTTCAAATCTAGCTACAACTGCTTGGATGACATGCAGAATTTATTACAAAATAATCCTATCCACTAACAAATCTAATACATACAATTGTCCACTTAACTAATGATTAAAATTATTAAATTTATCCCTTAAAAGCTCACATCTTTCACATAATGAGATAGATGGTCTAACGATAATTGACTCCAAGCTATAAATAGAGGATGCTAAAAGTAGTGGAAATCTACAAATATCACAAGCTCTAGCTAAAAATAGAAAACTCAAAATATGCAAAGTAACACAATTTTTTTAGTGCAGGCCAAAAGTAAATATCACAAGCTCTAGCTAAAAATAGAAAACTCAAAATATGCAAAGTAACACATAATTTTTTTAGTGCAGGCCAAAAGTAGACTTTTCTAGATTAATTTATTCTGCCAATGCTTTCCTTTATCTTGATGAAGTTTGGCAAAGCCTCAAAAGAAGCTCTAAAAATTATTTTTGTTGCACAAATCCCCTCTTTTGATCAAAACTAACAAACCTTCTGAAATACTCTAATACATCAACAATTTGAAGATCATCTCACTTGGATCATTGAATAATTTATCAACCTTTATATGACATTCAAAAAATCTCAAAGCCAATGCAATTTTAGAAAAATATGCACTCTTTCGATTTCCATGCTTATATTGTGAAATAACCTTTAAAAGAGGCATTTGGAATTACCCTTGAAACTGACACAATTTTACTCAAATCACGATTTTCTTGGGTGCAGTTTACTTGTTAAATTGTTATTTTAGGGTTGGCAGAAAAACAGAGTGTCATTTTGCTGGGCACAATTTAATATCTAGGGTGCAATTCAAGCCAACAATGTCCAATTTCCAGATATTACAAGCTGATTTGTTCACTTCTACCAGGTACAATTTTCATGAATTGGCTGCACATTGAACAGATACAAGACTCATTCAAAAAGTGCACTAAATAATCTGACTTTGTCTTAGGCAAGATTTCTTGAATTCGACCATAGCTGATTGGATATCCTTCATTTGTCTTTTCCAAGAGATTCCCTATCTTTACTGGCATGATTTATTGAATGCAAACATATCTTCATTGTGTGCCTTTATCTATCGCTTTTCTTTCTTAAATCACTAGACACTAACTTGGAAGTGTTAAGCGTTTCCTTTCCTGCTGATGTGAAGATCGCCACCTTATATCTTGAGCATTGACTACTCATCTCTCAACCCTTGACATATGTGGTTTGCTAACTCCTGATTGGATGCAATGAGTTTTCTCTTTGCTTAAATAAATGTGCCTTCCTCAAATCTGCTTGCTATCTGATAATGTTAGCATTCTAAAAAGACACTCTCAGACTTATTTTCTTTTGTGTATTCACCTTCTCTGACAGCTCCAAGTTGTAATCACAATCATCTGGAACTAGCTTATCTTAATAGCAAAACATATGGATCACGATCAATCTGCAAAAACTTGTTAGTCTGAAATACTGAACTTTGACTTGACAAACAAGTGATTGATAATATGATGATGAACGAGTATAATGTAGCACAATTATCAAGTTTCAGATTGGTTACAACATATATTAGTAATTAGACTAAGGTCTGTGTTTTTGGGGTTCAGAACATGCTGCATATTTAGGAAACGAATTTGCTAAATTCGCTAAAAATGATCATACAAACATATTTCAGGTAATAATTATATAGGAATATGTATTTGTGACTCTGTTTATCAAGACCCAACCATAAACAATCATACCACTAAGGATAAAATTAAAACAATCAGTTATTTTGTTTTAAGATACTTTGTTGACTACAAGATCAAACATATGGTATACACCAGCTATACAGTAATTTTAAAGCATCCCTAAAATCCTTCCTTCACTATCCAGATCGGAGATGTTTTGCCACACATCTTCAGGAGGCTATTACTTTTAGACAACAAACCTCACAAGTCTTATATAGGTCTATGAAATTAATTGCTTCCTTCTAGCTTATTTAGTCACAGAGGGAGTCAACTGCCAGGTAAATACTATAATCACAGACTCAGCCAGTGGTGGATCTATTTGGTAGTGCTTACCTGGAAGGAACACCATGATGCCACAACAGCTTAAATACTCTCCACCCCTGTGAAAGAGGGTTAACTGCCCTACCTTGTCCTGAGCCCAGGCTTCAATGACAGATTCATCACTATCTCTCTCCATTGAGATATTCCCAATATCCTTTCGGATGGCACAACCAAGCCTTCATGGTCCAACTCCAAATCACTCTTCAAAAGACATTGTTGTGCTTAAAAGTTAAATGGCATGCTGGCTCAGGTCTTGTTGCTCACGACTCTCAATTTCTCTTGCCACAAGGACATTTCACTATCTGTTTCTACAGTTTGTCTCTACTATATTATCTAGGGTTTACCCTGTTGGGTTTACCATTCAACCTCTTTTAGGATTTTGATTTTTCTCTCCTCATTTCTTGTTTTGTATAATCTTACGAACTCATTCATTGCTATCATTACTTTCAGCACACTAAAGTCAGATAGACCTGTGTTAATTCCTTATGTGAGTCTGCATCATTTCATTTTGCTTCATTATTGTCAATAGTGCTTAGGATAGTAGGGTTTCCATAGCTATACCTTACCAATTACCAGTTACCATTCTATTGGACTTGAAAGCATGAAGTAATTCTGCAGAGGTTCTTGTTGTTACATTCCAAAAAAGAAGCCACTATCCAATTATGAAAAGTGACTTCTAATGCATAATTGATGATATGGAGAGTTAGGAAAAATGATGGGAATTCACAGGAAATGAGAGATATGATAGTAGTAACCTCATTTACCTTTTCAAACCCACTATGTGCAATTGGCAGAACAATTGGTGTAACAGAAGCACGCACAATAAGGCTGGCAGTTCCCCACTTAAGTCTCCGTATGGGTCCTCTTTCTTGTGAGATCTTTCCTTCAGGAAATGTGTGCAGCTGTTTCCAAAAAACGTAATAAAGCATCATCTAGAAGCCTGACCGATCATGAAATCAATTATCAAAGGAGTTTACCAAACCTTTGAACATAATTCATAACAATTATACTTTAATCCAGGAAAACTATTGAAGGAATACCCATTCTCCCTCATTTATGCGATCAAGAGCCTCATTCATATTTGTCTGGTAGATACCAGCACCTCTTGTAATAGGGATGCATTTTCCTGAACAAATTTCATAAACAATAGAGTATTTTATTATGAAATACTAAACTGAGAAACAACCATTAAATAGCTATAGTTCAACACAGACTTCCTTTTCTAAACAGATGAATAACTTATAAGAATGTCACAATTATAAGTACAAAAAAGACTACCAGTGTCCTTCGAAAAAAAGGCATGCAAAATTAGTCATCCCCATGTATATCCCAATTGACTAAGAAAGAAAGTTTGTTACTCATTGATCTTGAAGGATAGACTGTTAAAACATGGAGTAAACGTTGAGAAGAAATATACAAATGCCAATCCTCTCCTAAAGGATTTTTCCTGCCAAGGAGAACGAAGAAAGGGTTTTAGACATAGGATCATGTTTCTTCTAGAGCATCAACTCTGCCCTCAAAAAATCTGTATCTAAAAGGCTGCCAATGTGTGTAAATTTAGCAAGACTCCTTATTAAGCTACAGAACAGAAAATTTTCACCACAATGGAGGAACATCTTATGAAAATCCTTATACATATCAGTAGCTTTAGATATGTGTCCCAAGACATGCAGACTATATTACCACATACACCTTGCCCCTTTCTAAATGTTGATGTGAATGAGTTTTTCTACCTATCTAGTTTCTGTCTAGGACCATTTCACACTACTCAACTGTAATGTCCCCAATCAGACAACCTTAGGATATAGATGAATGTTCAAACATGTGCAAGTTGACATAATGAATCAGAGTCAAATATAGGTGCCAAACCCTACTAAAATTAAAGCCAATCGGCAATAATACAATTTGCAAACCCTTGTCAAGTTGATATGAACTTTGATAAAAACCATCAAATGCAAAATAATCAATTTTTACAGCAAAGTTGACTTCTCGATTGGCTGTTATAATTCTAAACCCTCATGAATTCAATCCTATATAGCAAACCTGATTACTATGATAAATGACAGCTCAAGATAGTTGGAAATTAATCACTTTCAACCGTAGTTCACAAACCTTGCAAGTACTCGCCAACTTGTTGAGTACTCATGGTTTTTTTTTTGCATGAGTATTTGCAGATTTAACTCACGAGTTTGTAGGAACAGTTTTCTGGCAAAAACTTGCCAGGTTTTTTGGCAAGACTGGTAAAAAATTGGAATGCAGGAATTTTTTTTCTTTTTTTCTAAGCATTTAAATTTGTAAATAAATACACATGACAACTTGTCAAAAATTGCCAAACATGTTAAATGACCAAAAATTGCCAAAAGTATTAAGTCCCAACTGTTAAGCAATGCTGGATAAACAAAACTGACTTCACATACCAAGACGACTTCAAATTGTTATATTTTTTACTTGCCATCAATTGTTTAATCAATGCTAGATAAACAAAACTGACTTCACATACCATTACAGCTTCAAATTATTATATTTTTTACTTACCTAGATATGAAATTTATGATGATGATTTTCAGAGACAAATTCATAATAGTTATCAGTTAGCAACTAGATATTGTATCCACTATCCAGCTTCACATGATAATGTGATTTTGTCAACCATATGCATTGAAGAATCAAATTTAATAGAAGAAAATTCCTCTTGGTTTTCTAAACTCATTTGATACATTTTGTTATTGAATTTGCAAAAAAATGTATTTTTTATTTAAGAAATTTTACTATTTTTATAGGGGAAGCGTACCGGTAGCCATTACAGCTAAGCTAAATTTGCACACCCATAGATTCTAAATGGTACATCGGATTTTGATGTTTTTTTTTGTTATCCCTGCATGCGACTCAACTACTATAGCTATTGTTTTGGCTTCTGGGTAGTAATGATGCACGTTGTGGGATTTCTTATGTGCACAAGGGTCAAAAAGTACACATTTCAAAGTGTTGCTATTAAAGATGTCCCAATAACAGTGCACTTAAAATCGCCAATACTTATGCACAAATGCCCCAGTAGTTGTGTGCTATGGATACCAATAAAGATGCACAAATGGGCCAATTATGGTCCAAAAAAGCTAAAAAATGAGTGGCTATTGGTACATGTGAACTTTATTAATGGACTTTTAGTTATTTGTTTTTGGTTGCTTTGAAGTTAGTAATTGGGGGGTTGGGTGTGCAAGGAGTGAACGGTTATTGGAACATGAACAATAACTGGTGCTCTTCCCCTAAGTTCTCGAGTTTTTGCTGAGTTGAAAATTTTGGGCTTGCCGAGTACTCTCCGAGTTTGACTTTGAGAACTATGCCTTGGAGTATCAACTCCTTCCCATCCACTTTGAAGTTGAACTCCATTGTTTGTGTAAAGCGGAAAATCGCGATCGAACCCTAAGTGTTCCCCCCACCACTCCAAGGAGAGAGAAAGGAGGTCACTAGGGTTGACGGTTTTCACTTAGGGGAGACTTTACATTCAAAAGAGGGGTTGAAACCCACAAGATCCAATCCCACACAATGCAAGATTGGATTCTAAATGAGTTTCAAGGGTTAAGACAACAAGGCTACCCTCTTTTGTAAAGAATGTAGATAGAAGGATTGAGCTAGGAATGCATGTAAAGTGAGAAAGATTCGCTTATAAACAGAGATAGGAATATAGGATGAAGCTGCGGACCTGGAATTAGCAGTAAAATGTCGAGACAGCGCTGTCCTGCAAATTTGAGCGAAAGTTGACGGGACGATGGCGCCCGGCATGCACACGGTCCTCCGAAAAATCCGCGAAACGAAGGGGGATCTGTTCGTCTCTGCACAAGGATTCCAAATCTTCAATTACAACTGCGTACCTGCAACCTACACACAGAAAAGAGAGGACGATTGGGGGGTTAGGGATTAGGGGTTTGCCCTTAGGTCAAACCCCGGTTTTGGAATTAACCAAGAAATGAGAATGTTGTAAATGTAAATGATTGTAATGTAAACAAGTACTAATACCTTGTTGTAAGAATGTTTGTATTCTTACATGCGAAGGTGTAAATGTTGTTGTATGTTGTATGTTGTATGTGGTATGTGATCTCCTCTTCAATGGTTGAATCCTTGTCTTGAATGCAACACTTAGCCTTGAATGGAGACTTAGAATGATCAATTGCTTGAAGGAATGTTTGAATGCTTGAATGCTTGAATGTTTGAATATTGCTTCCGCGTCTTGTACAGATATGTCCTTCCTCTTTTTCTTACCTCCCCAAATGGGAGGGGAAATGTAGTTTATATACTTGTCAATTAGGGTTGAAAGACTGATTTTTCCAACCTTGGGCCGACATAGCAACCTTATTTTCCAATTTGCAAACTTAAAGACCCGAAGCCCCATAAGAGACCGGGCCCAAAATAGGGCCAGGGACCAGGGCGCTGGGCGCCATGGTCCCACCTCCAGGGACAACAGGGTGCAAGGAGGATCAGGCCAGGGTGCTGAAAAATGCAGTTTTTGGTGTCATGAACAAGTTTCGGGGTCTCCATTCAGGTTCAGTGTTGCGTCGCCATCGTGAAGACCCAAATGCAGTCGAAATTGCAAGTGTCGCAATTTTAGGACGCTACATTTAGCCCCCACTTTAGCGGGAGTATAAGCGTACGCCCATACTTCCGGTAAAGTACAAGGAAACAACATTGAAAGACTTTCACCACGTCAAGAAGGCAAGACACACCAAGCCCCCAGTGGACTAAGGATCTTACGACTTCGATTGACAAAGTAAAAGGGAAGATCACGAGGGAGAACCATGATTGTCACCATAGTTTTAAAACTCTCCGACTCGCCTCGGACTCGCCACGGACTCGCGAGTCCTTTGGCGCCGCGAGTCGACTCGCCTAAGACTCGCGTGGCGAGTCCAGGCGAGTCCCTGCGAAAGACTCGCGAGTCTTTCGCTCGGACTCGCGAGTCTTTCACAAGGACTCGCGGGCCCAGAAAAACGCGCCTGTGAGGGTTAAAACCACGTTTTTTTTTTATTTTTTGACTTCATTTTGGTTTTTTTTTGGCTAGAGCAGGTTAGAAGGGTTTGGAGGAGTAGAGGGAAGAAGGAAAAATCAGCAAGAGAGATCTAGGTAAGGATTTTTCTCTTTCTTTTTTTTTTTCATTTGAATCATTTCATTGTTTTGAAACTGAAAAAAATCTTGAAAAACAAGGGGATATGCTGCCAAATTTTTTTCTATTTTCTTTCCTAAGTTATTTCCTCTTTTTTTTTTCTTGTTTTTGAATGCTATTTTTCCCAAATGATTCATTGTCATTTTTTTTGTTGATTTTCCATAAAACCCTGCTGATTTTTTTTTTCATGTTAAATCAGCAATGGCAAGTTCAACTCCAAGGGCAACCCCAAGGTCAGGAAGACAAAGAGATAAAGCTTGGAAATATGGGATTGCATGAAGCAAAAAGGGGGAGGTCACTTACATCGAATGCACAAGATGGATGACTGGTGGAATCAATAGATTAAAATACCACCTTGCACAAATACCTGGATATGGTGTGGAGGCATGCCCCAAATCAACTCCTGAAATTATTAGAGAGATGAAGGCCATTCTTGTTGAAAATGATATGCATAAGGAAGAAAGGCAAAAAACAAGAGAAGCCATAGCAGCTGCAATGAATCCCACATTGTCCACTTCAGGTCCCATTGGTCACAATCGGGGTCGTCAGTCACTTTCATCTTTTGGTGACAATGAGGGTGAGGCTAGTGGCACTCCTGTTAGATCAGACCCTAATTTTTTTGTACCACGCAATGTTCCAGGTGCACAACCTTCACTTGAAGGTACAGGATGGAATAGAGAGAAGCATGAACAAGCATGGATAGCAGCTTCAAACTTTTGGTTTTACAATAATCTATCTTTCAATGCAGCAAACAATGTGTATTGGGAAAGTTTTGTTAATGCATGTACAGTGGCGGGTAAGGGGTTTAAGGCCCCAACAGGTCATGACTTCAGTGGGCCATTGCTAGAGAAAGCTGTGAAAAATACAGAAGGTGTGGTTGATGATCAGAAAAGGTATTGGAAGAGAAAAGGATGCAGCATTTTATCTGATGGATGGACAGATGGACGGAATAGGACTCTTCTCAACTTCTTGGTGGCTTCAAATGGTGCAATGGTATTCATAAAGTCTGTTGATGCCTCAAATGAAATAAAAAATGCAGAGACTTTGTGTAATCTGTTGGATGGTGTGGTTCGGGAAGTTGGAGTTGAGAATGTTGTCCAAATTATCACGGACAACGCAGCTGCATATGTATCTGCAGGTAGAATGCTTATGCAGAGGCATCCTTCGATTACATGGAGTCCTTGTGCTGCACATTGCTTGGACTTGGTGCTAGAGGACATTGGGAAGATTGGATGGGTGAAGAAGGTGGTTGAAGATGCAAAAAGTGTCACCAAATTCATCTACAACCATACTTGGGTGCTTGCTTTGATGAGAAAACACACAAATGGCAAGGACCTTGTGCGACCTGGAGTGACACGATTTGCTAGCCACTTCATCACTTTGCAGAGCATTCTTAGTGCCATTCCTCATCTTAAGCAGATGTTTGTGTCAGATGCTTGGTTGGGGTCTGCATACTCCAAAAGACCTGAAGCAGAGAAGATTGTGACCATTGTTTTTGATGAAGGGTTCAATAAAAGTGGAGAGGAGTTGACTGCGGTAAGTAACAAACACAAAAGTAAAGTTTATACAATCTTGTCTATTTGCTGATTTTATTTTTTAGGGGTTGATTTTGTACTAATTTAAAATTTGTTTTAATTTTTTAGGTGACAGAACCTTTGGTGAGGGTTCTTCGTATGGTGGATGGAGAGGGCATGCCAATGGGTTTCATTTATGAGGCCATGGATAGGGCCAAAGAGGCCATTTCACATTACTATCGTGGAAATGCAAGAAAATGTGAAATCTTTTGGCACATCATTGATCGTAGGTGGACAAACCAACTCCATCAACCAATACATGCCTTCGCCTACTTTTTGAACCCGAAATTCTACTTCTCTGATTCATTTAGGGCTGATGAGGAGGTCATGGCAGGTGTTATTACATGCATTGATAAGATGACACCTGATCCTGAGTTGAGAGACAAGGTTCTTGATGAGTTGCAGGTGAGATTTGACATTTGCAATTGCTCTATCTTTATTTATGAATTCGGAAATGTTCATTATTGAATTTGAGTTTGACACTTTGACTATCTAGTATCTATTTCTGAATTTGGAAATGTTCATTCCATTGTTCAAGATCTACAAAAGTGCAGAGGGGAGACTCTTCTCATCACAACTAGCAATTGATAGGAGAGGAAAACAACAACCAGGTAAAACATTTAGTAACTTAGTTCAATAGTGCAAGAAAAAACCTACAAACTTGATTGTTACATTTTTTTCTCAATTCTAATATTTCTAAATGTTTTTTGTAGATTTATGGTGGGAGAATTATGGTGCCGGCACGCCTAATCTTCAAAAAATAGCTATCCGTGTTTTGTCTCAGCCATGCAGTGCTTCTGGGTGTGAACGAAATTGGAGTGTCTTTGAAAGCATTCACACAAAGAAGAGAAATAGATTGTCACAAAAGCGGCTCAATGATCTAGTATTTGTTCGGTACAACCTTCGCCTTCGAGTTAGACAGGTGGAGGGTGTTTCACATGAGGCCATTGACTTGGATGAAATTGATCCATATGGTGATTGGACCATGAATGAACAAAATGATGGTGATGATGTCCTCCTTACCGAAGAAGAAATTGCAGAAATAGAGAGAGGAGCAGCACAAGATGTAGAAGGAGCAAGATTGGATGAAGATGAGGACGAAGATGAGGATGATGATGAGGACTATGACTTTGAAGAAGAATCATCTCACCATTTAGATACCACAACACCCACTGCTACTACTTCTAGCTCAAGGCCTGAAAAATTGAGCTATATTAGGAAAAATACAAAGAGGAAGATGTAGTCTTCTCTTTGGTTTGTTCATTCACATTGCTGTTTTTCACATTTGCAGTTGGACTTGGACATATCATTATATGTAATTTTGTGAACATTTATATACTCATGCTGCCATTATAGTATTATACATTTTAGAGTTGAAAGTTGAAACTTGAATATGCTGCCATGAATGATGAAATTTCAAATATTGCGTGTTTGTACTTTGTAGATCATATGACATGTGTAATGTTTCAATTATGGCACTTATGTTCTCTAAATGCATTAATTTCTTTATGTTTTTTTTGTAAAACTACGGTTTTTTTTTTTTGCCGAGTCTTTCGCGAGTCCGAGTCCGAGTCCAAAATTTTGGTTTGCCGAGTCCGAGGCGAGTCCGAGATTTTCAACTATGACTGTCAGTAGTAAGGTTCCCTCACTATGAGTCATGCAAGAAAGATATCAAAAATTTTCAAGGCAAAGCTAAATTTGTCAAGAAATTTTCAAGTATCTTGAAGAGATATGAACGGGATGTATGCCCCCCTACGTTAAAGCGATCGCACACGCCTCATCGAGGGTGATTGCTTTAAGGTAGTGATACATATAGGAAATGAGAAGGAAAGGAGCACGCTATCACAAAGATTTAGCTCCCAAGTGTGAGATAAACCCAAAGATAATAAACACAAAACACAAATCACGAGGTGACTTCGCTTTCCTTGGGGTCAGTATGCTGTATGATAATTCATGTATATCATATGTATGTATGCATAATTGTTCTTCATTCCCCAATCAAGGAAGGTCACCTAGAAGAAGGCAACACATGTGTCTTTTGAGTCAACATGAGAGAGACCAAAAGAGATCTCAATGCTTTGCATCGTCCTCAAGTAGACAACACTAAGGACAACGAATAGAAGAATGAGAATAACACATAGAAGAAGTAACAATAGAGAGGAGGAGAGAGTCTGCTATGCTAATGAAACCAGTTTAGCACGTCATCTACCCCCCGATCTTGCTGATCAATGTTTCGGGAAGGTAGGGAACACGCTAGAGGAGGAACATCCAACACAGCAGATGGAGCTATCACAAGATCCAAACAAGGGCTATGTTAATGTTCCAAGCCACGTTGTTCTTGTCTAGGAGCTAGGATAAGTGCTTTAGAAAATTCGTTAGATAAATGGTTATCAACATCAACATATTCATATTCACTATCAGAAGCAAGAGAAGTAACATTTTCATCATGAATAACATTTTCATCTATATCATCATCAAGATTTATAAAAATAGGATCTTTAACTCGCACAGGATTAAAACCATCATGCATCTTATGTTTAGGAGATTTTGGCTCAATTTTCGGCTGAGGAGAAAATGGAATAATGCTAGCTGAAGGTGTTTTTGGGGATTGCAAAGTTTGAGAAGCAACTGCCTGAGCTGTAAGACGACGCTTTCGTCGGCGTTCACGCGCAGAATGATTTCGTCTAGTCTTAGTAGGAAGTTGAGAAGATTGAGGAGGAGGAATGTTCTCATCCTTATCACTTGGGTGTTTAGGTTGTGGTCTCTTAGGCTGGATAATAGGAGAAAAGGAAGGTCTCTTCTCTCCATAAGAGGAAGGAGGAGGAACTGCTCCATATAAAGGAGGAATATTTGGTTTAGGAAGGAGACCAAGTCCATCATGACGAGGAGGTATAGGTCTACTTTTAGAAATTTTATTAGACGTAGACATAGTCACATCCATAGGAATGGGTTGGGAATCTTCTTGAGGAAAGACATTAGTTTTATCTTTCAAAGGAAGAACTTCCTTCTCAAGAACGATAGGAATATCAAGTTTGGGTGTTCTAGGTTCACTTAGAGATAGGATCATATCTGTTTTCCACTTTTGATAAGATTTGAAAAGATGATCACTTCGCGGAGGAAGAGATTGGAATTGTTTAGGCCAAAAATAATCAATAGGAACGCTAGAAGTTCTTTCAGCTGGTTTAAAGAGACTATGATTGACAGTAACAACTTCACCATTATGGGGAAATTTCAAACATTTATGAATAGGAGAAGCAATAGCTTTCATGGAAGATAGCCAAGGATAGCCTAGCTTCACACAAAATTGTTCAGATGAAGGAATAATAGCAAAGTTCACATCAAGGGATTTGTTATGGACCTCAATAGGTAATGTAATAGAACCAATTGCAGGAGAAGAAAATGCATCAAATAATTTCACAATCACATTTGTTTTGTCATAGATCACTTGATTCAATTGCAAAGTAAAAAAAAATTCCTCAGTAATAATATTAACCATGCAAGCAGGATCAATAAGCACTCCACGGCAAGGTGTATTCTTGACTTTTGCAACTATGTATAAAGGACCATCAGGTGCCCTGATAGTTTCATTAGAATCAAATGTAATGGAAGGTTCTTTAGGGTTTTCTTACTGCTCTACAAAGTTAATCACATTCGGAGTCATAGACACAAGACCATCAGATGAGAAAGAGGAATCATTAGTCTCAATTGCATTAGAGGTACGAGAAGGTAATGGATCAGTAAAAATCTTAAGATTTTGGTTAGGAGGAGCTACAGATGTATTGCCTTTATCATTCACTCCTGAAACAGAGATAGTATTATTATCAATCAAATCTTGAATTTTACTCTTTAAAGCAAAACATTTTTCAGTATCATGCCCAGGTTGACGATGAAATTGACAAAAAGATTTGTTATCAAAATAGGGTGAATTAATCTTTGTAGGATCGATTTGCTTTATAGGAGGGAGAGTAAGCACATTTTGTTCCAATAACTTATTCATAATACTATGCAATGATTCATTCAAAGGAGTAAACTTTCTTTCTTTCTTGAAAAACTTAGAAATAGGAGGCACACCTGATGCTCAATTCACATTGTTGTTGATAATGTTTTCATTGAATTTAACGGACTCTCTATTCGGTTTAAACTTCCCGAATGGTTGTTGACTACTATCACCCTTATCACTCGGAGCCATAGGATTTGCTTGTTCCATTTGCCTCACAGTCAGTTGATAATTGTGAAGAGTTGCACACAACTGTTGGAAAGAAGTAAACTCAGAAAACAGGAGTTTTTCTCTAATATCTTTTTGTAAATTAGAAATAAAGATTCTTTGAATATCATTGTCAGGCACTGGAAAAGAGATTTGAGCATACAAATGCTTATATCTACCAATGAAATCAGTCACTTTTTCTTTAAAACCTTGTTTACAATGCATTAAATCAATCAAAGTAACTTGAGGACTTATATTGTTTTGAAATTGTTGAATAAAAGCATTTGCAAGTTGTTCGAAAGAAGTAATAGAATAAGAAGGCAACGAGCAATACCATTGTAGGGTTTTATCTCTTAATGTCCTAGTAAACAGTTTTGCAAGCAACCTTTGGTCATAAGCAAAATCGGTACATATTGTTTGAAAAGTCTTAACATGTGTTAGAGGATCACCTTTACCATTGTAAAGCTCCAAATGCGGGATCTCAACATGTTTAGGAGGGATAGCTCGAACAATGTCAAGAGAAAGTGGGCTCGCAACATCAAATGTGGGCACACTAAACTTAGATTGATTCATAGAGGCAATTTGTTGCTGTTAAGAAGAGACAGTTTGTGCAAGATTGTTAATGGTCGCTTCAGTTGAAGAATTCATATTAGACGTGTTAGATTGAGATGGAGGTATTATGTTATTGAAAGAAGGTATTGATTGAGAGTAAGGTGGTGGGACACTATGATAGTTAGTCATAGGAGATGATTGGAAAGGAGGAACACTACAAGGAGGAATGGAATGGTTAAATGAATTGCCCCCTTGCGCCAGGTTCATTTGTGAAGATGTAATAGAAACACTCATTGAAGGAATGAATGAAGAAGTCGGATTAAATGAAGGAAGAGGGTTGATTGAAGAAGAAGGATTGCCCCCATGACTGGTGATCATAGGCGGAATGTCTTGTATAGAAGTAGTAATTATGTTTGATGTAAA
Source organism: Cryptomeria japonica (assembly GCF_030272615.1). NCBI lineage: Eukaryota > Viridiplantae > Streptophyta > Pinopsida > Cupressales > Cupressaceae > Cryptomeria > Cryptomeria japonica. Next base: position 676,830,003 of record NC_081408.1, on the reverse strand, counting down.
AGTAGGTATACTAGCAATAGAAGTTGTCAAAGGAATAGAATGATTGACTTGAGTAGGAGGTTGTGTATAACCTAAAGTTTCAGCACAACTCTTCATAGGCATCACATTTGAATCCACAATGTGTGCAATAGCACGCAAAATATCAATTCCATTCTTATCACTTTGAACCGTACATTTTAGACCCTCAATTAATGAAAGAGCTTGACTATCGGGATACTCTTGAGACATCCATTGCTGCAAATCATCAAATTGGTTATCTAATTTCGAAAGTTGTTCTCCAGAAACCTCATGGAGAGCTTCTTCATCATTAAGAGGATTAGAGGAATTACCCGTGTCCTCGTTAAAAAGGCCATTCAAATTAGGTTCCATCCCCTCAGTAATTAAACCTTGGAAAGACTTAATTCTAAAACTTCATCTAACGGGAATAGTGTAAGTAGGGCTTATTTGTTGTAAAACTCATGCACTAGAGAGAGAAAATTTTGAATTTAGAGGTAGCAAATTTCAATAAAATCAGCCAATCTCCTAGATTTAAGCTGTTAAATACAATCAAGACAATCTCCCGAAATTTCGAAAAAAATGTCCAGGACCGTGGCGAACGGAGTGCACACGGTCCTCGCAACTTTTTTCGAAATTTTCAGGGATGAAAGTTATGATGATTTTAAAGCTAATCTGAAAAAATTGAATGATTTTACGATCTGTAGATAGGCCAAATTAAAGTTGCAATCTCAAAATTGAACCCTACCAAGATTGTTGAAAAATGCAAAATTTGAATTTTGAAAAAGAAAGGGAAACTGAAATTTTGAATTTTATGATTTTAGAGGGAATACTAAAAGCAATGCAAGTTTTGAATATAAAAATTGACTCAATTTCATGCAAAATTCAATTTTGAAAGTGGAAATCAAGGTTGTTGCAATTAAACATTTAATTTCAAAAGTCACAAATTGCAAAAATTTGAATAAAGCACTGAAATTTCGAATGAATGCCAACACACTTTTCAGATTTAGAATAGTAAAAAACACAATTTTGACATGAATTTCAATTTCAACAATTTTTGAATGATTAGAAGCCTTAAACCAAGCAATCCCTAGACCAACTTTGACTTTAATTTTGAAAGTGTTAGAATTGATGAAATTAGCCAAAATTTTGGATTTTAGCAGAAAAATACAGTAAGATCTAACTCCCGAAATTTCGAAAAAAATGTCGGGGACAATGGCGCTCGGGGTGCACACGGTCCTCGCAACTTTTTTCGAAATTTTTAGGGATGAAAGATATTATGATTTTGTTGCGGAATCCAAAGTTACAGCTGATTTAGAGATGTTTTGATCAGTGAGATTGTCGGTCAAAGGCTGAATCAAGAGGGTTTTAAAAATTAGGGTTTTGAGACTTAACCACTTAATTTTCAAAATTAAAGCACAGATATGAATTGATAGTTTGCAGTAGAAGGGTAGATCTGAAACAAGCATTGACAATTAAACATTTCACAAGCTCAATTACTAAAAAGAAAATTTTGGGTTTTTATGCAATTAACCTCTAAAATTTGCAAAAGATCAAACATGGAAATGTAATCAAGGCATCCAATTTTCAGATCTAACCATGAATAATCAGAAAGGATGTTCACGTCGGGTTCACCAAAATGTAAAGCGGAAAATCGCGATCGAACCCTAAGTGTTCCCCCCACCACTCCAAGGAGAGAGAAAGGAGGTCACTAGGGTTGACGGTTTTCACTTAGGGGAGACTTTACATTCAAAAGAGGGGTTGAAACCCACAAGATCCAATCCCACACAATGCAAGATTGGATTCTAAATGAGTTTCAAGGGTTAAGACAACAAGGCTACCCTCTTTTGTAAAGAATGTAGATAGAAGGATTGAGCTAGGAATGCATGTAAAGTGAGAAAGATTCACTTATAAACAGAGATAGGAATATAGGATGAAGCTGCGGACCTGGAATTAGCAGTAAAATGTCGAGACGGCGCTGTCCTGCAAATTTGAGTGAAAGTTGACGGGACGATGGCACCCGGCATGCACACGGTCCTCCGAAAAATCCGCGAAACGAAGGGGGATCTGTTCGTCTTTGCACAAGGATTCCAGATCTTCAATTACAACCGCGTACCTGCAACCTACACACAGAAAAGAGAGGACGATTGGGGGGTTAGGGATTAGGGGTTTGCCTTTAGGTCAAACCCCGGTTTTGGAATTAACCAAGAAATGAGAATGTTGTAAATGTAAATGATTGTAATGTAAACAAGTACTAATACCTTGTTGTAAGAATGTTTGTATTCTTACATGCGAAGGTGTAAATGTTGTTGTATGTTGTATGTTGTATGTGGTATGTGATCTCCTCTTCAATGGTTGAATCCTTGTCTCGAATGCAACACTTAGCCTTGAATGGAGACTTAGAATGATCAATTGCTTGAAGGAATGCTTGAATGCTTGAATGTTTGAATATTGCTTCCGCGTCTTGTACACATATGTCCTTCCTCTTTTTCTTACCTCCCCAAATGGGAGGGGAAATGTAGTTTATATACTTGTCAATTAGGGTTGAAAGACTGATTTTTCCGACCTTGGGTCGACATAGCAACCTTATTTTCCAATTTGCAAACTTAAAGACCCGAAGCCCCATAAGAGACCGGGCCCAAAATAGGGCCAGGGACCAGGGCGCTGGGCGCCATGGTCCTGGGGGACCAAGGCGCTGGGCGCCATGGTCCTGAAGGACCAAGGCACTGGGCGCCATGGTCCCACCTCCAGGGAAAACAGGGTGCAAGGAGGATCAAGCCAGGATGCTGAAAAATGTAGTTTTTGGTGTCATGAACAAGTTTCGGGGTCTCCATTCAGGTTCAGTGTTGCGTCGCCATCGTGAAGACCCAAATGCAGTCGAAATTGCAAGTGTCGCAATTTTAGGACACTACAGTTTGGTAGTTTTGAGTAACTTCTCCAAGTGAGTGTGACCATTGCAAGCCCAAGACTATGTTTATTTCGCCAATCCCACAACATAAAAAACATCCTTAACTTGATACTTCCCCAAAAATAAGTTGGGCTGTTGTATCCATACCCTACAATGAATAATATGGCCATCTACAGGTATAACATCAAACCCATCAAACTCTTTTCCATCAAAACCTTTCTTGGAAACCAAATTTGCATCTATAAAATTATGAGTGTCACTTGAGTGCCATTTTACTCAAGTGACATTTTTGATTGGGGCCACCCAAGTACCATGCTTTGAGAGTTCGTGAAGTCTTGAGGAGGACCCTGCAAGATTCCTTGAACTCTCAAAGCATGGTACTTGGGTGTCCTAGAAAGCAACAATGCCTCTTGGGATCTCTTCTTCTTCTTTTCTCTCACTCATTAATCATCGCCTTAGACTCAGTTCTTTCTATCTTTGAATACCCCTAAAGAAAAACCTCTATATAGTGTATTTTCCCCTTCCCTGAGCATCTATGGCTTGGCTCCCATGGCTCTCTACAATGGAAGCACTACTTTTCTTCCTTTGAAGTTCATTCTTCATTTCTTCAACTTTGTTTGGTTTTGGAGATAATGCTATTGGTTGAGGGGTATCTTTTTGGAAGGCTTTCTTATGCAGCTCTATAGATGCACTCTTGTGGTGGAGTTTGTTCTTGGTTGTTGAATCTTCCAATGTTCAAGCCCTTCGAATAGCAATTGTAAAGATGTAGGCTCAAAAGCTCTTAGACTCTGATAATACCTTATTAAACAAAAATATGAGTCTCCTCTCCAAAATATTTGGCACCATGATTGAAACCCTCTGAAATTCTGCCACGTACTCCTTTACTGAACCATGCTACCTCAATTGCCTCAACTCTCTAAAATACACCTCTAGGTTCTTGACAAATCTATCTATGAGCCTCTATGCGAAATCGGCATGTCACTATGATTATGTCCTTGTGTGATTAATTCATGATGCCACCATTCATGTGTTGTACCCTCCACGTGAAGAATAGCAAACTTTATAGTTTCATCTTCTGTCATAGGAGTGAGAGGTAAGTGTCCAATTTTTGAACCCGAGCCCTTGCAATGACCTTCCCTAAACCATCAAAAGTTGGAAGAGTCAACTTACTCAATCTCTGTTGTAGATCTCTGTTGAACTGTTGTATGGGTTGTCTTCCTCTTGATTTATTCCTAGCATTATGAAATTGTATGAATAATATGAAAAATCTAGTATGTAAACCCAGATCAAGCCTAGAGTACTCATCTATACAGGCATTAAAGTCATTTGCTGGTAGGATTTGCTCCTCCTCTTCCTGTGGCGACTCTATTCTATGTAAAAAATGTAGGCAAGAAAGGTCTTGGTGCTAATCCAATTGGAACCTTGCTATAATTTATGTGATTTCCAGGCCCATTCTAATCTGAATTACTCCCTTCTCCTGCATTAATTTGTATAGCTCTGGTGAGATTATAAGTATTTATCACATTCTGCACAATTGGATGAGCATTTATGTCATTTGTTTTTTGCCACTGCCTGTAAGCCTTCCACTCATTCTTTCATTCTGCCTCTTTGATCTGCCATCTTACCTCTACCTCCAATTCCACTATTAACCTACTGTGATGCTACCTCTAACCTATTCTTTTCTCTCTCCCAGGCTCTTTGATCCCTCTGATTCAGCTGTATAAACAGGCTCAAACCTTCAGGATGGCAGGGCAACCTCTCTGATACCACTGTTATATCCCTAGGGTTTGTATACTGACTTAACCCACTTCAAAATCACTGAGTTAGGGTTAACACTTACATCACAATCAGATTTACTATGCAACAACCCTAAATGAATCAAAGATGTGCATAAACGAAGTTACAGTCACCAGATTATGCACAGCATTATGACAATATACAGTAAATGTAATTTTATGATAGATGATTGAGATTTAAACCAAATTACATTCATACAGAATTACTGGAACAATCCACAACAATGGACAAGTTGCAGAAAAAAGTCTGATTTGAATTTTTTTTATATAAACACAAATCACCAACCTTCAATTGGGCTGTTACAGTCATCCCTTGAATAGGCAAACTATAAATGGCAGCCCAGCTAATAGATGGAGGCATCTAGGGCACTTACAATGATTGGTTGCTCCTTGTGTGGAACCCTAACTCATCCCTTTATCCATGGCTTGCGCTCGAACACAATTGATTTGGTGTTCACTGGCCTTCGTTGTCCTGGGTCTGCAACAATTTCACAATAGTGATGCTTGAAAGTATAGCATCTGGTTACCTGATCAAGGTTGTCTGCATGTCAAGATCTAGCGATAATCTGAGTGGAGAACATAGTTATTTCAGTTCTGTTGTTAGGACTAAGTCCCATCCAGTGCTCAGAGTCTAACTAGTAACTCCTGCAACTCTTAATCGTCCTTCATTGGTATGTCTATGTGTAGCGAATAGCAATCAGTGAGCAGCAATTTCAAAGCTAAGTCCACAACCTATACTACTTCTAGAATTGTGTGCTTAGCTTTGAAATTGCTGCTCACTGATTGCTCTAAGCCTCCTTACACCAGCCAAGGGCTTTGTCCTATAGGTGTTGCAATATTAGAAAGTTCATTCTACTCTCCAGATTATGATAATCCTCAATGATCTAACCTGAAAGATGTGAAAAGAACTCTATCAGCATAAATGGCCTATCCTGAGTGGATTTGCCCCTAAAAACCAGGGAGAGGGGTTTGTCCTCCCTGTGGAAATATTGTTGCAGGAAGGTTTTCATCTCCCAAGCAAAAAATTCTGGAAACTGAAATAGATTTTATGTCAAAAAGATGATCCCCAATTCAAACCTTGCACGCCCTTTTTAACCAATTTTGATTAATTCCTAATAAGCTGACCCAGCTTGATTTTTGAATTTCTTTTGGTGCTGAGCTGCTTGAGGTTTATATTTTTATTTATTATTAATAATATCATTATAATTAAAATATTATATTTTTATTTAGTAATGTTGATAAACACTATTTTTGATATTAGAAAGAAAGTTGAATTATTTGGATGGAGGAGGGGACATGGAAGGTGCGCAGAGGGCACTCTCATATCATCATATTCTCCCTATACTATAGCAAGTTGACTATGTTATCAGGTACTGCCTCAAAGGCCCCCATAGCCATGCTAGTATGATTCTAGTATCGGTGTTGTTCCATCTACCTCCTAGATCCATACCAAGTTCTCTATTATTCTAGGTCTTCCTCAGATACAATATGGTCATATCAAGATGTACCAAAGTGGGACTCAAGGTCCACAGACAACACCCAACTATCAACTACATTCATTATTTATAAGAACATACAAAAAAAAATTGAACATTCAACTTAAATATCACTATTTGTATTGTATCTAATTCTAAGAAATTCAATGCTCTAAATGAAGAGAAATATGGAGATCTGTTCACATAATACTTGAATCCATATATGACAATATGACTATTGCCTATTTTTCTAGTTTGAACCAATAATATAAACCTATACAATGTATGCATCATGACTCTGATATTTCGAGTTATTAATTTATCAATTCTATTTTGTCATTTTTGTTTTTTTTATGCATATGACATATTACACTATGGCTAATTTTGTTTACATTTTTATGTGAATTTTCCCAAGCCACACCGGACCAGAGGTCCAAAAAGGGAGAACTCTCATACTTGTACCAATATTTTAGCTAGTTGATATATGAAACTTATACTGATAAAGTTGCAGAAATCTCAAATTTATTGGTGCAATCTTTTGTTTTCTTTCTACTATAATTACTGCATTGTCGTGGGCTTTATTGATATGGCTAGTGTACTTTATTAAATCAAAATGTTATGCATAGGCATGGGCTTATTGCATTTTCTTAAATGTTGAAATGAACTTGTGTTATATTCTCTTACAAGCTTCCTTGTACATACACTGATAACAAAGGTTCTGAGAACAATGGAATAACACCGCTTATATCATTGATTATGCATGGCCACTGATAACTTCTACACAGAAAACCTTATACTTCTGAAAGTTTAAGAAAAAGATTATGCATTGAATTACACCATTACAATAGTTGGTGAGTACGAAGAAGCTCATTTTCCATGATTGGAAAAATTGAAGCTACATTGTAACTTTCTGCAAAGGATAGTGACATGATATCAAACCTGTTGACTTTCAAATCAATTGAATAACTACATAATAGAACACATGGATGTCTTCAGCTCACCAAGTCGAAAGAAGTATGAAAGCAAGGGATTTGTGAAACAGATGTCCTCTGCTGTAAGAGTCCAGCGAGCTCTCTTCCAGTCCATAACAGGTGAACCCTTAAACCCCCACATAAGTGGATCATCCAACCTAGAAATAATATCAACAAAGCTATCAATTAGGAGATAGTTCATTGCAAATCAGAATGAAATTATACAAGATCCTTGAAAACAATATAACTGATATAATAATTAGGCAGTAGCATTATAAGATATTCAAAATAAAAACCAATAAACATAATAGTCAAATTATTTAAACATGCGTCTACAAGGATTGTATCTAGTTCTTTTCTTTTGTATCATGATGTCTACCCATTACAGATACATGCCAGTTCTTTGTATTCAAGGATACACGATGAAAAGTGGAATAGATAAAAAAATCTTATAGAAAGCAGGGTATCGTAATGAATCCTTCAAAACCAGTATAATTACATATAAATGTATATGCACACACATATATGATGTATATAGATAACTCAATGAATAGTTTGAGGATTGACTACTCACAGGTGGTATTAAGCTCTGCAGGTTTTTAATGAACAAGTATCCTTGTATCAAACATCATGTCTCTTATACTATTACAAGCTTTCAAAAAGCTTCCACATAGTAAAACATTATTATTCACTGGAATTTCACTCCTTTGTTTGATATAATGTTATCTGAGAACGAGTAACATGGTAAAGAAAGAAACACTGATAAGGTAGAAAGTACTACAATAGTTTACACTATTTATGTTAGACTGGATCTGACATTTTAGTTCAGATAAAATACCTCTGAAGTAGGTGCATAATAGTCCAATGCAGCGAGACGTTCATTAGTCTAAGCACCACACATAAATAGGACTTGCATACCCTATTCAAAGCTCTAATCTCTTAAGCATTAATTCCAATCATTGACTTGCTGACCAGCTTCTTTGTAAATAACTAACTCCATAGCGTCTGTTCAGATTAGCTAAACTAAATTTGACCTAGCTTTTCGCTTTGTCTCATGTTTTTTTACCTATTTTTTAAGACTGAGTATTTTAGTTAATTTGATCTACCTGAAAGGATTTTACATATATTGTTCTAGCTGAAGTGTTACTAAAACAAACAAAACTAAGAACTCGTTTCCAGCCAAAAAGAGTGTGTTCTAAATGGCATGTAACAGCTCTCCAAATTCAGGTTACAAAGACGATATTATTTTGCTATTCAGCACATAATCATAAATCAAATGAAAGTTAAGTTTTATTCTCAGTGTGCTCTAAGTCTGAAGTCCATGTGATCATGTTACGAACTTACAAGTAACCAAAACATGAAACGTGATGAAGAGGTTTAATGATGTAGAATATGGAAGAACATATATAGAAAAAATACAATGAGTAAAAGGCGCACTCAAAAACATAAGGCACCCTAAACTACAACGATATTGCAGAAAAATGACCTTAAAAAGGTCATGAATGGTTCTATATCACATAACAGCAAAATATGGCCAGGTTTCAACAGTATATGCACCTTGCAACTTTAGAGACAAGAAAATGCAGATATCCTAGACCGTTGTTTATGGTAGATAAACCTCAACATGCCATTAATGCCTATCAATTTCTTTTGACATAAAGTGTTACAACTCTGTATGATCAAAACAATGTCCTATATCGAGGTAATTATTACTGGGACAACAACAAAAAATTAAAAAATGCATTACAAATTTATTGCAACATCAATATAGACATTCCATCTTGGAAATATTCTGCCAAGACAGTGGAGAGTTTATCGCCGATTTGTAGTTGACCTTGGCACGTCAATTTTTATCAAACCAAGCTTTGACAGTCCAATTCCAAATGCCTCAAAATCTTGGGTGATAAAGATCATTAACTAGAGAGCAACACTTATACACATTTTATATTCTCTCCAAATGTTAAACAGGCTTGGTCTAGCTTCTCTGCAGCAGGCTTTGCACTGTCGGAAATGTGTTGTATATTAGTTGGTATGAGTCTTCCACAGTCCATGAAGTATGTGTGCAGGCTTCTGGTTTAAACTGTGTATATTTTTTATGATTTACATTTGTTTAGACTGTACATGCAGAAAGGGGAAGAAAATCTTCTAACAGAATGGGGTGACAACTCTAGGCCATTCCAGGGGCCTAGTAGGTGTGATCCCCCCTTTCATCAATGGCATGAGAGCCATAGCAAGTTTTCTGGAATCCAACCTTTGCAGTACAGGGAGAATGCACAAGCCCTAGAAACGTGCATTACACCCAAGCATGGTAGATGAATGTGTCAAGCTAAAAAGCCTGTATCATTATTAGGAATTTAGGAGCATATTAATAGGGGTTTGGTTTTAGTGTTCTCCCAGGCAAGTGTGACTGTGGTCTGGGTCAACGAAAGGTTTAAACTATTTCCATCCTTGGGCATGAATAGAAATTAATCCAATAAACTTAAATCGCCGTATACATGATTTGGTGTGGCTAATAAAACCCAAAGAGTACAAAACTTGAAATATATATATATGGTAGAGTAAAAATTCCCCATGCTCCTGCAAAGATGGTCTCATATGCTCAGGAGGCTTGCTCATTGCTAATATGATTCAAACCATGATACAGGTTGTTTTTCTGTCAGGACACAGTTGACATGGAAAAGACTAACAAACTAGTTTTCGCAGAGCAGTCATCCAGTGAGACTTTGAAATACAAAAATAGGAATATTGGACTGTTGAGCTTAAAAATCAAAGTGGCTAGTCCCAAAGGGTACAAAAAATGATCAGTGAAAGAGGAAAAGGAGAATGAAAAAATATATAAGGTAGAGTAAAAAGTCCCCTTGCTCCTGCAAAGATGGTCTCATAGGCTGAGGAGGCTAGCTCATTGCTAATATGATTCAAACCATGATATGGGTTTTTTTTTCTGTCATGACACAGTTCACATGGAAAAGGCTACCAAACTATTTTTCGCAGTGCAGTTCTCCAGTGAGACAGTTGAAATACAAAAATAGGAATATTGGACTGTTAGAGCTTAAAAATCAAAGAGGCTAGTCCCTTGACCACAGATTTTGAGTGGTCAATGGAAATTGAGAGCTGAAAGTTTGCAGTACCCATTCCGACTTTACAGAAATCTTTTTAGCCTCTTGACAGCTCTATTTAGAGAATTTCATATTTTAGATGCATAATCCTGACAAGATGTGGGGGGAGCTGGAAATTTCATGTTGTATGATAAGGTCATATAATATTTTGCAATTTTCTCTGAAATTACCGAGATAATTAAATTATAACCCTCATGGGACCATGATCTGACAATATATTACTGATAAAAAGGCTTCATATTGATGCTTTTGTTTTATAATGCATTTCTAATGTGGTCCCATTCACGACATGAATTTTAATCTTTAGCCAGATATGATACAGGTTTTATATGGATTTTTTTGCTTGCTGTTACAATGTATCGATATTACTAATTCCCAAACTATGATATGGATCTTTGACCATGAACCAGACATGGCACGGGTCTTATACGGTACTCCGAATATCACCGAATACCATGATATAGATTTTATGAGATTGAACTAGATATAGATCTAATACATATTTGTTTTCGCCGTTGGAAGTATTATCAATATGACTCAAATTATGATATGCGTATTAGAGCTCAAAATAGACATGTCATGGGTTTTACGAGGGATTATCATTGCAATTAACTGAAATCGTAAAATAGGTAGGGACATGGTTTCTTAAGCTTGAACATGATATAGACTATTGTTGTTTTCCAAATTAAGTTTTTGCATTGTGCTTCTTTGCTCTTAATGCATTTCTATTAACAGAAGAGGGCATGATTGTGTCTTACTGGATATAACAGAAAGCTGATAAGAGAAGGATTAAACATACGTGGACATGTGATTACTAACTGTAATAAGAGGAGTGCCAGAAGGCCTGGATTTGATGAGGTGAAGAAGGGTGTCTTTATTGTGCACTTGGGTGTTGTTGAGGAAGGATGTAACGAGCTTGGTAAATGCACCACCTGCACTCATCACTATTCTGCGAGGAATGCCTCGCAGATGTGTGTCCTTCGCAGCCCACTCCATTTTGCTCCTCTTTCGAATCCTCTGGTCCAAGTCAATCTTCTCTTCGCATGTTAAACTGTAGGTTTCGAATTTTGACTTCCAATCGGATGCCTTTCGTCTGTCAAAGTAACTAAAAAGTACTTGTAATTATAGTTTTGTTTATACCATGGGATTTGTGGCTGCCACTAGTTTTACGGTAAGCTCTTGAGCAATTTTTAAAAAGCCGACTGAACAATAGAAAAGCTAGAATTTTTACCTGCAGGACAGGACAACTTCTTATACCCTGCCTAAATTTGTTTATTCATATAAACCGTACTAAGAAAGAATAGGGGAAGAGCACCCTTTTTCTAATTATCGTTTAATTTTTGTTGATCCAACTTTTTAATTATTAATTTTACAGAAACTGAAAAAATGATAATTAAAAGTGTATTAATTAATTTTACATTAATCAATAGAAGCTCATCTTTTAACTTCTTTTTTCACAATTGGTTCATTTGTGCAGGACTACTAGGCATTTGTGTTGTTTGTAATTAGGGCAGCGGATTCCAATTGCCTTGGACAACATTGGAATCTGCCTAAGGGGGCCAACCCCTTCTCCAACGCATAAGGGTTGGGCCCTATATCTCCACGCCTCACCTCCACACTACACTAAAGTCTACACGCCTCATGATAGGGCCTATCTTAAATTTCGCATTAAGCAAATTAATGAATTAAATAATTAAAAGGTTTTTAATTACTTTGCAAAGCCAACATGTTAAAGGGGTTCACTCCACATATAAATGAGCATTCAACCCTCATCACAAATCATTCATTTTTCGGCTCTCACTTCATGTGAAATATACAAGTCTGGATAATGCGAACATTAGGAAGAAAGTCTACATCTGCACCTACAGAAATTATATCTGCCATATCAGCAATTTGAATCTGCTAGTTGAGGTGTGAATTCCATCATTAGAAGTCAGCGAACTTAGTGAAGATAGTGTGAATTCCTTCTACACACATATGATAGCCAACCAATCTGCCATTCTTTCTGTGACAGCAACATCTACTTCTACAAGTTCTTGAGATAAGTGTTGTAATGATTGCATAACCATAATTCATAATCAGATCTGAGGATCTTTTTTGGCTGGGTTTTTCCTCCTAGGAGGTTTTCCCAGGGTAACTATGTCTTGTCTTTAATTCATTCTCTTTCTTCACAATGCTTAAATCTGAAACTATAAATCTCTAATATAATTAATCTAATTAGTAAACAAATTCTGATTTTTTGAGTTTAGTTAATCTGAAAGTGTTAAAACTAACATGGTATCAGAGCTATAAGCTAGATCAACTTTCAGATTTTAGAATTCAGTACTCCTTTATTTCCAGATTGTAGATACGAAGTCAGCGAACTTAGTGAAGATAGTGTGAATTCCTTGAGGGTCTGCAAATCTGGGTTAAAGGAGCAACAAGCCAGTAGAAACCAACACACATATGACAGCCAACCAATCTGTCATTCTTTCTGTGACAGCAACATCTACTTCTACAAATTCTTGAGATAAGTGTTGTAATGATTGCATAACCATAATTCATAATCATATTCAAGGATCTTTTCTGGCTGGGTTTTTCCTCCTAGGAGGTTTTCCCAGGGTAACTGTGTCTTGTCTTTAATTCATTCTCTTTCTTCACAATGCTTAAATCTAAAACTATAAATCTCTAATCTAATTAAACTAATTAGTAAACAAATTCTGATTTTATGAGTTTAGTTAATCTAAAAGTGTTAAAACTAACATGGTATCAGAGCTATAAGCTAGATCAACTTTTAGATTTTAGAACTCAGTACTCCTTTATTTTCAGATTGTTGTCGCATTTGCAGGTCAGGTCAATGGGGTTGAAAGTTGAAGATAGGCTTGATGGGAATCTCAATTTTACTACATGGAATGTTCGAATCAAGTTGGCCCTAGAGGAAGAAGATCTTCTCCAATTCATAGAAGCGAAAGAGCTAACTAAACCTACAGATGCAGTCGAGCTAAAACAATTCAAAAAGGATGTTGTCAAGGCCAGGAAGATTCTCATTGATTCAGTCAAAGACCACCTAGTCACCTCTATTGCCTCATTTACCACTGCAAGGGAAATGTTCAGCCATCTACAAGGTACATATGAAGTTAACAATCTTAGTAGGGCAATTACTTTAAGACAGCAACTACTTAATATCAAAATGGAAAAAGAAGATTCTGTTATTTCTTACTTTATGAGAATTTCAAAACTAAAAAATCAGCTAGGTTTAATTGGTCATTACATGGAAGACAAAGACCTTGTCATGATTGTCCTAAATGGTCTACCTCACTCATGGGAGTCATTTATCCAAACCATAAGTGGCAAGACTGAGTTACCTACCCTTGATCGCCTTAAGAATGATTGCATCCAAGAAGAGTCTCGCCTCATCACAAGAGGGCAAACCAAAAGTCTCCATGTAGATGATCATCACATGCTTGCAGCCCAATGCAAGAAAGGGGGAAATTGGAAGAAACCTTATCCAAAAAGAAATAGGGAATTCAGACCATTTAGTTCCCAACTCCCTTGGAAGAAACCAAGAGATACCTCATGTGTTCAATACTTTAGATGTGGCAAATTTGGTCACTATGCTAAAGAATGTCAGAATAACCCTACCCAAAGTGAAGCCAACCTAAATGAAGTCTTAGAACAAAATGATGACTTCTTATTCATCTTCGCTCTGTCTAGTAGTGTCCCTTCAAATAGTAATACATGGTTGATTGACAATGGTGCCTCCAGACACGTTACAGGCTACTGTGATCATCTTTCAAACTTAGTAGAAAAGGATACCAGCCTTCACATGGTAATTGGTGATGACGCTCATTATTCGGTAAGAGGTTCTGGCTCTACTTCTCTAAATTTAGACTCTGGTATTTCTCTGCACCTCAGTGATATCTTGTTTGTTCTTGGAATTAAAAGAAACCTAATTTCCATTTCTTCTCTAGAAGATAAAGGTTATCAAATTGCATTTTATGAGGGAAAAGTTCTTGCTTGGCCTAGTAAATCTAGTTTTAAATCTGCTCATATAATTGGTCATAGATATTATAGTCTTTATAAGCTCTCTACTAGCCCTATTCAAGCCCTTATTAATGAGGCTCCTGAATCCTGTGAGCTATGGCATAGAAGACTTGGACACTTGCATTATCAAGCTCTTCCCTCCCTTGAAAAGTTAGTCAAAGGTATGCCTAAACTCAGTCAAATTCATGATAATACTTGTAAAGGTTGTGCTATAGGTAAAAATGTTAAAATTCCTTTTCATAAAAGTGAAAATAGAGCTAAAGACAAACTAGGACTTGTTCACTCTAATTTATGTGGTCCTATGTCTATAGCATCTCCTAGTGGATTTCTTTATTACGTAATCTTCATAGACGATTTCTCTAGGAAAACTTGGATCTACTTCTTGAAATCTAAAGAATCTGATGAAGTCTTAAGTAAATTTAAAGAGTTTAAGGCATTAACTGAAAACTCCTCTGGTAAAAGAATTAAATGTCTAAGATCTGACAATGGAGGTGAGTACACCTCTGGTAGCTTTTATGATTTTTGTGTTGAGTTGGGAATTAAGAGGGAGTTTTGTGTTCCATACAATCCTCAACAAAATGGTGTTGTTGAAAGAAAGAATAGGGCTATTGTTGAGGCTGCAAAGGCTATGATTCACGATCAAGACTTGCAGACCTTCCTATGGGCTGAGGCTTCTAGAACAACAGTGTATATCCAGAATAGATGTCCACATCATGTTCTAAAGAACATGACCCCTGAAGAAGCCTTCACAGGATCCAAACCAGACATCAGTCACCTCAGAATTTTTGGAAGTCTCGTTTTTGCTCATGTGCCCAAGGAAAAGTGATCAAAGTTGGAACCCTCTGGAAAGAAAGGCATGCTAGTCGACTACAGTGAATCCTCCAAGGCATTCAGGATATACATCCTGGGTCAAAGGTATGTTGAGGTAAGTAGGGATGTCACATTTGAAGAAGACATTGCTTTTAAGAAATCGAAAGGTTCTTGTGTTATTGATGAAGCTAATGACAATCAAAATATAAATGTTGATGTTGACCCTGAGATTCAGAGGGAGCTGGTTGAACCTCCACCTCAAGAAGAACATAATGATCCACCAGAGCCCATGAATCCCACTGATATTCCTAGTGACATTGTCGTTACCAAAAAGAGGCTTCTTTGGGTAAGAAACACCATTCAAGAAGTTGAAAGATTTGTTGCTCCCAGTGGCACCTTTCGTGAAACTAAGAGACCTCAGGTATTCTCCAACTACGTTGAATTGATGTGCAATCTCATTGAAAATGAACCTTGCAATGTTGAAGAAGCCTTGATTCATCATGCCTGGAAGCTTGCTATGGATGAAGAGTATCAGTCAATCATCAAGAATGATGTGTGGGACATTGTGCCCAGACCCAAAGGTAAATCTGTTGTTTCCTCTAAATGGTTATTTAAAATTAAACATAATGCTGATGGTAGTATTGAAAAATATAAGGCTAGATTTGTAGCTCGTGGTTTTTCTCAAAAGGAAGGCATAGACTATGAAGAAACATTTGCTCGTGTTGCTAGATATACTTCTATTAGAACGATAATAGCTATTGTTGCTGCTAGGGGTTGGAAACTACATCAGATGGATGTTAAGACTGCCTTCCTTAATGGTGTCATTGAAGAAGAGGTCTATATTGAGCAACCTTAGGGTTATGAGATTCAGGATAGATTAACTCATGTGTGCAGGTTGAAGAAAGCTTTGTACGGCCTTAAACAAACTCCTCGTGCTTGGTATGAAAGAATTGATAAATACTTGCTAAATCTAGGTTTTTATAAAAATGATGCTGACTCTAACATATACTTTAAGGTAGCCAATGATGAAATGCTAATTCTAGTTCTATTTGTGGATGACTTATTCCTTACTGGTAAAGATGAACTTATTATTAAATGCAAGAGAGAACTAGCTTCAGAATTTGAAATGAAAGACTTAGGTCTAATGCATTATTTTCTAGGTCTAGAAGTATGGCAAAGATCTAACTAAATTTTTCTAAGTTAAGGAAAGTATACTATTGACATTTTGAAAATATTTAGAACGATGGATTGTAAACCCATGTCTACTCCTATGGAATCCAACTTAAAGAAGTTAAGTGTTTCTACAACTAACTCTGATTTTGCAGATCCATCAGAGTACCGACAGTTGATTGGATCACTGATGTATCTAGTTAACACTAGACCAGACATATGTTTTGCTGTGAATTCTCTCAACCAGTTTATGAGCATGCCCAAACATGTTCATCTTGTTGCGGCCAAGCACATCCTAAGATACTTGCGAGGCACGGTTGGTTTTGGGTTGAAGTATCCACTTAACACTTCAATAACCTTGGAAGGTTATTCAGATGCAGATTGGGCTGGAAGTGTCAAAGACAAGAAAAGCACCTCTGGTATTTGTTTTAGCTTGGGATCCGCAGTGATATCTTGGGCTTGCAGAAAACAATCCTCAATGGCATTGAGTACTGCGTGAAGCTGAGTATATTGTAGTACTTTGAATCTAGTTTCTAAACTACTAAACTTTTTCAAAATTGGATAAGATTAAGGGGGTCAAATCCTTCGTGCATGAAAAACTGACCCTGATTTTTTCTGAAAAACATAACATAGTGTCTGACATGCGCATCAAAAAAGTCATAGTTAGATTTAGTATTTTGACAAATCATTTGGCAGAAAGATAGTTAAGAGTGAGCACTAGAATATGTGTATTTTTTTGTAATTTTTTGTTGAGTATTTTTTCTTAATGATTTTTCCAATTGAGCACATCCTAAAAATTAGGTACCTGTTCGTGCGCAAAGCATAAGTTGCACTAAACAAATCAAAAATACAATTTTATTTTTTTTAATTGTAAAGAATCAAGTGCACTACAATTATATATAAAGTTTTTTAAATTTGGATAAGCATATCAAAAGTTATTCAAAAAATGGTGCACCTATGTTTGTGAGAACTATGGAGACACCGGTAAAAGAAATTCAATAATAATGTGTTATTGTTATTCAAATTGAAAAAAAATTATATGGTTAGAAAGCTCAGAAGATGGGTGAAAATATGGTGGCAATTTTAGAAATACCCACTTTATGAAGTGTAAACCTGATGATGACAAAGTCGATAAACCAAGTTGATAAAATCAAACACGTCAAAAATGAGAGAAATAGAGGGAAATGAAACTTCCAATCCGTAGCTTTGTCATCCAGGCCTATTTCCAAGCTTAAATAGTCAAAAGCACGTATGGGGTACTTATGGTTTAAAAAACACGTACGGGGTACTTATAGTGTAAGAAGCGCATACGCGCTTGTTTCCCTATAAACAGTGCGTACGCGCTATTGTATAATATGATATTCTATATATAATATGTGTATATACATATGATATATGTAATATATAACATGTGTATAATATGATATTGTATATAATATGTTTATATATATATATATATATATATATATATATATATATATATATATATATTAAACATATATATACA
Organism: Cryptomeria japonica; assembly: GCF_030272615.1. Taxonomy (NCBI): domain Eukaryota; kingdom Viridiplantae; phylum Streptophyta; class Pinopsida; order Cupressales; family Cupressaceae; genus Cryptomeria; species Cryptomeria japonica. The sequence continues at coordinate 676,812,233 of NC_081408.1, read as the reverse complement.
CATGTAAGTGTATTGTCTCCCCCTCTCAAACGCATACAAGGTCTCTCTCTCTCTCTCTCTCTCTCTCTCTCTCTCTCTCTCTCTCTCTTCTCCCTTCCTCCATACCCCATCCCTCTTTCTCTTCTTCTCTCCCTCCCTCTCTCCATACCCCACTGCAACTGTGTCTGCACTTCTATAGAAGTAAGTGAATTTATTTCTTTTCTGCAACGTCCTCTTTGATTTTTATCATGTATCCTCTCCTAAAAAAATTGACTGATGGATTTGTGTGTGTATATTGAATAGGAGGAATAGGGTTTGAAATTGAACCACGGGTGTATTACCGTGACAAACAAGGAAATGTGTAGCAATATTCTTCTCGACTGTGTTTTTAATGAGCAGAGCGGATGTGGAAAATAGTGTCAACAAAGCAACATGATGAGTCAGAGTACCTACAATATGTTTTTCAGAGGAAAACAACAGGTAGGAAGAGAAAGAGGGAGAGTAACACAGATGATGTCCTGTAGAATGATAGTGGTGGGTATGCGAGAGTTCCCATGTTGTTACACAATGCCTGTCACCTAAAGAAATTAAAGTTTTTTGTATGCATGGCAGTGGTAGTATATGATGATCATCACTTGTCAAACAGCTTGGAATGGTACATACCCGTGAAAGAAATCAAGTGTGTAATTCCTATAGTCACAATCAAGATCAGTCTTATAACCTTGCAAATTTAATAGCATCATATGTTTTAGAACTTAGGCAGTACTCTTAGGGTTAGGTCAAGCTCTTACACTTGCTTTTTAGTGAAGCCTCGTTGTTTGTTCGCTTGGAGTCTCGTTGTATGATGTTCTATTCATAACTTTAAATTTAATATATCATTTTATTATCCCACCATATGACCCCTTAGGTGTCATTAGAGGTCGTATTATTTCCTAAGAGGTCATATGGTATCCCGTGACCCCTTAAGACCCCTCCTCTTTTCCTCCCCCCTACTCTCCCCCTACTCTCCCCCCTCTCTCCCCTCTCTCTCTCTCCCTCTCCCTCCTTCCTTCTCTGCCTCTCCCTTCCTCCATACCCCATCTTCTCTCCCACCCCCCTCTCCTCTCTCTCTCTCTCTCTCTCTCTCTCTCTCTCTCTCTCTCTCTCTCTCTCTCTCTTTCTCTCTCTCTCTCTCCCTCCCTCTCTCTCTCTCCCTCTCTCTACCTTCCCTCCCCCCTCTTCTCTCCCTCTCTCCCTCCCTCTACCTCTCCCTTCCCCCCCTCTTCTCTCCCTCTCTCCCTATCTCTACCTCCCTCTCTCCCCTCTCTCTCTCTCTCTCTCTCTCTCTCTCTACCCCTTCTTCTCTCTCTCCCTCCCTCTACCTCCCTCCCTCTCTCCCTCCCTCTCTCTACCTTCCCTCCCCCGTCTCTCTCTCTCTCCCTCTCTCTCCCTCTCCATCCTTCTCTCTCTCTCTCTCTCTCTCTCTCTCTCTCTCTCTCTCTCTCTCTCTCTCTCTCTCTCTCTCTCCTTCCCTCTCTCCATACCCCTTCTTCTTCTCTCTCTCTCTCTCTCTCTCTCTCTCTCTCTCTCTCTCTCTCTCCCTCCCTCCCTCCCTCCCTCTACCTCTCTCCCTCTCTCTACCTTCCCTCCCCCCTCTTCTCTCCCTCTCTCCCTCTCCCCTCTCCTCTCTCTCTCTCTCTCTCCTCCCTCTTCTCTCGCTCTCTCCCTCTCTCCCCCTCTCCCTCCTTCCCTCTCTCCCTCTCCCTTCCTCCATACCCCTTCTTCTCTCCCACCTCTCTCTCTCTCTCTCTCTCTCTCTCTCTCTCTCTCTCTCCATACCCCTTCTTCTCTCCCACCCTCCCCCCTCTTCTCTCCCTCTCTCTACCTTCCCTCCCCCGTCTCTCTCTCTCTCCCTCTCTCCCCCTCTCCATCCTTCTCTCTCTCTCTCTCTCTCTCTCTCTCTCTCTCTCTCTCTCTCTCTCTCTCTCTCTACCTCTCTCCCTCTCTCTACCTTCCCTCCCCCCTCTCTCTCCCTCTCCCTCTCTCACATCTTTTCTACTACCAATAGCACGTACAGGGTACTGAAACTATTAGTTCACTGCCCTACCATAACTTTTTTAAGGCAAAGCAGCGCGTATGTGATACTTATTACTCATAAGTGCGTACGGGGTACTATTCCCATTATTCGTTACCTTGCGATAACATTTTTTAGGCTTAGTAGCATGTACGCGCTACTTATCAGTCCAGAATGGGAAAAAAGAATATCGTTGGGCTTGTCAACATTTTATGGTCTAACAATGCGTACGCAGTTTATAGACATAGTTTTAGTTTCCCAAGAGCCTCAACGAACTCAAAAGAAGTTTTTGAGGTCGTTGAAGGCCCCACTGGAACTGTGTTTGCACTTGTATCACTGTTGTATACATAAAAGTAAGTGAATTTTTTGTTTTTGCATGATTTCAAATGATTGAATTGTTGTTTTTATTAGTTTTTTGTTTTTGCATGGTTTCAAATGATTGAATTGTGATTGTTTAATAGTTTGATTTCAAAAAATAGTGATAAGATGCATATTTATGGTTATTTGTTTATTTATGAACTTTTATTTACATATATATGTAATATGATTCTATTTAGGTCAACCGATATCAACCATGGGAAAGAACAAGCGAGGAACGATGGAACAACAAGAGGCTCAAAAGGAAAGACAAAGGCAACGTATGAAGGAATTGCGTGACATAAGAACAATGGGAGAAGAAGGTATGTCATCCTCAACATCTCAATTCGATTTACCAAATGAATATAATGCACCTAATGCAATTGAAGAAGAAACATTTGATAATTTACTGTTTGAACCTAATGCAATTAAAGAAGATACCACATTGAATAATCAATTAAATGGTGAACATATTACACCTTCTCTACTTGATGAATTGAATGTGCATAATGCAGTGATGTTAACACCTCCTAGAATCATTCGTAGGAACCCAAAGTATCTAATTGACATTGATGAGAATATATTGAAGTCAATGCCTGATAAAATGAATGAACGAACTTGTAGGAGAATGGTTAAAAGAATATGGCAAAACTATTTTAAAAACTTAAATCAAACCGCAAGATGTCAATTAATTGTTCAAATGATTAAAAATTTGAATTTTAGAGAGACAATGAAAATTCTAGGCCTAAGATCATCTAAAAGTAACAGTGAAAGAACTATTGTTAGAAATCTATTTGATGCATATCAATCTATTGGTTCAAATTCACGTAGTAAAGATTCTAATGCTACTCGACGTGTCATTACATCAACCATAATGAGCAAGAAAATAAAAAAAGATCGTTTGATAAGCAAATCAAGTAAATCATTAAACGTTAGTAGACCAACATTAAGTAAAGCATTAAAGAGGTGGGAACAAATAGAGGAACCTAACAATAATTCTCTTTAGGCATTCTCGGGTAGACTACCACGCAAAGACAAGGTTGTTGTTGATGCACTAAAAACATTAATTGAAATTTTTTGGCATGACAACACAAGAGTATCACCCAACCAAAGAGATGTTGTTAGAAGGCAAATTGGGTCTAAAATTGTGAGCCACATGCGAAACACTATTTGGATATGACTCAAACTAATTTTTATGAAAGATTCCTTCAAAAGTTTCCTCAAATAAAAATTTCTCAAAGATTTTTTGAAATGGCAAAACCTTTTTATATTAAGATTAATCATGTACGCACCACGTGTTGTTGTAGGATGCATATTGAATTTTCCATGCATTATGATATTTTTCGTCATATTTGTTCTACTTTGCACACTAACGATGTTTTGCAGGAATGTAATATACAAGTACCTCCTAAGTCGGCAAGAGAATTTATTTCAAGTGTGCTATGTAATAGACATGATGGTTGCATTTATTATAAGATGCCTTGTTTGGAAGGTTCTTGTGCTATATGTGGTGGTTTGCAACGTTTACCAAGATGCATACATTTGGAGAGCACACATGAAATTAGTACGAAACTAGTTTCTTTCGGAAAATACAAGACAGTCACATATGGAGTTAAAGATGGAAAAGATTTGAAGAGATGTGAGCTAGTGAAAAATGATATATGTGTAGCTCAATTTATGAAAATATTTCAAGAGAAACTAGTTTATGAGTACATAATGCACACACATAGAGCTCAATGGTTAGATGAGAAATTCAAGTTATGTAAGGACACAATTCCTCTTGGCACCATTGTCTCTATCGTTGATTTCACTGAAAATTATACACTACAACCTCAAAATGAAGTGCAATCCATGTATTATCACTCTACACAAGTTTCTATTTTTGTACACATAGCATTCATGCATGCAGATGATAGCATAGAGGGGGATTAGAAAGGTTGTAAGAGAGTATCACTTCTACATAAGTGATGATCGTACTCATTCGTCAGAGTTTGTACAAGGATGCTTTAAAGTTTTCTATGATAGTTTAAGGGAAAGGAACATACGATACAACCGACACTTAATATGGTCAGATAATTGCACCGCACAATTCAATAATGCAAGGATGTTTTATTGGTTGACAAGGATGCATGTGACAAGCGGTGTACAACATTTTTGGAATTTCACTGAGGCTGGACATGGTAAGGGAGAGCACGATGGTGCATGAGCATGTGTGAAAAGAGCCCTAGCCAGTGAAGAATTGAAGTACGAAGGTGGTGCTGAGTTGGTAGATGTAGAAACAATTGTGCGATGGTGTAAGTCTACGATGGGTCCAGGTAATCTAGGTACGTCATTGGTTCATAGATATTTTTGGTTGATCACTGAATCTAACATTGAAAACTATCTAGATTGTTGTATAGTTGCAGGATCGAGTGACATGCACTCATTTATGAGTTCAAATTCAAGTTCACTCATAATTTATACGAGACAAATGGTATGTTTTTGCTCTTCATGCATGTATTGTTTGTGGGAAGAATGTGAATCACAAGAGTGGGTTGACAAATGGTCTTGTAGACCGTTGGTTCCCATTGATTCATATCAAATTCCCAAAGCACTACAATTGAGCCAGATGGAGAAATCAGTGGATTTTGACTATCTATCCGACCTAGTAGATTCAAGTGATTTTTTGAGTTAATTTTTTTGCAAGTATTATTTTTGGTTCATTTTATTGTACATCATACTTTATTTTTGGTATTAATTAACACTTTATAAAATGCAAGTCATGTGTATGCAGTTGTTGCAGAAGAGAACAATGAAGAAGGAACAAATTACTATTTGTGTCGTTGTGTTACAAATTACTATTTGTGTCGTTGTGTTGAGCCTAAAAGAAAATTGACAACCACAATCATTGACAGAGAGGGTATTGAGTACCCAATAGGGTCTGTTGTTGTGACAGGAACATGGCTTCGGAGATACCCTATCAAGAATTATGATGTTTGGTTGTTTGAGGACTTTGAAACACACAGGCATATTCTTCATTTCTCTAACCTTGTTGTTGCAACAAATATTCATTTGATGAAGTATCGTGGTAGACCTCATAACAAGATTTTATGGAAAGTTCGTGAATCTGACCATGAGGCAATACTTGACACAATACAGGTTAGAGTCGATCCTGAAGGCTCACTTGATTGATTCTACGGTTTAGAGTAGAATGATTTTGAGAATTTTGTATAAATCATCAACAAATTGTTCTATATTCATTTTTTGTATATATAAATGCCCATGAGCTGATTTTTAGAAGTTTAGGGGCATAATTTGGTATATTTAAATGGCAATGAGCTAATTTGTACATATGTACATGCCAAATTTTGTATATTTAAATGGCGATGAGATGAATCGCACATATTGTAATGCCAAATTTTATATAAAAGCCCATGAGATGATTTGTATATTAAAATGGCGATGAGTTGAATCGCACATATTGTGATGCCAAATTTTGTATAAAAGCCCATGAGATGATTTGTAAGACATTTTTTTGTATAATCAAATAGCCAAGAGCTGATTTGACCATATTTTATGTGTCAATGTTTTGTGACTATGTTTTGAGTATATGTGATGTGTCCCTGGTCAATCATGAGCATTATTGATTCTTGTATAATCATGGAGAATTATTTGAGTCATTATCGGGTCATAGGGGTCATAGATTGAGACTAGATACAATTTGAGCAAAAATTGTCGTTGTAAAAAAAATTGTCAAAAAAGTTGTCAAACAACTTCTACATTGCGTCGGTAGGGTGTGACTCTCGACGTTCTGGTGCTTTGGGATGCATGATAGAGGCATGCCTAGCATAAACCTGCCCACTCAAACGAGCTCGCGACGTCGGTTTGTACATACGACGAACCTAATCAATTCTAGCCAATCTTGCAACTTTTTATTGCATGCAATTGACGATTTTTGGAGCGGGCGAAAAAATGCTACTAATTAAAAATGGCTCCAAGTCGTCAAAAACCAAGATAGGCCATTGTAGAGGAGCCTCACGTGACCCCATGGGATCAAACGGATCGACCATATGTGTCCTAGATTGGAAGAAACAATCCATCAAGTTTTGACATTTTTTGGACTCAGGGCACTTGAGAGATTGCATCGGTACGGTATGACTCTCGACGTTCCGACGCTTTGGGATGCATGACAGGGGCATGCCTAGCATAAACCTGCCCACCTGGATGCGCTTGCGATGTTGGTTTGTGTATACGATGAACCGAATCAATTCTAGCCAATCTTGCAACTTTTCCTTGCATGTAACTGATAGTTTTTGGAGCAGGCAAAAAAATGCTACTAATTGAAAATGGCTCCGAGTAGTTGAAAACTGAGATAGGCCATTGTAGTGGAGCCTCACACGACCCCACGAGATAAAAAGGATCGATCGTATGTGTCCTGGATTGGAAGAAATAGTCCGTCAAGTTTTGACAATTTTTTGGACTCAGGGTACTTGAGAGATTGCACCGGTACAGTATGACTCTCAACATTTCGACGCTTTGGGATGCACAAAAGGGGCATGCCTAGTGTAACCCTGTCCACTTGGATGCGCTTGCAATGTCGGTTTGTGCATATGATGAACTGAATCAATTCTAGCCAATCTTGCAACTTTTCCTTGCATGCAACTGACGGTTTTTGGAGCAGGTGAAAAAATGCTACTAATTGAAAATGGCTCCGATTCATCAAAAACTGAGATAGGCCATTGCAGAGGAGCCTCACGTGACCTCACAAGATCAAATGGATTGATCGTATGTGTCTTGGATAGGAAGAAATAGTCCGTCAAGTTTTGAGCATTTTTTGGACTCAGGGCACTTGAGAGATCGCACCGGTACGGTATGACTCTCGACGTTCCGATCCTAGCGTAAACCTGCCCACTCGGATGCACTCACAATGTTGGTTTGTGCACATGACAAACCGAATCAATTCTAGCCAATTTTGCAACTTTTCATTGCATGCAACTGATAACTTTTGCAGTGGGCGAAAAAATGCTACGAATCAAAAATGGCTCCAAGTTGTCAAAAACCAAGATAGGCCATTGTAGAGGATCCTCACGCGACTCCATGGGATCAAACAAATCGACCATATGTGTCTTGGATTTGAATAAATAGTCCATCAAATTTTGATAATTTTTTGGACTCAGGGCACTTGAGAGATCGCACCGGTACGGTATGACTCTCGATGTTCTGACGCTTTGGGATGCATGACAGGGGCATGCCTAGCGTAAACCTACCCACCCAAACGCGCTCACGACGTCAGTTTGTGCACACGACGAAAAAAATTTGACCATTGCGAGCATGAGGGTGCTCTCACACCAAACACATTGTTGTTTATATTCATATTGTCGATTTGTGTTGTTTATATTCATATTGTTGATTACATATGCAAATATTCATTTAAATTTATAATAGGGCAGCCACCAAATACAACGAATACACAATAATGAACTGAATACAAGGAGTTTCGTAGGGTTAATTCAACATTTTAGAAATTTTATCAAATCATATTCCACGATTGCAATGTTTTATATCATATATTTTTGTTGTTTATATTCATATTATTGATTACATATGCAAATATTCATTTAAATTTATAAAAGGACAACCACAAAATACAACGAATACAAAATAATGAACTCATTACACATTTATTGGATCGAATATCAATATTTATATATATTAAAAAAGGCATGTCTGCCAAGTCAATACGAGTATTACAAAAATGTGGCATATGCCATGTCCAAATCGATATACAATAAAAATGTAGAATATATCTACATGTATTGGTCATTCTATGACCAAAACTAACACTATGATCCTAAACTTGTGGTGGATCATCAAAATCAAGCCTCTTCGATGCAGTACGTGGCTCTGTAGATGGTTGCAAAACCACAATTCAAAAGCTAAGTTAGAATTTTTTTGTAGAAAATAGTTCACAATTAACAACATAACTATGCATTTAACTTTAATTACTTTGCAATTGAAATGTAGATTACCTCATCGGCTGATCTAGGAGCTAATGTCTTCGCTCTCCTCTCCTTGTCACTCTTAGGAGTTTTCTTGAAGACATACTTAAATGGATCCACGTTATGGCCATACCGCGAAGGGGCTTATTGTAGATTAAATGTACAATTAATACAATGTACTAACATAAATATATCAAAAACACTTAAAAGCTATAATATAGAGAACAATGACGTACCTATGCCTAAGATGCTTCTCCAATGGATTGAGGATGGCTCACCATCAATGTAGAAATTGTCGCTATTACCTATACAAAAATATTCAAAGATTAAATACAATTAATATAATGATAAGTATTGAAGGTTAAAAATAATTAATTTTACATATCAAACAAAAGTGTACCGGATCCTGAGATTCTTCTCCAGTGCAAGGAGGAGGGTTCGCCATTGACGAAATAGGTATGGATATTTCTTGTATGAAAAAAATATAAGATTATAATATATCACAAGTTCACATGTACGCGTGCATATAATTATGAAATCAAGAAAATAAAGTAGAGATACATACCTCCGCCCTCTCTTGATCCGTGGGCGAATCAGGTGCATTCAACAAATCAACAAAGCTCAATGGCCGTTGTACATGTAAAATAGACAAAAAACACTAATCAATCTACAAATCCCAACTAATACTTGATTTCAACATTTTCAAACAAGTGTACAACTAAAAATGCATTCAATTACCTTCTTCCCACATTTTGGCATCTTCGAGGAATTCTTTTTCTTAGGACGAGCCCTAGACATGGAGGGGGTACCCTAAAAAAACAAAGTTAACATGAGATATTAGTACAGATAATAAATTAAACATAATTTTAAAAATCTAAAATGAAATGACTTGCATATTCTATCAAAACAATACATAAAAAGAGTTGTACAAAATATGATACCGTATAGCCTTGTAGGCCAAAATCGATCGCTGAGAGCATGATGTCATCAATCTGGGACATTTCGTCCCTTGTCAACACCTACAAACCAGAAATTGGACCAAGCATTAAAGATAGTTAGTATATCTTGTATTTTTTTGAATTCAAAGTGTACTATTCTATTTTAACATGTTACAAAATTTATACCTTAGGCATCGAAGTTGTAGCTATAGTAACTGGGGGAGGTGTATGGGATATCATTGCTACATCCTGAAATGCATATTATTTGTCTCAATTTAAATCGATGTATAAATGAAAATTCATTTATGTAATTATAAATTTAAAGTGACTGATAAATAAAATGTTATGAATTTAAATCAACACACTTGTGTCCTTGGCTCATGGGCAAACACCATGTCCATCAACTCATCTGTCAGCGTGACATCCTCAACCATGTGAGCTTGACATCTACAGCCACAAATCATGCACAAATGATATGAGGATCCATATGCACTGACTGCATCATCTATCCCCGAGCAACTGACACACATATGCTCGATGGGTTCTCTGTCGCCCTCTAATGGCTCATCTCCAATACAATAGGGTGTGTTAATGACATCCCATTTTGGATGATGACACAAGTCAATGTTGTGGCCACCTGAAGAGTCTGTAGCTCCATAGACTCTTTCAACTCTAATGGGACAACATGATGCACCTTGGGTTTGGGTGCTAGAGGGTGACGACTCTCTGCGGCTAATCGCCTACGGGCTCCAGGTCTATCTTGGGCAGAGCCACCACCTCTACCATGAAACTCTCTCATGTCAAAATAGTTTGGCCGCACATTGAACACAAACTCACAATATATTTTTCTTAAAAAATATAATGGCACCTCATAATTATTACAAGGTGGATCATCAAAAACCATCCACCACCTCTGCCAAAAAAGATTCTTCATTTGCACATTGATACACCAATGTATGGGAAACCTCTTTGCATTAAGAGGTAATGACTGACCAATTTTGGGATCAACAAAAAGGGCACATATTTGTTGTTTAGTAATATTTTTGTTTTTTACTCCATCGTATGATAGCCCATTGGCATAGAATTGATGACACCTATCCCTAAAGCTTCCCCATTTGGTAATTTATGTGGAAACAACTATGGCACCACTAGCTAATGTTTCTAGGCTAGAGGCGAGGGATTGATGATGGTCAAGTTCAGAAATTTTCAATTTAACAATTAGTCTATTGATTTTAGACGTATTTTGTCATAACTGATTAATTAATTCTTCCTGTGTTTTGGGTGTGCGGTCAAAAGGAGGAATTGGGGGTTGTTCTTGTGTGTTTTCAGGAGGTGCATTTGGTTGTTCTTGTGGGTTTTCAGGACGTGCATTTGGTTGTTCTTGTTTTGGATTAGAAGAATCTAGTTTTTGAAACAAAAAATGAAAAAACCTAATCAAAATTAATGAAATTAAATTCAAAATGTAAAACAAATTGAATAAACCGGAAAGAAAGACAAAAATAAACAAAAACTAACCTTGATCCATAGCTTGGAGGACAAATATAGGACCCTGTTCACGGTTTAGGAGAGGAAATGGGAAAAAAAAGAAGTTAAAAATGCGCTATTCACGGGTAAATGAGACCCACTTTTTTTTTAAAAACTTTTTTTACCAGGCATTGCGTACACTGTTTTATTTGGATTATTAGAGCATACGCGCTCATTTTCCTATGAGCAGCGCGTACGCGCTCAATTCCTTAGGAGTAGTGTGTACGCGCTCATTTTCCTAAAAGCAACATGTACGCGCTACCTTTTCTAGGCTCGGGAAGAATAAACCTAAGCGCGTATGCGGGAATTTCAAATTTTAAAACCGCATACGCGCTTCTTGGTTTTCCATGTTTTTTTTGGGTGGTGTCCACTTTTCTGACCACCATCTTTGTGCACATGCCCATATCAACAATTTGAATCTGCCAGTTGAGGTGTGAATTCCATCATTAGAAGTCAGCGAACTTAGTGAAGATAGTGTGAATTCCTTAAGGGTCTGCAAATCTAGGTTAAAGGAGCAGCAAGCTAGCAACAACCAACACACATATGATAGCCAACCAATCTACCATTCTTTATGTGACAACAACATCTACTTCTACAAGTTCTTGAGATAAGTGTTGTAATGATTGCATAACCATAATTCATAATCAGATCTGAGGATCTTTTCTGGCTGGGTTTTTCCTCCTAGGAGGTTTTCCCAGGGTAACTGTGTCTTGTCTTTAATTCATTCTCTTTCTTCATAATGCTTAAATCTAAAACTATAAATCTCTAATCTAATTAATCTAATTAGTAAACAAATTCTGATTTTCTGAGTTTAGTTAATCTGAAAGTGTTAAAACTAACAATTTGTGCATAACTATTGGCAATTTTAAGTGCACGGTTATTGGGGCATCTTTAAGTAAGTATTGAACAACACTTTGAAATGTATACCTTTTTACCCTTGCATGCATAGCATATCCTACAACGTGCATTGTTACTACGCAAAGGCTAAAACAATAGCTATAAGCAGTTAAGTCACATACGAAGACAACAAAAAAAAATCATCGGAATCCAATGTACTGTTTAGGATCTATGGGTGCACAAAACTAGATATAATGGCTACTCGTATGTTTCCCCTACCAGTATTTATTGGATTTAAGTTAAAAAAAATCCATACACACAAAATGTATCAATTCAAAAAGATAAAATAAAGAAAGATTACTTGGTTTAAGTTTTTAGTTCAAATAGAGTTTAAAGTGTAAGTGTTCTTAGTATTTTGTTTATTTATTTGGGATTAGATTGGATAATTTTATCTATAATATAACATCTTTACAAATAGTCAATACATGAAAATTAAAAGTATATTAAAATATTCATAAAAATATTATGTACCACTCAAGAGCTTAAGGTGCATAAGTTAGGGTAGACAACTTACTTGGTCCTCTCCCTTATTCTAGTCTAGCTTCAAATGGTTTATTTTTATAAGAGTTTTCATTCATTTTAAAATCTAATTAAATATGAATTCCTTTTTTATGGATCTAGATTTGATCATTTATTTTCTTGTTCCTAGCCAAATGTTAAGCTTGTTAGTACAACCCTAATCTAGTCCAAGGTTGCATGCATCTTCTTGACCCCTATTTTCTAAAATCATTCTTACTAATCATGAGTCTAAGCCAACTCAATCCCAAATAGCCATCACCAACTCTATCAAGTACAAAAATGTCGACAAATTTGAATGTGAAAGTGTTGTATAAAAGGACAAAGCCCAAAGTCATTTTAAACATCACACATGAAATCATTATATTATCCTAACAAGAGCATGAACAATCGTATGATCAACATCTACATTCATAATGATAGTTATCTAGGTAGTTGTATTTTGTTTGGTGTGTCTTTAATCATTTTAAACATTATTGATGTTAGGATATTGTGATATGAAATTACAAATGTAATGTTTAATGTTAAGTCTTCAAAATTCTTAGAGTGGATAACTTGGATGCCCATGAGGAGTTGAGGGACATTATTTTATTATTATTATTTAGATTATGTAATGACATTGAGTTAAAAAAAATATAACAAGAGTTCAAATGTTGGAAGTTATGGAGCATCTTTTTCAGACAATGAAATACAATTATTGCACACATGTGGAAAAGTAGGCTTAACACGACCTTATGATGAAATTTATGACTCATCACTATGTAATAGGAGTTAATTGATATTTTTAGGACCATTCTAATGTAATGGGTCATAAACAAATTTTGAATGTTATTTTCAAACTATACTTGGGCCTATGATATTATTTTTCGATAGCCTTCTTAGCTATTTTAAGTCTACATTGAGAGGTTGTTATGGGGAAGGTTTGATTATTGTGTTAGTACTCTCACACTATCAAAATGTTGTTAGATTGAAGAATATTTTATAGGATGTACTAATGTATTTATTTCTACTTGATTAATACAAGATTAATATCTTTTTGGTGATGGAGTTATTTTCTTGCAAGGATTTCACCATATATATCCAGTGTCTTACGTGTTTAGGGTGTGTGCAAGAAGTAGAGAGAGAGAGAGAGAGAGAGAGAGAGAGAGAGAGAGAGAGAGAGAGAGAGAGAGAGAGAGAGAGAGAGAGAGAGAGAGAGAGAGAGAGAGAGAGAGAGAGAGAGAGAGGAGGATGATAGATCTATGTGAGAGAGATGGGAGAGAGAGGGTGTTATCAACATATATCTATTTCATATGGATATCCATTTTGTTTGACAAAAACTACAGTGTTGGGACTTCCCTCGAGTTTGCTTTGGGATTTGGCTCAGAGGACATCAAACCTAAAAAGTGAACACCAAAAACATGTTTTAAATTTTTCCTTGGGATTTTCAAATTTTGCCCATGTGGCTAACGACTTTTCTTTTATCCAAATTTGATGAAACAAAAAGGGTTTATTAATAAAACTGTCAACTTCTACCAATATAAGTTTTGCCTTATTTTGAATGCAATAAATAATTATTATTGATTTTCTACATACATTATGGCTAAAGCCTTGTTTGATAAGATGATTGAAAAACATCTATAACTTTAAAATGGTTAAACAGTTTCGAATTTGAAAAATGTTGCACACTCTATGCTTCGTCTACTATAGGATTTTTCTTTTTTGAATTTCATGGAATTTTTACCAAGTTATGGTTTGCAGACATACATGTTTTTTAATTTTTAAAAAGTCATAATAAAATTTCATATTAATTAATTATTTACTTGCCAAAAAGTTACAAAAAAAATGTGGCATGTCTAGGTATGCGTCCTCTACTTATATTGAAAGTTTAAAAAAAAAAATTGTGTTTTGTTTGTACTTAGGTTCCATAGACATACACCTGCTTTTTATTTTTTCCTTGATATTTTAGTACTTCTACATTGAAATATCAATTTTTCACCAAATCTATTTAGATTTTAAAAAAAAACAACTAATAGCAACTAGATTCAATTCGCTACAAATTTTGTTCTTACATATTTTTCAAATTATGTTAATAACCTATTCAACTTTTTATGTCAAGTTGTCTAACTCTGATTTTTTGAATTCTCATTGCCACTTAAGGACCTAGTTTGGATCCACATGATCCTGCATCCACTCACATTTGATTGATCATTCCTTGTTTCAATAGGTGTAGTGATTGGCACGACGTTCTTGGTTTGCATTCAATAAATTTGATCCATCATTTCTATCCAAGTCAATACATGTTTCGCTATTTGATTCTACATTAAAATTAGTTAGTATAGATGGTATACCTTCTCCTCCAACTTTTCTCATTTCATGTAGTCTTCTCATGTGCTCTCTTTGTTTTTTTCTTTTTTGTTTCAAGTTGTTCGAATGGTCCTCACTTATTATTCCCCATGGTTAATATCAATTGTTCTTAAATAAGAACATTGTGAATATATGTACTAAATATTGTATCTTAAGTAAAATCAAATTACTTATAATTCTATATGAAAATACTTAAACAAGTTAACAAAACATCAATAAAATATGAAATAGTAATCAAATTTGATAATAAAAACTGTTAAACAAACAAAAAAACATTCAACAATTATTAATTGTAAAATTCCAATTAATCATATGTACTCATATAAAATAAAAGAATCTCTTACATTGTTTGAAAATGTCACAAAGAAAGTAGAATCAGTTGTAGTGGGACCTTCGACATGCTTTTTATGTGCTTTTTTGGCTATTACAAATCCACTTTAACTCAACAAAACAAATACATGTTATGTTTCCATAATGTACATACTTTCTTTTATCCCTAAAATGCCACATGGTCATAACTTTGCAATGCCTATAATGTAAAAAAAACATGCATTTGTTTTATTAAGTTGAAAGAATGTACATGTTTATTGACATTACAAACGTTTTCTACTAGGGGCCAAAGTGTCAAGCTTGAGTTTAGGGACCAAAAACATGTACACAATTTTGGTCCCTAAACTTAAGTCTTCCCTCCACTTAAAGATGTGTTTAATAACAAAAAAAATTATGGAGAGAGAAAGAGAGAGAGAGAGAGAGAGAGAGAGAGAGAGAGAGAGAGAGAGAGAGAGAGAGAGAGAGAGAGAGATTTTATGTAAGGAACCACACTTCACTTGTAATATATATAATACATTTTTTTGTTTTACAGAGACCTAGTTTAAGACTCTAGGAACCACAAAATAATAAAGTACAACACAACCCACCACAAGAATTATAAGAAGCCACTAGATAGAATAATAAAGATAATACTTTGTGTGTGTGTGTGTGTGTGTGGTGTTGATTTGATCTCAAAATTTATGTAGATTCCAATGCAAACACACTTCAAATAATAAATATAATACTTAGATATGTTAGCAATTATAGTATTTTGTATACAACATATAAAAATTTAGGTTTGGTTGGATACAAAAATAATGACTAGGTATGATCTATTAATGATTGCTAATGTGCTCCAAGTTAGAGTATGTGTGTCTTTGTTGTAGAATCAAGTAGAATGGGAGGATAGGTTGTGTATGCGGGAAAATGCGGTGACGAAAATGAATAACTCAAATCCAAAAGACCCACACACCAATGAGACTCTTGGTGCAAGTATATGAACTACTTATATGAACTAACTGAAGTAGTTCAACTTCCCAAGGAGTGTCCCATTGTTCTCTATCTCACAGGATCCCTAAAGTCAATGTTTTTCTCTCAGATCATTGAGCAAAGTGACTTAGGAATGACAACTCCAATTACGAGGGATGTTTGATTTATATGCATGAATGCATTCTAAGATGTATGATATTAAAATTATGATGATTAAGCTAGCATAAATATGATGATATGATAAAAGATTAGTAAATTATCCTAGCAATGATATGCTATCCTAGCATGAATATTCTATGATATATTAAAATGCTTCTAAATGCTATTATGATGTTTTAACAAAGAGAGGCTAAATGTTTAGTAATTAGACTATAATATAGATGCATGAAAACTTGGAGATTATTAAAAATGAAGACTGAGAGCTCTATTTATAGGGAAAATAGGGCAATGGATGGTTAAGATTGAATAATCTTAACAAGGGCCAGGATTGAAAATTAATCAATCCATGTTTACAATTCTCACCAATGAAATGGTGACAATTGTCAACAAGAGGTTGCTTGAGAGGATATGTAAGAAGCATTAAATGCTTGAGAAGGCATGAAGGTTACCCTAGGAGGTAAGAGTTAAGGTTAGGTTAGGGTTGTCCATTGGATAAAGCTTTTACCCAAGGGGTAAACACTTGTGCAAGGGTTAATAGGATAACCAAGGTTAAAGCCATGAATGCTTGATGAGACCCTTGGGTTAGATGAGGGTTAAGTTAGAGAGAAAGTCTCTAACCATGCAAGAAGGTTGAGTTAACCATTACTGGTTAAGAAGACTTTGAGGGTTAACTTGTTGAAGACATAAAACCTTTAATGCATTTCAAAGACTTTGGAGGCTTTGAGAAGTGACTTCTATTTGCTTAGGAATGTGACAATAACTAGGAGATGAATTAGGCTAATTGGAAGTGATTTAGAAGAATATAGAAGGGGTTTAAAAGGCAAGTGGGAGATGTAGGAAAATGCAAGTGGAGGGAAAATTATTTTAATTAAAATAAAATTACTTTATTTCAATTAAAATAGGTGCAACTTGCATAAATACAAGTGGGGGGATTAAATAAATTAGATTTATTTATTTGCAAGGATCAATTTAATTAAATGTAAATTTAATTAAAAAGGGAGAAAGGGGAAATGATTAATAATTTGATTTATTTAATTAAAGGCTAGAAAAGGTTTAGGTGAATTTAATTAAATAAATTGAGTAATTCATTTAATCAAATAGATGGAAATGAAGAAATTAATTAAATAGAATTTAATTAATAAGAGGAATGGGGTTAAAATAAATAATAAATATTTATTTAGAAAGTGGTCAGATTTATACGTCTACATTTTGCCCCTCTTTGAAGTGACGTGTGTGCACATGTTGATTCAGAGAAAATTTACCGAATATGCTGTCAAAGTGTGATCAATATGATATTGTGTGTCAAAATGTCCATATGATGCCCCATATATGATGAATTGATTTGATATGAAAAGTCGATATGAAGTTGGTGTCGATATGAAACTGATATAAAATTGATGTCGATATGCCCCCTCGGGAGATAAATTGAGAAAATTATGATTTATGGGGCAATGTTGCGATGTAGTATGATTTTCGAAAGTTGGATGATTTGAATTGTTAAATTTTTTTATATTTATCTACCGATAAACTTTAAAAGAGATATTGAAGAAATGAGGAAGACTAATGTGGACATAGTGCGTACATGCCCCACATGTTTACTAAGGTCGCGTTGGTATGAATCATGATTGTCGATATGGGTCAAGTGTTGATATATTTCAAAGGTCGATATGAGTCAATAGGTTGATGTGTCCTGATTTGATATGGGACTTGGATTGATTGATTTTCGATATGAAACTTGGATTGATTGATTTCAATATGGAACTTGGATTGACTGATTTTTTATATGGAACTTGGATTGATTGATTTTGATATGGAATTTGATATCCAGGGACTTTGGACATTTATTTGTTCTAACTGATGATTGGTTCTAGCTTGTATCATTGATTTTCCTTTGGATCAACATGTGGTCACACATGTGCATGATGATATGATATGGATGTAGCGATTTCAATTTCGATGAGCTATATGATATGCTTTTAATCTATATGACTTTTGCAGATGGTGATGCAGATGATATGATGTGTGTGTGTTTTTTTATTTTTATGATTTACATGCTTATATGATGTTTGTAATGATACTATATGTTTAGAAGGTGATATGTAGATGATGGTTGGATTTGATGAATGTAGATGTTTTTAATAATGCGATCTAGCATTCTACATGTTGTCGATATGATATGATCATGTATGGGGATAATGAAAAGATTGAGGTCAAGTTTAGTTTTAGGAATGACACCTCTTGTATAAGATAAAGATGATCAAAGTGTTTGGTTTCAGGAACAATATATCCTGTATAAGACATGATCAAAATGTCTGGTTTCAGGAAAGATACATCCTGTATAAGACATGATAGAATGGATCAGATGAAATGGATCGATAGAGCTGATAAGAGTGAGATCAATTCTAATTTCAGGAATGACACCTCCTGTATAAGACAAAGATTATCAAAGCGTCTGGTTTCAGGAAAGATACATCGTGTATAAGACTTGATCAAAATGTCTGGTTTCAGGAAAGATACATCCTATATAAGACATGATAGATGAGAGTTGGATGAATGATGAAGATATGAAAGGGAAGAAAGATTCCATGATGATGCGATAGATATGCATGTGAGGGATGCAATGATGAATGTGACTAGATGATGATGATTAGCTATATCTTGAAAATGAGATGTATGATAATGATAATGATAATGATGTGAGATGTATCTTGAAAATGAGATGTATGATGATGATAATGATGTAAGTTGTATCTAATACAAGATTAATATGATATGCAATTTTAATGCAATTTAAAATGACATGCAACTAAATGATCACTTTAATTTTGTCATTGTCATTCCCGTTTATTCACTTGTTGTGCTCTTTTTGTCATCATTGAGCTTTTGATATGTTGAAAGTTTAATACAAGCATCATGGTATAATTGAACCATAACAACCTAAGTAAAACTTACATGGATTTTGATATTACAAGACGACACAAGCATCGAGGTATAATTGAACCATGACAACCTGAGTGTTGCTTGCGTAAAACAGATAAGAGTTAACCATTTGTATGTGCAAAGTGGAAATTGTCTTCAATGATATGTTTCTAATCATGTCTTGAGACAAATTTTCACTGTATGAATGATCGCCTCACAAACAGAAAACCAAAGAAAACATTATATTCCTTCGTTGCTTCTCTAGCTAAGTGCATCCTTGAGTAGCTCAGAAGCTCTAATGATTTAGAAATTAAGATACAAAATAGCCAAAACTTCATGCTAAAATGTAAACAAATTATAATGCAAAAAATCATCCATCGTGTGTGTGTTAAAGTTGCAGTTGGATAATGATCCCATTTTCTAGCCTGATGAGCAGTTTTGGCACTGGTTCCCTAGTATGTTGCGATCCTTGTTTGTTGCTTGAATGCTAAAGTGAGATGAATGTTACCTCTAGTTATGGACACTCATCGATGTGGATATGTACGTTGATCACCAAGCCATGGTGGGATATAATATGGGTAACTATTTTTAGATAATCAAGGACAGTGACTACGCTTAGTGTGTCCGAGATAATGCTACGTGTACAAGTGTTTTGGTGATGGCTATGGGCTTAGATTATATAGATCAAATATATGAGCACTGATAGATAGAGGAGTTGTTCTCTCACAAATAGCCCCTGCTTCGAGGTTTTCACCATTTGTTTTTATTGCACTTTTTGATTTGTTTTTGATTTGTTTTTGTATTTTTTCGATTTTTTGATTTTTTTGCTTTTTTGCTTGATTCGTGCATTGGACGACTCAAGAGTAGAAATTATTCAGATGGATGTTGTTGGTTGGTTCATCAAGCACGTACCCTTCTAAAGTTGACAACTAATATGATAACAAAGGGACCCAACCAGTTAGGCTCAAACTTCCCCTTCCTTTCTCGATCTTGCTGATTTTTGGGATTTTCCTTTAGTACGAGATCACTAACTTTGAAATCCCCTGGGATGACTTTATGATTATAGCTTATGCACATTCGTTGCTGATATGCCTTGAGATGGTCATAGGCATGTTATCATTTTTCATCAAGAAGCTCTAGTTCATGCAACCTGTTTACTCGACATTCTTCATTTAGTATGAGGCCCTTCAAAGATACTCGAAGAGATGGGATTTCTACCTCAAGAGGTAGAATTGCTTTTGAACCATACACCAATGAATATGGTGTAGCCCCTATAGGTGTGTGGATACTTGTTCTATAGGCCAAAAGTGTTGGATTGAGTTGTACATACCAATCCTTGCCAACACCATTTACTGTTTTCTTGAGGATTTTTAGGATTGTTTTATTTGATGTCTTTGCTTGACCATTCCCCTATGGGTAGTATGGTGTGGAGAAGTGATGTTGGATTTTGAATCGTTCACATAACTCTCGCACATCTTGATTCTTGAAAGGATGCATGTTGTCTGTGATGATGGAACTAGGAATGCCATATCTGCAAATGAGATAGTTGAGAATGAATGATGAGATCTATTTTCTAGTTATAGTGGTCATCGAGACTTCTTCAATCCATTGCAGTGATAATGAATTTATGCCCATTCAAAGAAGAAGGATGAATTTTCCCTACTAAATCAAGTCACCATTAACAAAAAGGCCAAGATGTGGTGAACGGGTGTAGCTCCTATGTTGGTGCATGGATAAGGTTGCCGTGAATTTGGCATTTAGGACATTTCTTGGCAAATTGATAGGACTCTCCATTTTTGGCCAATAATATCTCATTCTTAGAAGTTTTTTGGTGAGAGTAGTACCACTTGAATGCGTACCATAGATACCCTCATGAAGCTCATGTAAGGTAGAGTTAGATTCATTACAATTGAGGCATCGAAGAAGAGTACCATCTAGACCTCGATGGTAAAGTGTGTTAGCGGTTAAGGTATAGCGGGCGACTTGTCAGATGAAGTTGTGTTTTTCATTGTGAGATAGGTCGGGTGGGAGAGTAGTGCTTTTGAGATAATCATAGATTGTCCCGTATAGAGGTGAATCTGAACTGGTTAGGGCATATATGACTTGGGATGCAGAATTGTCATAGGTCGGGGAAAACAATTTCTTTACCAGGAACTCATAATGACTTTGTTTATCTAGAATTTGCAACAGTGAAGTGATAGTGGCCATTGCTTCGGCAACTCTATTGTCCAATCTAGGGATTTGCTCAAAGGTGATGTGCACAAAGTACTGTTTGAAAGTCATTAGCTTATCATGATCCTTTGTTTGATAGTAATTGTTGATCTGATTGATAACTAATTGAGAATCCCCATAGACTCTCAATTCTGTGATTTTCCATTCCACAACCATTTTGATTCATGTTACCAAAGCTTCATATTCAACAATGTTGTTGGTGCATGGAAACATCAGTCGATAAGATCTTAGAATTGTGTGCTCTTCTGGAGTAACGAAAAGGATGTCGGCACCCGATCCATGTTGTGTATAGGATCCATCAAAGTAAGGGTTCATTGCTTGGGTGTGACAGTAAGTACATCCATGTTTGGAAATTTCACCTGCAGTGGTTATTGGTCTAGTAAGGGTTCTTCTGCTAGTTGATCTGCAATTACCTATCCTTTGATAGCCCAACGTTCTGTGTACTAGATATCAAACTCACTCAGAATCATGACCCACTTAGCTAATCATTCTATGAGAGCTCCCTCGCTGAGTAGATATTTGAGAGGATCAATTTTTTCTACCAGCTTGATTGTGTGAGCTAGCATATAGTGGCAGAACTTTTGAGAGGTGAACACCACTGCTAAGCAAGCCTTCTCAATGAATGTATAATTTAGTTCACATCTGTTCAAAGTTTTGCTGATGTAATAAATAGCCTGTTCTTTGCCTTCTGGATCTTCTTGTGCTAGCAGTTCCCCCCAATGATACTTTTGTTGTTGATATATAGAGAATGAGCGGCTTGCCTACTATCGGTGGTACCAAAATTGGTGGATTCATTAGATATTGTTTGAGTTGGTGAAATGATTATGCACACTTGTCATCCCATCTGAAAGGTATATTCTTATGAAGCAGATGATTGAATGGGAGACATTTATCGGCTAGTTGAGTGATGAATCATCTGATGGATTGCAGTCGTCCCTGTAGAGATCTGAGTTGGCTAATGTTCTTGGGAGGTGGCATTTCCATGATAGCCTATACCTTTGTTGGATCTACTTCGATGCCCTTTTATGATACAATGTAGCCTAACAATTTGCCTGATGTGACCCTGAAGACACACTTCTTAGGGTTTAGTCTGACCTTGAATTGCTCTAATTGTTGAAAGATTTTATTTAGTATCCCTAGGTGTTCTTCTCAGGTGAATGATTTAGCCAACAAATCATCCACATAGTCCTCCATGAAGGTATGCATCATATCATGGAAGATTGTTGGCATGGCTCTTTGATAAGTTACCTAGCATGTTTTCAAGCCAAAAGGCACGACGTTCCAACAATACGTCCCCCATGGATAGGTGAATGTAGTTTTATCCTGATCCTTTGGGGCTATCCTGATTTGATTATAGCCAAAGACCTATTGTTAGATCCACAATTATGTCAATGCTTGGCAAAGGAAAGTCATCCTTCGGACATGCCTTGTTGACGTCTCTAAAATCTGTGCATATTCTGATTCTTCTGTCAAGTTTTGAAAATGGTACAATGTTTGATATCCATTCAGCATAGTCTATAGGTCGGATGAATCCGACATCTAATAACTTCTTTAGTTATGCTTTGACCAATAATGCCACATGTGGATTCATCTTTCTTAATTTTTGCTTGACCGACTTAGCTCCCGAAGCGATGGATGAGTGATGCATGATCACGTTCGGATCTATTCTGGGCATGTCAACATAAGACCAAGAAAAATTGATTTGCTTTTCCTTGAAGAATTTGATTAAATCTGCTTGTTCTTCTTCTGTGAGTGATTCTGCCAGATGTATGGTTTTGAATGCTGCTTCAGTACTGATGTTTATTGATTGAGTTGAATCAATCAATATTGGTGACCTTTCTTGATAATGTTCAGGAAGAGTGTCAAGTCTCCCATCTTTAGGTGTCTTAAAAAGGTTTTCACCCTCAGATGCGTCCTTTATTTTTACTTTTTTGTGATCTAATACTACCATTGACTGGTTTTCACCATTAGATCCATTGTTTATTTCATTTTTGTGACTGAGAGACTTGACACTCCCCTGATTGTAGATATCGTTATTTTGTTCACTGGTAGATCACATTTATGGGTTGACGGAATTGGATAATGGATTCATCATTTGGGAATATTGGTATATCATGATGTTTGGGTTCTTCCCAGTCTATGAGATCAGGATATATGAGCAGTAAGGAGTCATTTGGTGGGTTAAGATCAGCCGCGGTAAGTGTCATGATAGAGTCATCATTATAGTTATTTGGGATATTGGTAAGTGTCATGATAGAGTCATCATTATAGTTGTCGATGTTGATGTGTTCCATTTCAAGACATATTTTTGCGCTCTGGTTGTCACATTTATCGACACATGTTCTTGTTTGTCCTTGATTTTTATGACATTTAATTGATTGTCATATGTCGATATGTGTTTGATGGTGTTCTCATATAGGTGATTGATACAAGCTCCTTTGGTATTGTTTGATGTTGAAGCTCCTCCCTTGTCGTAATTTCGAAGAGGATTTTTGAAGGCTTCATGGTCACTATTCATTTTGTGACCATCAATTGTTAAATCGCCCCTGTCTATCATGTCTTGAACAATGTTCTTTAGCCTCATGCAATCATTTGTGTTATGTCCTTTGTTTCAATGAAAATCACAATAATGTGAGTCATTCCACCAAGGTCGTTTGACCTGGGGTTCAAATTTGCTTGTGGCTGGTAATGTGATGATCTTATTTGCCAAGAGTTCTTGAAACGTTGATTCTAAGGTTTGTCCTAATGGCGTGTAGATGCGTCAAATGGAAAAGTATTGATGTTGCCTCTCTGGTTTGTGTTGTTCCCTTGGTTAGTGGTGTTTCCTTAATTAGTGTTTTTGTTGCCTTGATGATTTTTGTTGGTGTTTGATGTTGAAGCTCCTTGATTGGGATTTCGCGGATAAGTGTTAGTGCCTTGATTAGCACTTTTTTGATCGTTATTGGACAGTGGGTTGCCTGATAAAGTCAAGGCACTTATTTGATCGTTATTGGACGGTGGGTTGCATGATAAAGTCAACACTGGTTGTTTAGACTTCACATTGTTGGGATCAACTACCCCATCATTAACAATGTTTTTGTTCCTTGTCCAAAATCTGGATTTGTCCAAAGTGTTGTTATTGTTTTGATTGTTAAAGGTGTTAGTATTTGACGAATTAACACCTTCTTTAAAGAACTTCAATGTTCCTTTGTTGATGCAAGCTTCCTCTACTTGGATACCATTTTCTATCAATTTTGTAAAAGATGGTATGCATTGGAGTTTGAGTCGATAACTCATCTCACTATTTAGATTATTGATGAAGATTTCCATCTTTTCCTTTTCAGGTACGTCTCGAGGATATCTCGAAACCATGCGCCTCCACCATTGTAGAAACACCATGAATGTTTCATTGCTCTTTTGTTTTGTGTTACACACATCCAGCATGGTGATCGCGTGTTGAATGTTATAGGAGTATTGTGTTATGAATTTATTTACCAACTCATCAAATGATCTGATGGGAGGTGAAGTTTAGACAACCACTTATTGTTTTCCCCCCCAAACTTCTTTGGAACAATCTCATTAAGTATGTGTCATCGTGAGCAAATTCATACTCATGGTACAAAATTCCCAAACGTGATCACGGGGATCACTTTTACCATCGTATTTGTCATACTTTGGTATATCTGAATTTGGGGGAAAAGGTACCATGTTCAATCTCCTATCAAAAGGATAAGGACAGATTTTGTCCAAGGAGTATCGTACTATAGTTCCTTGTTGCATGTCCTACATTTGTCTTTGTAGTGTTTGGAGTTGTTGTGCAAGAGCAACCATGGGTGCATTTATCCTTCGATGGGGAGCTTCCCCTTGTTCATTAAGATTGTCCTGATTGTGGGCATGGTCTTGTTCGTGGGTGTTGTCTTGTTCATGGGTGTGATCTTGGTTGTGTATGTTTTCTGGATCATGTGTCTCTTCTTCTCTTTGTTGTTCTTAATAGGCATAGTTTCTTGACCTTGTTCTTGAAATTCTCTCATCTATATTCCTCAAGTTTTGTGTATCAAAATCTTCACGAATGTTGACTCCTTTTCTAGTTAGGATGAGTAGATATTTTTCCTTGTCTGCTTCTATAAGTATTTCTACAAGTTTTTGGAAAGTTGTGTTTTCTTGACATTCTTGGAGAAGTTCCTCGGTGATCTCCGTTTCTCCCATATTTGCATACTCATCAAAAGGATTGGACAACCTACGACCCATACTCAATTTTGGTTGTGATTCTTTCTATTTGTTTTTCTGAGATCGAGTGACAACAGACATTAATATATCTCTACCGTGATGAATTCTTCTTCTTCTATTGGGGTTCTTGGTGGAGTTGGTGGCTCAGGTCGAGATTCGTTATAAGTGATAAGGAACTTTGGGAACAAAGCGGGGTTAATGCTTCCTCCACTATTTAGGTGTTGGTTGAATGTCACTTTCTGAATGTAAGCCCTACTTCTCAACGACCCTTTATCAAATTCTTTTGTTTTTCCTTCTATATATAATCACATATGACGTAAGAATGCGTGATGTGATGCAAAGAGTTGACCATTGATATAGAGAAATTTATTCCTTTTAACAAGTGTCTTAGAACTAGGTTGTCTCTTCTTCAACTTAGTCTTTTGATGAAGACTTGTTCCTCTCAAAATATGAGGAGTAGTCATACATGAATGATCAAAGGTTGATGTTGATGTTGATGTTGGATATGGATACTTCATTTGAAAACTCAAGTTTACTTTATCAAGTAGAGGTTTAGTTTGATTCACCTTCACGACAAAGTGTGTCAAATGATATGGATAAAGTCTCCCGATATGGAAACTTGATTTGACAACTTAAGGACTTGACTAGGTATTTGTTTTGATAGGATTCGTTGGATGGTGGAATTTTGATCACTGTTCTGATACTCCTTAATTTTGTTGGATGGAGTCTGATCTCAAGCTAGTTAATGTTTTGAAAACTCATTCTAAGAGTTCCTTGTTGGATTTGGAAACTTTGTCATTGATGATCTTTTTTGAAGTTTTGTTGCTAGATTTGCTTAAGGACCTGAAAGGGTGTTTGAAACCGTTGATAAAAATTTCCCAAAGTGACTGATTTGCTCTCTATTTTTCACTAATATTGATCATGCACTAAGATAGAGACCTGATGCGCTAAAGAAATTTCTCGAAGCACTACAGAATGTTCACTATGCACTATGTTTCCTTTCCCACATGCTACTTTAGACTGTTTGATAATGAATTGGTTGGATAGGTTATGCACTAATATGTCCCTGTTACGCGCTAATGTTTGATATGAAAGAACTATAAGATGTCTTGAATGCGCTAGGATGATGCTTGAATGTGCTATAATGATGTTGATAAGCGCTACCTAAAATTTTACTAGTATGTTACTTTTTATGCGCTAAGTTGAGTGATGAAAGAACTAAGTTTTGGTGGAAATGCACTACTGAATGCTTGCGACACGCTAGGCTATTGCTCCTATGCGCTAACTATCTCGATTTCTTTGTTTGATGTTTTTGTTGTGATGTTGAAAAATAACACTTGTGATTTGATGGAGGATTTTTTGAAAATGACTTGAAAACACGACATATAGAAGAGATAACAATTTGCCTATGCTAAACAAGTAGTGTATGTTCTTTTGAGGATGTTTTCAAATCCCCGATGTTTTCACTGGTTTGGATTACAAAGAAGACATATCAAACAAACTCTTTATTCAAAGGCCATCAACAATATCATAGCCCACTAGTCTCGATACTCTGTTAGCTCAAACAACCTTGTCACCCCCTAGGGGGTGCCTATTTTTTTGCCTTTTGCTAGAAATTAACCCAAAGTGAATTAATTCACAATTGAGTAGTTATCTAGGGAGATATATGGTGAGTGATCTTGGGGGCAGATTCTTCCCCAACCTTGCACTATGATATTGCCAATGTTTGGCGACTGACTCGGTTCAAAGTTTTTAATACTAAGGTTTTTAATCAAGCTTCCATTTGGTCTTCAGTGATAAACTCCATCGGGAGGCTTCCCAAACTTTAGAACAAAGGCTTTACGTATCTTAAAGATACTGGGGGAAGACTAATCAGTGAGAAAAACCATTGAAGGGGACTTTCATCAGCCTCCACATTTGATTATAGTGGTTTGGAACACTTGGCGATAAAGTTGTTTCCCACTTAGGTTGTTCCCCTCTCACCGACCATTAATGGCACCCTAAGGGAAACTCGAGAGGGTAGGCCTTCTAAAGGATTTAATTGCTTGAAGTAAAAGAAAGCATAAGAGTGGTTTGGCTTTTTGGTCACCCAATTAAGGAGAGAGCATATACCTTCCACTTTCGAGACAAGGCAAACAATTTTCTTTTTAACTTCCAAGGGAATGATTTGCTAAGATCTATTTGGAGGTGTTGCTCCAACAAGAATAGTGTTATTTTTAGCCCTTCATAGAAAAATGTGTGTTTCAAAAATTTGGAAAATAAACTCGGTCAACAAAATAAAATTGTGTATTGGTCAACAAAACGAAAATCGTGCAACCAATCGTCAATGAAGTTCTTTTTATTTTGTACCAAAATCAAAGTGAGGTCCTTTTTAATTTTGCAAAATAAAGGTTTGTTTGTAGTTCTTTTTAAACTTTTGCAAAATAGAGAGTAAGGTCTTGCTTTAAGCACCAAAGAAATGATGAGGTTCTTTTTAACTTGCACCCAAAATGAAAGTGAGGTCCTCTTTAACTTTCCAAAAATAAAGGTTTGTTTGTAGTTCTGTTTAACCTTTTGCAAAATAGAAAGTAAGGTCTTTTTTTAAGCACCAAAGAAATGACGAGGTTATTTTTAACTTGTGGGAAATGAATTCCTTTTAAACCAACTTGAAAAGCTAGGAAAAAAAGAACAAGCAAATTCCTAAATCTAACTCCTCCAATCTACAAGAGATGATTAGTAACCTGCAATAAAAGAAAGTTAGTGAAAAAAATTAAAACCTTAGGTGGGCCTATACAAGCCTAATTTTCTAACTCTGTTACAAACTATCCCTTCTCTCTACCAGAGTTACATGCTAAACTTTTGCACAGATGCACTATAGAAAGGTACTAAAGCGCTAAAGTATGACTCCTATGTGCTACTTTGATTTCCCAATGCGCTATGTTGATACCTCGATGCGCAAGAAAGAAACAAAAGGTGTTATGCACTAAAAGTAAGCTCCAAAGCACTACAAGGAGGCTCCTATGCTCTAAACAATGCAATGAAGGTGCTACTATTTGCAATAGATGTGCTAAAGTATACTCTAGACGTGCTAAAAGGGTATTCCAGCGTGCTTGTAATCCTTGTTCTGCACCAAAAAAATGATATTATTTATGGGGATGTACCCCGTGGTGGGCGCCAGAAATGTATGCGGGAAAATGTGGTGACGAAAATGAGTTGTAAATCAAATCCAAAAGACCAACACACCAATGAGACTATTGGTGCAAGTATATGAACTAACTGAAGTAGTTCAACTTCCCAAGGAGTGTCCCATTATTTTCTATCTCACAGGATCCCTAAAGTCAATGTTTTTCTCTCAGATCATTGAGCAAAGTGACTTAGGAATGACAATTCCAAGAATGAGCGATGTTTGATTTATATGCATGAACACATTCTAAGATGTATGATATTGAAACTATGATGATTAAGCTAGCATAAAGATGATGATATGATAAAAGATTAGAAAATTATCCTAGCAATGATATGCTATCCTAGCATGAATATTCTATGATATATTAAAATGCTTCTAAATGCTATTACGATGTTTTAACAAAGAGAGGCTAAATGTTTAGTAATTAGACTATAATGTAGATGCATGAAAACTTGGAGATTATTAAAAATGAAGAATGAGAGCTATATTTATAGGGAAAATAGGGCAATGGATGGTTAAGATTGAATAATCTTAACAAGGGCCAGGATTGAAAATTAATCAATCCATGTTTACAATTCTCACCAATGAAATGGTGGCAATTGTCAAAAAGAGGTGGCTTAAGAGGAGATCTTAGAAGCATTAAATGCTCGAGAAGACATGAAGGCTACCCTAGGAGGTAAGGGTTAAGGTTAGGTTAGGGTTATCCATTGGATAAAGCTTTTACCCAAGGGGTAAACTCTTGTGCAAGGGTTAATAGGATAACCAAGGTTAAAGCCATGAATGCTTGATGGGACCCTTGGGTTAGATGAGGGTTAAGTTAGAGAGAAAGTCTCTAACCATGCAAGAAGGTTGAGTTAACCATTAATGGTTAAGAAGACTTTGAGGGTTAACTTGTTGAAGATATACAACCTTTAATACATTTCAAAGACTTTGGAGGCTTTGAGAAGTGACTTCCCTTTGCTTAGGAATGTGACAATAATTAGGAGATAAATTAGACTAATTGGAAGTGATTTAGAAGAATCTAGAAGGGGTTTAAGAGGCAAGTGGGAGATGTAGGAAAATGCAAGTGGAGGGAAAAGGATTTTAATTAAAATAAAATTACTTTATTTCAACTAAAATAGGTGCAACTTGCATAAATACAAGGGGGGGGATTAAATAAATTAGATTTATTTATTTGCGAGGATCAATTTATTTAAATGTAAATTTAATTAAAAAGGGAGAAAGGGGAATTAATTAAATAATTTGATTTATTTAATTAAAGGCTAGAAAAGGTTTAGGTGAATTTAATTAAATAAATTGAGTAATTCATTTAATCAAATAGATGGAAATGAAGAAATTAATTAAATAGAATTTAATTAATAAGAGGAATGGGGTTGAAATAAATAATAAATATTTATTTAGAAAGTGGTCAAATTTATACGTCTACAAGTTGAACTAGTACAAAGATTAACAAAACAAATTAGGCCTCCCAATTAGAGATGAGACACCAAACTCCTCAAGTTTCAAATCAAAAGTCATCTCCATTGCACAACTTAAGCAAGTACAACCCACTTAGAGTAGAAATTTGACTGCCAGTATAAGAGCTTTTAGAGATGTTCAAAACCAACTACCTATCGAGCATTGCAACCATCCAGAACCAAGTATAATACCATTCTAGTTCCATTAAGGAGGGAACCTATTTCCCCTACAAACATTACCTGGAGTCTTAATAGGGTAAGGTCAGTCATACAAATTATGGAAGAGCAGGATATAAAATGGGTTGGACTGAAGTTCAGACCTCCATTAATCCTCATTCCTATGCCACAGTTGGATGCACCAAACAATTTTTTAGGGGTAAATTTAAGAGAATGGATAGAGGATGTAGAGAAATGGAATGGATATGTACCCCTTATCTATTCTTTATCTTTTTTTTTTCTTTTTTTTATGACATAAGAAAGTGTTAAACCTTGATGTAAAATTAACAATATAAAATAATTAAATAATTAAATTTTCCACTATTTTACTCAAATAATATAATATTATAATATTAATATATATCATTTTATAATATTTTTAATAAAAATATTAAAAAAAAATTTAAGATAGGAAATGGTTTTTCATTTTTAAAATATTGAAAAAAAATTATCAGAAATATTTTTTAAATATGCATTTAGAAACTTACTTTAGTTAAGTTGATTTTTAGGAAATATATTTTTATAAGGAAAACTTGCAAATTATGTAGCTTCTCTTTTAGTTAAGAGTAATATTAATAAGGAAAACTTAGATTATAAATAAGGAAAAACTGAAAAATTATGAAACTTCTTTTCTAATTAAGAATAATGTTAATAAGGAAAAATTGAAATTTTCATAAAATAAATACCTATTCACTTAGTATAAATTGATTAGTTAGTAAGGAAAACTTACAATCTTTATGAAATTGCAAAAAAAAAATTCAATTATTATTTTGAATTTTATATTATATTTTAGTTAGTAATTTTTTCGAATATGATAATATTGTAAAAACAATTTTAAAGCAAAACTTGAATTTAAATAAAATAAAATAATTTAAATAATATAGATTATGTTTTTAATAAAAAATTTCTTTCCATTTTAAAATCATAAAATCTAATTTTAAAATTTTTAAATAAATATTCCATTTGAAAAGTATTATAAGTTTTTTTTCAATTATTTTTTAAAATTTTATATTCTATTTTGATTAGTAATATTGTCAAAACCGGTTTTAAAGAAAAAATTGAATTTAAATAAAATAATTTAAATAATATAGATAATGCTTTTTTAATTGACAAATTAGTTGACAGCCAAATGCACGTCAACTTAAATACATCTGTCTGTGAGCTTAATACGCCTCTCAACACAATTACCAAGAAAGAATAGGGGAAGAGCACCTTGTTCAAATTATCATTTTTTTTCATCCAATCTTTCAATTATTAATTTTAAAGAAACCAAAAAAATGATAATTAAAAGTCTATTAATAAATTTTAAATTAACCAATAGCCTCTCACTTTTTAGCTTTTTTCTCCACAATTGACCCATTTATGGAGGACTACTCAGGCATTTGTGCACAACTTACTAGGGCATTTGTGCATAACTATTGGCAATTTTAAGTGCATGGTTATTGGGGCATCTTTAAGTAAGTATCAAGCAACATTTTGAAATGCATACTTTTTTACCCTTGCATGCATAATATATCCTACAACATGCGTTGTTACCAATCACCACACCTATTGAAACAAGGAACGATCAATCAAATGTGAGTGTGTGCATAATCATGGGCATCCAATCTAGGCCCTTAAGTGGCAATGAAAATTCAAAAATTTGGTTAGACAACTTGATATAAAAAGTGAATAGGTTATTAACATAATTTGAAAAATATGTAAAAGCAAAATTTGTAGCGAATTGAATCTAGTTTCTAAGCTACTAGCTGTTTTTTAGAAAAATCTAAATCTATTTAGTGAAAAGTTGATATTTCAATACTGTAGTACTAAAATTTCAAAGAAAAAATAAAAAGCAGGTGTATGTCTATGGAACCTAAGTACAAACAAAACATAATTTTTTTTTTTAAACTTTCAATATAAGTAGAGGACACACGTCCAGACGTGCCACATTTTTTTTGTAATTTTTTGGTTGTCTCCATATGCGACTCAACTGCTTAAGAAACTACATTTAAAAAAAAACTGTCAAAATCCAATGTACCGTTTAGGATATGTGGGTGCACAAAGATAGATATAACAGCTACTTGTATGCTTCCCCTAGCAATATTTATTGGATTTAAGTTAAAAAATCCATACACACAAAGTGTATCAATTCAAAAAGATAAAATAAAGAAAGATTACTTGGTTTAATTTTTTAGTTCACATAAAGTTTAAAGCGTAAGTGTTCTTAGTATTTTGTTTATTTCTTTGAGATTAGATTGGATAATTTTATCTTTAATATAATATCTATACATGAAAATTAAAGTCTTTTAAAATATTCATAAAAATATTATGTACCACTCAAGAGCTTAGGGTGCATATGTTAGGGTAGACAACTTACTAGACCCTCTCCCTTATTCTAGTCTAGCTTCAAATGGTGTATTTTTGTAAGAGTTGGCATTCATTTAAAATTTAATTAAATATGGACTTCTTTTTTATGGATCTAGATTTGATCATTTATTTTCTTGTTCCTAGATAAATGTTAAGCTTGTTAGTAAAACCCTAATCTAGTTCAAGGTTGCATGCATTGCCTTAACTCCTATTTTATAAAATCATTCTTAATCATGAGTCTAAGCCAACTCGGTCCCAAATAGCCATCACCAACCATCTCAAGTGCAAAAATATTGACAAATTTGAATGTGAAAGTGTTGTATAAAAGGACAAAGCCCTAAGTCATTTTAAACATCACATGGACATGTAACCATTGTATTATCCTAACAAGAGCACATGAAATCATATGATCAACATCTACATTCATAATGATAGTTATATGGGTAGTTGTATTTTGTTTGGTGTGTCTTCGATCATTTCAAACATCATCGAATTAAGGATATTGTGATATGAAATTACAAATGCAATTTTTAATGTTAAGTCTTCAAAATTCTTAGAGTGGATAACTTGGATGCCCATGAGGAATTGAGGGACATTATTTTATTCTTATTATTTAGATTATGTAATGACATTGAGTAAAAAAAATATAACAGGAGTTCAAACGTTGGAGCATCCTTTTCAGGCAATGACAATACAATTATTGCACACATGTGGAAAAGTAGGCTTAACATGACCTTATGATGAAATTTATGACTCATCACTATGTAATAGGAGTTAACTGATATTTTTAGGACCATTCTAATGAAATGGGTCATAAACAATTTTAGAATGTTATTTTGAAACCATACTTGGGCCCATGATATTATTTTTCAGTAGCTTTCTTACCTATTTTAAGTCTATATTGAGAGGTTGTTATGGGGGAGGTTTGATTATCGTGTTAGTACTTTCACATTATCAAAATGTTGTTAGATTGAAGAATATTTTATAGGATGTACTAATGTATTTATTTCTACTTGATTAATACATGATTAATATCTTATTGATGGTGGAGTTGTTTTCTTGCAAGTATTTCACCACGTATATCCAGTGTCTTATGTGTTTAGGGTGTGTGCAAGAAGTTGAGAGAGAGAAAGAGAGGAGAAGAGATTTATGTGAGAGAGATGAGAGAGAGAGGGTGTTATCAACATATATCCATTCCAAATGGATATCCGTTTTGTTTGACAAAAACTACAACCTTGGGATTTCCCTCGAGTTTTCTTTGGGATTTGGCTTGGTGGTATCAAACCTAAAAGGTCAACACCAAAAACATATTTAGAAGTTTTCCTTGGGATTTTCAAATTTTGCCCATGTGGCTAATGACTTTTCTTTTATCCGAAATTGGTGAAATGAAAAGGGATTATTAATAAAACTGTCAACTTCTACCACTATTAGTTTTGCCTTATTTTGAATGTAATAAATAATTACTATTAATTTTTTACATACATCATGACTAAATTTCTGTTTGATAGGATGATTGAAAAACATCTATAAATTTGAAATGGTTAAAAAATTTTGAATCTGAAAAATATTGTTCATTCTATGCTTTGTCTACTATAGGATATTTTTTTTTTGAATTTCATGGATTTTTTACCAAGTTATGGTTTGCAAACATACATATTTTATAATTTTTTAAAAATTTCATAATTAATTATTTACTTGCCAAAAAATTACAAAAAAATGTGACACGTGTGGGCATGTGTCGTCTACTTATATTGGAAGTTTAAAAAAAAAAATGTTTTGTTTGTACTTAGGTTCCATAGACATACACTTGCTTTTTATGTTTTTTTGAAATTTTAGTACTATTGCATTGAAATATCAAATTTTCACCAAATAGATTTAGATTTTTCTAATTTAAAACAACTAGTAGCTTAGAAACTAGATTCAATTCGCTACAAATTTTTTTCTTACATATTTTTTAAATTATGTAAATAACCTATTCAACTTTTTATGTCAAGTTGTCTAACTCTAATTTTTAAAAATTTCATTGCCACTTAAGGGCCTAGTTTGGATCCCCATGATCCTGCACACACCCATATTTGATTTATCATTCCTTGTTTCAATAGGTGTGGTGATTGGCACTTGTTCTTGGTTTGCATTCAGTAAACTTGATCCATCTTGTCTATCCTCAATACATGTTTTGCTATTTAATTCTACATTAAAATTAGCTAGTATAGATGACATACCTTCTCCTCCAACTTTTCTCATTTCATGTAGTCCTCTCGTGCACTCCCTTTGTTTTTTCTTTATTGCCTCAAGTTATTCAGGTGGTCCTCACTTATTCTTTCCCACAGTTAATATCAATTGCTTAAATAAAAAAAATTGTGAATATATGTACTAAATATTGTATTTTGAGTAAAATTAAATTACTTAAACAAATTACTTCTAGACTTGTATATGAAATTACTTAAATAAGTTAACAGATCTTGAATAAAATATGAAATAGTAATCAAATTTGATAATATAAACTGTTAAACAAACAAAAAACATTCAATAATTATTGATGCTCTACAAAAAGGATTAGAAATTCTTTTTGATGGCAACACACACAAGAGCACAAGAAACAAACATTAGTGTTAGCAACAAAAGATTATCCTAAACAGGCATATCAAGAGAGATATTAAGCATGAAATAGACAACATACAAACACAAAATAGGTAAACTATACTCCTCCAAATGCTAATCAAGATGCTCATAGTTGCTCCTCCCTTGTTCCTCTCCTCTCTAAGTTCCACATGAGTTTAGCTCTTAGCTTTTAGCACTAGCCATGGATGCCATATGGAGATTCAAGATGGTTGAAAACGATAAACAAATGCTATGCAAGTGTAGATAGTGATGCTATAAAAAATCTCTATGCTAATACCAGTATAATAACAATACTCTAATGCTTCCTTCTTTGCTTGAGGAGAAGGGTTCTATTTATAGAAGAAATAGGGAAATGAAGGGTTAAGATTGAGCAATCTTAACAAGGGTTAGGATTGAAAGATATTCAATCCATGTGAGACTTTCAACCCAATCCCATGTTGACAAGTGTCACCATGAGGAGTCTTGAGAGGAGAGATAAGGAGCATTAAATGCTTGAGGGGACATGATGGTTACCCTAGGGGGTTGGGTTAGGGTTAGGTTAATGGATATTTCTTTTATCCAAGGGATAAATGAATGTGCAAGGGTTAAATGGTTACCTTAGTCAAAGAAATAAATGCTTTGAAGAGACCTATGAGTCAAAAGGATAGTTAAGTTAGAGGAAAGTCTCTAACCAAAGGTAAAAGGTGAGTTAACCATAAATGGTTATGTAAGAGCCTTTAATGGTTTGGAAGACTTTAGAGGTTAACCATTTGAAGACATAAAGCTTTCAATGGTTATTGAAGACTTTGGAGGTTTTTGAGAAGTGACTTCCTTTTATTTAGGAATGTGACAATGATTAGGATAGGATTAGGCTAATTAGAAAGAGTAAGAAGAATCTAGAAGGGATTTAGGCATACAAGTGGATTTTGTAGGAGAATGCAAGTGGGAGAAATTTTGGGATTTTCAATTGAAATAAAATCATTTACTTCAATTAAATGGTGTAATTTGCATTTGGATAGATATTTAAATAAATATTAATTTATTTAAATGTGAATGTGAATTTTGGATTTAAATAAATCTTAATATATTTACATGAGAAAAAGGAAGATAAAGCATTAAATGCTTGAAGACTTTGAGGGAAACCATTAAAGGCTTGAGAAGACTCTAGAAGGAAGCCATTAAGTTTGAAGACTTTAAGGGAAACCATTAAAGGCTTAAGAAGACTCTAGAAGGAAGCCATTAAGTTTGAAGACTTTAAGAGAAATCATTAAAGGCTTGAGAAGACTCTAGAAGGAAGCCATTAAGTTTGAAGATTTTAAGGGAAACCATTAAAGGTTTCAAGTGGGTGAGGATAAATAGGATTTTAAATAAATAATTTATTTATTTAAAATAGTTGTGCAACTTGCATTTGTAGGAAAATACAAGTGGGTGGAGGATAAAGGTGATTTAAATTTAAATGTTAATTTATTTAAATGTGAGAAGTGGGATTTTGGGGGATTTAAATAAATATAAATTTATTTAAATGTGAGAGAAGATTTAATTAAACAAATATGACTTATTTATTTAATTAATGGTTTGAATTTGGTTAAGTGAATTAAATCAAATAAATCAAATAATTTATTTAATTAATAGGAGAAGAGGGTTAAGGTAAATTAATTATTGATTGATGGTTAAATAATCAAATAAATACTAAATATTTATTTAATTAACTGGACAGATTTATGTGACTACATTTGCCCCTATTTGAGACGATGCGGTTTTATCGTGTCATTTCAAAGAAAGAAAAATAGGTGTGAAGAAATATGCCCCATAAATGTTAATTTAGTGGGTGGTATGCCCCCTCGAGAGATGGGCTGATTTTTTTTTGAAGAATCGGGCAATCTCTCGAAAAAGAATGAGAAATGGAGGGGAGGTAGAATAAAAAAAATTAGTAGTAACAGTGAAAGAATGGAAGAAAACAGAGTGAATACAGAGAAATGGCAAGCCAGTGAGTACCCTTAGGTCATGCAGGAGATACAGTGAAAATGTGGTGGTTGTGTTTTTGATTGATGCTATATAATTGATCAAAATTTGTTGGACAATCTGGTGCAATTGATTTAATTGCCCCGGTCGAGTCAAAGCATGACAGTTGATGTCAGTTGTTCGCTTGGACATGATAAAGTCTGAGTAAGTGAATCAAAGTGACCTGATGGTGACTTAGACAATTGATGTAATTGCCTAATGAAGTTAAGGTATTTGAAGCAAAATACTCATTGAGACTTAGACAATTGATGTAATTGTCCGTTGTGATTGTGTTTGATTGGTTGATCAATTGATAGTGTGTGCGTGTGATGGATGATTGTGGTGAATCATAGCAGTCCCGTTGAGACTAGGTCATTATGATAAATGTCTGTTGTAGTCTAGATTTGCCATAACCGATTACCTGTTGAGACCCGAAGATACTTGATTAGAGTATCTGTTGATAGTCTAGGTGTGTGGGAGTCGATGTACCTATGCAGATAGAGTAACTTGCTTGATTGGGTTGATGGGAAACGATGAAGGGATTATGTGTTGGCATTTTTGATGTTTGTGTTGTGATTGTCATTGATGGACAGACACTTGTATTGAGATCTCCTTTATATGTATGAGCT
Organism: Cryptomeria japonica; assembly: GCF_030272615.1. NCBI lineage: Eukaryota > Viridiplantae > Streptophyta > Pinopsida > Cupressales > Cupressaceae > Cryptomeria > Cryptomeria japonica. The sequence continues at coordinate 676,774,411 of NC_081408.1, read as the reverse complement.
AGAGCTCAACCGGTATCTGTTCCAACCGGTATGTTGTATTCTAGTCTTTAGACTATTGGTGATTTTGCAAAATGTGTTTCCTAGTTTGAAGCGGCATGTCGACCCCAAGTGGTTTGTAGATCTCAAGTGGTACAAGGGAGCAAAGCGGCATAACACATTCCTACCAGTCTTCATTTTTGTCAAACCGGCAACCGGTATTTTGTATGAACTGGTAATACTCTGTGATGAGTTACCAACCGACATTTTGTGATGAGTTACCAATCCATCGATTGTTTAACGGTGCCGACACACTGACGGTGCTTTTTGTGTCGTGTTACTGAGTATGTCTAGATTCATTGAACCTAGGAAATTGTAATGTAATCCTATTGGACTGACATAAAATCAGATTCCTTTAAAAGGACATCATGTCTAGGGTTTTAGGTTGTTGTTGAAAGGGTTTATGTTGTGCTAGGGTTTAAGGTGGTTGTTGAGTTGTTGTAAGAGCGATCTTATCTAAGAAGATCAAGTTGTAACTGAGAGAGAGATAGAGAAGACTGAAGTAATGCTGGAATGCATTAGCAGTGAGCAATAAGATCAAACACTTGTTGATTACTCACATCTTTGACAAGTCTGTAGCCCTTAACTGGGTAGGCCCAAAATCCTTTTGTAAAATCCTCTAATAAGGTGGTTCACTTATGTGAATCTAAAATCCTCTAACAAGGTAGTCTTTAATCAGACTTATCTCCTAACAGAGATTGAGATTCCTAACAGGATTTGTTCTGGTGAAGAACATTGTAAGACCTTAACCGGTCTGGTTTCTATTCTGCAGATAGTGACTTGCGAGTTCCATCTCACCATGGTTTTTCCCATTTGGGTTTCCACGTCAAATATTTTGTATTATGGTTGTATTGCTTTTGTGGGTGAATGCTTTACTTACATTTTGGTTTGCATGTGTGATAACCAGTTTGTTTGTTAAACTATTTTATTGGTTTATCTTCAGATTGTTTAAGTGTTTAAGTACAAAGGTTTTTGGCATACTAATTCACCCCCCCCTCTTAGTATTCATCATTATGATGGTGTTGATGATCAAGATAGGGAGGGTGAGGGGGTGGATTCAATGTTAGCTAGAAGATATGGAGGACCTATGACTCATTCCTATGGAAGAAGAGAAAAATAGAGTATTCATTGTCATTACTATGTATGAATGATATGCAGCTATTTATGAATGTATGGATGGATAGAATGCAACAAAATGCAATATACAGATGAGGTGAAATGACGATCCATAGTGATTTATTTTTTATCATTGAGCTTTAAAATGTTGTAAGAAAAGACAAGCAACTTGACATAATTATTCAAGATGACCTGAGTATTCCTTACATGGATTTTGATATAGAAAGTTAATACAAGCAACTTGATATAATGGATCAAGTTGACCTGAGTATTGCTTGCAGAATAGACAAGGATTATCTCCTTTCATGCATGACTTGGAACGTCCTCCTTGATCTTTTGCCAATCATATCCTGAGACAAGTTCATACCATAGTAAGAGATAAAACCATTATTGAGCTTGGATGAGGTAGTAGGAACCAAAGATGGAGTATTATACCTGTAAGCAAACAACATATATAAAGAATAAAGAATATGGACCCTCGATAATGGTTCATGCTCATATGGTCGAGGTATATGTTGTAGTCAGCAAGCCATAGTGATCTATGACTATATTTTGCCTATGATCACGTAGCTTAGTGAACTTCCCACGTAGACACCATTAGTACATGCCCTAGTACTTCATTGGAATAATTCACAGAAGATACATAAACAATGTTGTAGGAACCTGATATATATAAACGAATGAATAACCTACAAATCAACCAAGTACTTGATAGCTTAAACAAAATTTTCTAGTCAAAGAAAATGTCATCTTGTCTTTGTTTTGGTAAGGAAGGATGCATCCTTGTTTAGACAGTTTGTGTGTTTGATGTTGATTGTTTGGTTGATCAGATAAGTGGTCATCGTTTGATTATTTCACAATGTTTGTTTGGTATCTGCTTTGAAAAATGTATGTACAAGGTGTTGCCATGTTTTTGGATTTTGTGAGATAGTTTTTCAATGTTTTTGGATTTTGTGAGATAGTTTTTCAATGTTTTTGGATTTTGTGAGATAGTTTTTTCAATGTTTTTTGATTTTGTGAGATAGCTTTGAATGTTTTTGGATTTTGTGAGATAATTTTGAATGAAGAATCAATGAATCACAAGTAATGCAGAATCCACTTCCATCAAATAGGTTAAGGGTATTGCCCCTAGTTTTAGGCATGACTTTGAAAAAGCGGGATGCAAGATGCATGAAGTACTATCCTTAATTGCAGATCAATAACGAGCCATGGTTTGGGCAAATGGATGAGTGAATGTGATCGCAAAAAGTTTGAAAGACAATGAAGTCATAACCTTTACGAGTGGTGCCTGCTTGCCAGGTTTTCACCATCACACTTATCCAAGGTGCCACCAGAGTGGTTTGTTCATTGTTTGGATGCATGATTTTTCTCTTTACTATTTTGATTTTTTTTTTTTTTTTTTTAAATTTTCTTCAGGACATTTATCTGAATGTTTTTTGATGTTTTTGCCGATATGCATGGGAGCCTGATGCTCTATACAGCTTATGTATAAAACTTTTTAAGGTGCATGCTGTTGATCAAATCTGCTAGCGGTTCTCCTTCTGAAGTAGCCAACTGATATGCCCTGGACCCAAATACAACAATGATAACATATGGACCTAGCTAGTTTGATTCAAACTTCCCCTTATGTTCTTGATTTGGTTGGTTATGAGGAATCTCTCGAAGAACAAGATCGCCTACCTCAAATGTACAACGTCTAACTTGGTGATTATAGCTCCTGCTCATGTGCTGCTGATAGGCTTTGAGGTGGTTGTATGCAGCTTGTCGTTTCTCATCAAGTAGCTGTAAGTCTTGGAGACGAGATACTCTGTATGCTTCATTATCGATGAGATTGTGCAAGGAAACCTGTAGAGATGGTATCTCAACCTTGATAGGTAAGATAACTTATGTGCCATAGACTAGTGAGTAGGGAGTTGCGCTTGTAGGGGTTCGAATGCTAGTTCGATATGCCCATAGTGCTAGATTCAATTGAATGTGCCAATCACAACCGACATCATTGACTATTTTCTTGAGGATTCTTAATATGTTCTTGTTTGATGCTTTGGCTTAACCATTGCCTTGTGGGTAATAAGGAGTGGAAAAGCGATGTTGGATGTGAAATTTATCACAGAGTTCACGGACATCCTGATTTTTGAAAGGAAGACCGTTATCTGTGATGATGGACATGGGTACACCATACCGACAGATGATGTAATTAAGGATGAATGAGGTGATGTGCTTGCCGGTGACTTGGGTAAGTGGAACAACTTTGATCCACTTTGTGAAGTACTTAGTGGTGGTAATAATGAATTTGTGGCCGTTAGATGAAGATGGATGGATTTTACCCACAAGGTCAAGGCCTCATTGACAAAAAGGCCATGGTGTTGTGATTGTTTGCAATTCCTATGCTGGTGCATGTATCAGGTCTCCATGAACTTGGCATTTCTTGCACTTTCTAACAAAGTAGTAGGAGTCTTTGTCCATGGATGGCCAATAGTATCCAGTGCGCATGAGTTTCTTGGCTAGTGACAGACTGCTTGCATGAGTTCCACAAATTCCTTCATGTACCTCTTCCAAAGCCTTTGTTATCTCATCCTATTCTAGACATCGAAGGAGAGTACCATCAAGACTGCGTCGGTATAGGGTTTCAACAATAATGGTATATTGAGCAGTTTGGCGAATGAAGGTTTTACGTTGGTTATTTGATTGGTTAGGAGGAAGCGTGTGATCACGGAGATAAGTGTAGAACTCACCGTATCATGGGGATTCAGAACCAACAAGGTGACATATCATCTCGGATTCGGGGATATCATAGCGTGTTGAATTCTGTGGAAGATCTAGGAGAGATGCAATGGTAGCCATAGCGTCAACAGCTCGATTCTGATCTCTAGGTATTTGCTCAAAGGTGATAGTAGTGAATGATGTTTTTAATTTGTCCACCATTTGTTTGTACGGCATGAGTTTGTCATCCTCGGTTTGATATTCATCTATTGCTTATCGAATGACCAGTTGGGAGTCACCATATACTTGTAGTTCTTGTAACTTCCATTGTATGGCTAGCCTGAGTCTTGTGATCAAGGCCTCATATTCAACTATGTTGTTTGTGCATGGAAATGTAAGCCTATAAGACTTCGGGATACTATCACCTTGAGGTGTGATAAATAGAATGCCTGCCCCTGAGCCATGCCTAGTGTATGAACCATCAAAGTATAGTTTCCATGGTTGTGCTGTTGTGATCATGAATATCTCTTCATCTGAAAAATTGGAAATGAGAGGATGATCACCCATGAGGGGAGCATCGGCCAACTGATCTACAATAACTTGGCCTTTGATAGCCTTACAGTCCACATACTCGATGTCAAATTCACTTAGAATCATCACCCACTTGGCCAAGCGACATGTCAATGCTGCTTTGTTGAGTAAGTATTTGAGTGGATCAATTTTTGCAATTAGCTATACTTTATATGTCAACAAATAGTGCCTCAGTTTAGTGGCTGCCAAGATTATTGCTAGGGAAGCTCGCTCAATAGGTGTGTAATTGAGTTCATAGCCAACCAGTGTGCGAGAGATGTAGTAAAGAACACACTCTTTCCCTTCTACATTGTGTTGTGCCAATAGTACACCCAATGTTGTATTTGTTGTTGATATATAGAGTAGTAAAGGCCTACTTGGATTTGGTGGGATCAGTAATGGCGTATTCATGAGATAATCTTTAAGCATCTAGAATGCTTGTTGGCATCTAGTATCCCACTAAAAGTGGATGTTCTTATGTAATAAGTGTGTAAATGGGTGACACTTATTTGCGAGTTGTGCAATGAATCTTCAGATGGATCGAAGCCACCCTTGTAATGTTCTTAGCTGACTGATATTCTTGGGAGGTGGCATGTCCATGATCACTTTGAACTTTGCAAGATCAACCTCAATGCCTTTGATTGAGACAATGTATCCTAGAAGCTTCCCTGAGGTTACTCCAAAGACACATTTCTTTGTGTTGAGTCGAACATGATATTGTTTCAGTCTGTCAAAGATTTTCTCTAATATGTCTAGATGACCTTCTCTTGTTAGTGATTTTGCCAGTAAGTCATCAACATAATCTTCCATTATGGTATGCATCATATCATGGAAGATAGTGGTCATTGCCCTTTGATAGGTCGCTCTTGCATTCTTGAGACCAAAAGGCATTACATTCCAGCAGTATGTTCCCCATGGACATGTGAAGGCCATCTTATGTTGATCCTCTGGTGCGATTTTTATCTGGTTGTATCCGGAAAATCCATCCATGAGAGAAAGCATGGCATGTCCTACTGTTAGGTCCACTATGATGTCGATCTTTGGTAGGGGGAAGTCATCCTTAGGACATGATTTATTCAGATCTCTGAAGTCAGTATAGATACAGATGCCTCCATTTGGTTTGCCGACAGACACAATGTTGGATATCCAATCTGCATAATCAATTGGTCTAATGAAACCAACATCTAGGAGTTTCTTAAGTTCTTCTTTGACTAGTACTGCAATTTGGGGATGCATCTTGCAAAGCTTCTGTTTGACAGGATTAGCTCCTTCTGCTACTGTGAGGTGATGCATGACTAAATTTGGATCAAGACCAGGCATATCTGCATAGGATCATGCGAAGTTGATTTGGTGTTTCTAGAAGAATTCAACAAACTTGGGTTGTTCTTCTGGTGTTAAAAGAGATGCCAAATGTATGTGGTGAGGAGTTTTAGGAGTCCCCACATTGTATTCTTTTGTTTTCTTGTTTAGAATCGTTGATCGTTACTGCTGTGTACTAGAGGGGAGAATGTCAAACCTTTCATCCTCAGGCACCTTAGAGAGGTTTTCACCATTGGATACACTCTTTCTTTTTACTTTTGTGGGATCAAATAGTGCCACAGTGTGGTTTTCACCGGAAGATCCATGTTTTATTGTTAGATTTTTGCAGTTGAAAGGTTTGGCATCCACCCCAAAGTATGCTGTGCTATTAAGTTCTATGGCGAATCCAACTTTGTGATCCCCACTTGGTATGTTATCCCGTAGTTCCAAAAAGTCAATGATCGCCTCATCATTTTGGAAGTGGTCAAGGCATAGGGGATTAGGTTGGTTCCATTTGATGAGTTCAGGATGGATAATGGGCATTACCTCATCGATTAGATTAAGTTCATTAGATGTGTTAGTGAGGGTTAAGACGTTGTGGTGAAGGTCGTTGATGGTACTCTCCCTATCAGAATCAGGCGTAGGATGTGATGTAGGGTCTGTAGAAGAAGTTTCCAGTTCAGGAATCCAAGAGGTCTTTATGTGTGCTTCTCCGTAAACATGGATGTATTTGCGGGGTGGAGGTGGTGATGTGTCTTCCTCATCTAAAGTGTTAAGCTACATTGAATCAAATTCCCACTCATGCGAGTCAGTTTCTGAGTTGCTTTCCAGTAGTCAATTACTGTACCATATTGGGATATCTTTTGAGTTAAATACTATAGGTGTGATTAGTTGGTGTACCTTTGTAGATGAAATGATCGGTGCTGTAGGAAGAATTATGGGGATCAATGGATTTGATACAAGGAGTATTGGTAGTGTTGAATCTGCTGCTTCTGTTGGAACTGTTGGTGTTGTAGGTACTGCTGGGTATTCTGATATAGTTGTTGCTGCTAAGGGGACTATTGATGTTATTGCCACTGCTGATGGTGTTGCTGGTTTGATTGATGGGGTGACTAGCGTTGCAGATGGTTTTTCTAGGATTTTTAGCCTCAATGGGGCATATGCTATGTTTTTGGGTTCTACTTTTATAATCAAAGGCGACCTCTTTGTAGTAGGTTGATATAGTGGTTTGCTGGGTTTCCCTTTGAATAAGAGCTTAGGAAGGATCTCCTTTTGGAAGCCTAATCCTGTATTATCCTGGGGTTTTAATTCTGGCTACAGTGGCTAATGTCGTCCTTTCTTTCAAGGTCCCAAGGCACTTTGACCATCATAACCCATTCTTTTCATAATGAGAAGGCCTTTTCCATATTGATCTATGGGAAGCTTAGCTTGTGAAATGTTTGTGGTGATAGGATCTTTATAGATCCATTCTGCTAAGTCCTCATCTCTGGTCTCTTCTTCTTGACTCTTTCCAAGGATGAAAGGTGTCAAAGTGCATGTTGGATTAACTAGTGGTGTTTGAAGTAACTGTTGAGGCTTACCATGAGTTCTAGGAGAAGTAGGCATTTGTCCAACACAAAAGAGTTGGCTTAGATTATACTCTCCAGGACCTTCCTCTGCTATTTTCATTTTGAGCTTCTCTTGCTTGGGTATAGGGGTGTTTGAACTGGGAAGAGAGGCTGGACTTACATATGATACGGATGGGATGGCCTCTCTATTGTTGGGAACGATAATCTCTGGTTGATGATTTATATTGTGACAATATGCAAAGGGATTTGCATCTCCCAGGATTGTAATTTCTACACCGTTATGAGGGAAATTGATACACTGATGGTAGGTGGATGGAATGACTTGCATGGCGTGTATCCAAGGTCTTCCTAACAACAAATTGTATGGCAGAGGAAGGTCCAGAACTTGATATATTATATGCTTCACAACGGGTCCCACTCAAATCGGTAGCACCACTACTCCTTTGGATGAATGCTCTACAATCATCATAGGCTTTGATAGTTATCTTTTTACGGGGATCCACTTATTCAATTGCATATCCCAATGCAATGACTAATTGTAGTGTACAAATATTTAGGCCTACTCCATTATCGATCAAGACTCGCTTGATCCTATGCTAGTTGATAAACCCTTCAATGTGGAGTGAGGTGTTGTGAGGTTGCTGGAAGGATGAGTTTTTACTTTCAGAGAAATTGAGACAAGGTGATGATCTTAGGTTTCCAACCATAGCTTGGAACTGATCTATATTTAGGTTCGTAGGGACTGACGCCTCTTGGAGTGCTTGATCCAAGATTGTTTTATGGGATGGAGATAGGTGCAATAGCTCTAAGATAGATATCAGTGCGGGCATTTTGTCTAACTGTTCCACAAGGTTATACTACTTTGCGATAGATGGGGTGCCTTGTGGAGTTGCTTTTATGGTAATCTTACCGCGATGTGTAACAACATTGCAAGTGGAGCTGGGATTTTTTATGGTAATAGTTGCAATTTGTTCACTGGCATCATATAGGTGATTCACAGTGTAATTATACACGGCTTGCGTATAATCAATGGTATCTGTGTTTCTCCCTGAAGTGGAAGGACCCCTTTGATCTTGTGATGGAAGTGGATTTTTAAACATGAGATTATCATTGTTTGTTGTCTTTGGGTCATGGCCTTCGATTTTGATTTCACCTCGGTCAATAAGATCCTGAATAAGATCTTTCAATCTGTGACAATTGCTTGTTTTATTGTCCTTTCCCTTGATGGAAGTCGCAACGTTCAGTATCCTCCACCATGAAGGTTTGACTTGAGGTTCATAATTTGATGTTTTGGGTAAGGTAACCATATTTTGAGAAACCAACTATCGTAACACTGTTTTGATGGGTTCCCCTAAGGGAGTGTATGTTCGTTTTGGTTTAAAATTTTGTTGACATTGTCTGGGTTCCTCTTGAGATGTGTTGTGGCCTTGATTTGGAGGAGCAACTATGTTATTCTTGGGTGGGGGATTCTGTCCTGCAAATTGAACCATAGGTTGTGCACTTTTGATAGTTCTTGCATCCACAACCCCATCATTGACGATATTTTTGTTTTTGTTCCAGAAGTTAGGCTTGTCACTATTGAAGCATGGACGAGGGCCATCCTTTGGTTCATTGTAGATTTTGATAAGTCCTTTCTTGATGAGAGCCCGCTCACATTTCAAGCCTTTTGTGATCATGTCATTGAAAGAATTTGTGTCTTTCATGTCTAAGTGAAATTCCATCTCTTCGTTTAAGTTGGAAATAAATATTTCCACTAGTTCTTGTTTAGGTAACTGAAGAGAATGTCTGCTAGACATTTGACACCATCGTTGCAGAAAGACTGAAAATAGTTCTCCTAGTTTTTGCTTAGTATTACATAGATCAGCCATGGTAACATCTCTTTCAATGTTGTGCGAGTAATGTGCCAGGAATTTTTGGATGAGTTCTTAAAATGTCCTAATGCCACCAAGTAATTGGGAAAACCATAATGTGGTTTTTCCTCCCAAGCTTTGGGGAAAAAGTCGCATTAGGTACGTATCCTCGTATGCCACTTCGAGGCAAGCTGAATGGAATTCTCTGACATGATCACAAGGGTCTCCTTTTCCTTGGTATTTTTTGAACTTGGGTGTTTCAAACCCTCGTGGAAAAGGTGGCATAGGAAGGTTCCTATCAAAGGGATAAGGACAAATGTCATTGAGTGAAAATTGATTGGTTTTTACACCACTATGAAGTTGTTGGGCGAGATTCTCAACTTGTTGTCACAACATTTCTATGTCATTCGGAGGAGGAGGAGGTGGGGGATTACCTTGATGAAAGTTGTATCTAATGTGTTCTTGACCTCTTTCATCCTCATTATGACTTTGACATTTTGATGCTTGTCTTAGTTGTGCAATATCAAAGTCAAAGGGTAGTTTGGCTCCTTCTTGAGCAAGTCTTAAAAAGTGAGCATCAACATTACTCTTGAGTATCTCATCAAAAAGTCTATTGAAGAGACGGTTGTGTTGCACCCTTTCAATTGCCACAGGAGTAGGAGTGCCTGGATTTTCATCATTTACATTTCCTCCAAGGGATTCTTGGAACTCATTGATATTTTCTTCCTCTTCCTCTTCAATTTCTTGTTGTCTAGATCTTGATCTGGTATGAGCCATTTTGTTTACAAGTTTTTGTTGAAGTTTGGTGAAAATGATGATGAGTTGGTGATGGAATGAAAGATTGATGTTTGGTGAAGTGTTTCACATACAGATCTCTAGCACTAAAGGTAGATGCTACCAAAGTTTCTTCCTTGAATTGCTTGTTGTGTTTGATTGACAAAGTTTGATGTGATAAGGTTTAGAGAGCTATGAGATGTGTTACAGACTCAACTACCTAGTAATGAGAGGATTCACTCATAGACTAGTTTTAACCTGCGTAGAAATGCCTCTTAGGATGAGTTTATCCTAGATGTAGAGACACTCTAAAAAGTGATGTGTTTGTGTTTGATTCAAGCAATTTTGAAAATACAACTTGGGACAAAAACCTTTGGGTGTTTTGAGAGTTGGAATGGAGTTGATGAGATATGGATATGATAATGGATGAAATGTTAACTTCAATAAAAGCTTTGTGTCACATATGGGACAAATTCTTCCTCTTCTCTTTCAGGAGTTGGTGGTGTAGCGTCGTAAATTGTACGCACTTGCTAGGGTGGTACAATTTCACACCTAGTTTAGCACCCGCCTTAGTGCATTTTACATTTTGCATTGCATTTCTCCTTTAGCACTTAATTAATCAAATTAATTAGGTCTAAGGTCCTATTTCATCATCCTTTGCATCATAAAGTTGGGCCCTTTCGCTAAAGCGTGTCCCTTGCATTTTATTCCTCCAATACATCACTCAATCAAAAACCCTAATTAAGTCCTATTTCGAACTTGGGGGCTTGGTTTCGGGGTCAAAACATCTCGAAATCACCTGTAACTTTGGGATTCTCTCTAAAATCATCATATCCGACGGCCCTAAAAATTTGGTGAAAAGTTGTTGGGACCGTGGCGCCCGGAGTGCACATGGTCCCGAACATTTTTCCCAAAATTTTGGGAGCACGATCCAATCATAAAATAAAGAATAACCCCAAGAAATTGGTGGGATATTCAATCTCTAGGTCGGCCAAAAGACGAATTTATGATCTAGGGTTTCCTACATAAGAGCTCTCTTTCTTCATTTGAAAGGATCCGATTTTTGTTTTCAGGAACCTCATATGCAGCAAAAGAGCAGATCTTTGAAGACTTCAACAACATTCAACATCCTTCTATCAAGCATCTATCAATTTCATTCCTTCACTTAGGGCTTGGAAGACATTGAAGAACAATAGGAGATTACCGACTGAAGATTGGCTTGTACTCCTCCCTTGAGGGTTGGGTATGATTTCATGTTGTTTTCATGTCTTTGCATAAAGCTTCAATACATCATTTATTCATGCTTTAGATCACTTTGCATCTTGATTTAGAGCATTTACATTATCATTTACAAAGATTAGGGTTTACTTTCTAGGTTGCTCTAGTTTGCTTTCTTGCATTTTAGGACCTTGCACACACACTAGGTCTGCACACACAATACATTTTACAATACAACTTGGCTATTCATGGAGGTGGAAATCACCGAAGCGGGGGTTTGACTAAGGCAAAACCCTATATAGCTGCCCATACACCCTTTTTCAGATATCATTGCAGGTTTCGGGAATCGAACGACGCCGTAGGATACAGATTCGGAGAGAACAGGTCGAGACAGTACTCTGCATCAAATTGCAGAGCAGAAGACTGGGACAGGGGTGCTGGGCGCCCTGGTCCCTGAGACAGAGGCGCTGGGCGCCCTGGTCCTCCGGACAGACAGCTTTTCCGACAATTTCCGATAGTGTTTCAGAGTGCAGAACAACAGTTTCCGGTGCAGTTTTCAGGACAGTGGCGCCTGCGCTCCCGTCCCGAACATTTTCAGTCCGATTTTGACTCCGGGTACACATCTGCATTCTTATTTCATCCTTGTATTTACAGCTGTTCATTGTTTAATCTCAATTCTGCAATCTTGTTATTAGTTCATACTTGCATTTTGGGATTAGGGTTTGAACTTGCATTACTTGATCTTACAATTTCAACAAAGGAATAGGAATCCTAATAGATATCCCATGGCTCTCTCTTTTACAAAAAGAAGTAGCCAATTGTACGATATCTCTAGGCTCTTTCGTATTCCGTAATGTGTGTCAAAAGGTAGGATTAGGGCATAGTCTCACTTTTTCCCCTACACATTTTGGTGAACCCGACGTGAATCCATCATTGCTTCCTCTTGCATTGCATTTGTTAGATCTAGATCTAGATTTAGTGTGTTTTCATTTCATTTTCATTAAAAGAAAAAAAAAAAAAAGTGTGTTTCTTTGCATTGTGTGTTTAAATTTTATGCAATCTTTTCAAAATGTCAGAATTTTATTTGCAAAATGTTCATGCTTTTGATGATTATTATGAGTATAGCCAAGACGAATTAGATGAAGCTTTAGATAAGTTTTTAAACCCTAAAGATGCCAAACCTTCATTTTACCAAAAACTCATAAACCTTGTTACTATGCCATTTAGGTGTGATGAGAAAGATAAGTCGAATGATTCCTCTCAAGGATACATTCCTATCAACTCTTCCCCTGAAACTAGTAACATGGTTGTTTTCAATAATCCCCTCTATGAGGAGATGTCTCCTTTTGAATCAAAAGACAAACCTTTTAACCGATATGATCATGCTTTGTTGGATGATGCTCTTGATGACTTTGTGGCTTTGTCGAAATCTTTAAACAAAGACAAGACCTCTAAATTGGTTAACATGATAAACTTGAATGAACATAATAAGCTTCTCTTTGAAGTCCAAGGTGCTTATCCTTCTCCCACCTTTCAAGTTCCTAAAACACCTCTCCTCACTGTCCAAGGAAGGTATGATCATGATTCCTTTCATACCCCGAATAAACCAATCATCACTGTGCAAGGAAGAAAACCTATAAGTCCTTATAGTTATGCCAAGCAAATAACTAGAGAGAATTATCATGTGGTTGCCCATACTTATCACACCAGAAATAATAGGCAACCTAATCCGCCTCCTGTTGTTCCAGTTGCTCTTCCTAATCCTCAACCAATTCTTCCACAAGCTCCCCGTATTTCGAAAGTTATGGGTAAGGAATATGATCTCATAGAACAACTTAAAGCTACCCCTGCTAAGATATCCCTTTGGGATTTGATTCAAACTTCTTCCGCTCATCATGGAATGTTACAAGATGCCTTGAAAGATTTGAATGTTCCTCCACCGGATACATCTAGTAATATAGCATCTTTGGTTAACTCTGTGATGAATCCTAAAGCTCAAATTGTGTTTACCCAAGATGAGTTGCCTACTAGTGAAATTCAACAACAATATGATCCCTTGATGATTGTGGTTATCATGAAAGACACTGCTATAAGACGAACACTAGTAGATAATGGCTCTGGCCTTAATGTGTGTAGCATTAAGCTATTGCATAAGATGAATGTGGATACGTCTCTTATTGAACCTGACTCTCATCCCATTCATGGCTTTGATAATGTGGCTAAAACTTCATTAGGTATCATCACCTTACCTCTCACAGTGGGACCTGTTACTTTGCCTAATCCTATCCATGTTATGTCAGGAAATTTAACATATAACTTGTTATTAGGGAGGCCTTGGATTCACAGCATGCAAGATGTCCCCTCTACATTGCATAGACAAGTTAAATTTGTTTATAACAATAAGACATATACTTTGATAGGTGATACTAATTTTCAAGCTTGTCTACAAACATCTACTTCCAAAGGAGGTTCTTCTAAGCCATCCTCGTCTAGTGATGACTCTTTAAACAAGATACCTATCGATAAGTCTTCGCTCTCTGATGATCAAAATTCTTTGGATGAGTCTGGAGCTCTTGAAGAAGATCCTTCTTGACTTGAAACTACACATAAGAAGGATTTTGATCCTGAGAAGGTTCTTGCAGAGGATGATTGGGGATCTCTTGATTTTAACCCTACCTTTGTAGGTGAATATAAGGTTCCTTCTAGAGAACTTAAAGTTGAAAAGAAGGAAGAAGCTGAAAATCATAAAGTTGAAAAGAAGGAGGAAGCTAAAAATCAATCAACCTTACCTGAATCTATGAGTAATAATTTTGTGGCCGCTTCTCAAACTTCTTCTCCTCACACCTCTAATTATGAAGAGTTTGATTCTTTGTCTTATGAAAAACCACCTTCTCTTCCTGAAATGGCTGATCGTTATGGTCATGGTTTTTGCATTTTTGCTAAGCATGGGTATCATGGAAAAGGTTGTGGTGCTCATGAACAAGGGATAAGAGTTCCTCTAGAGACTAATTTTCATAATTATGCCTTTGGACTTGGCTATAATCCCTGCAAACGTACTAAAGCTTCTAAAAGACCATGCATTAGTGTTAATGCTATCTCTACATCTCTATCAATATAGCATCCTGAGTACATTGATGGGGATCCTTCGGGTGACTATGCTTTGGATATCTTCCCTACTAACGATGCTTTAGCTGAGTTCTTGGGAGCCTATGACACTCTTCCTCGTTATCATCACAATAGGGGACTCCCTTATTGTTTGAACACTGAAGCCTATTTTGGAAAAGAGATCGATAATGATGAGATTGTGAAAGAATTCCTTCAGTTAAAGGATACTCCTCAACAAAGTAATCTTCTCATAAGTGACACCACTGATGTTAAGATGGACCCTTGCAATAAAGAGAAAGTTATTAAAATTGGGAAATGTTTGGATGAAGAGGAACAAAAACAATATGAAGATTTACTGCATGAATTCCCCGAGATCTTTGCTTGGACATATTCTGACATGCCTGGTATAGATCCTAAGATTGTTACTCATAATATTGTCTTAGTTCCCGATGTTAAGCCCGTGAAACAAAAGATTCAAAAAATGAATCCTAAGGTGGCTCTGCTTGTTAAGGCTGAGATTGAAAAATTATTGGAGGCTGGATTTATCCGCCCTATTGACTATTCCCCATGGATTTCAAATATTGTCACTGTGGATAAACTAGACAACAAAATAAGAATGTGTACCGACTTTCGGGATCTAAATAAGGCTTCTTTAAAAGATGATTTCCCTCTTCCAAACATTGACATGATAGTTGATTCTACGACAGGACATGCCTTGTTATCCTTCATGGATGGTTTTTCAGGCTACAATCAAATTTTCATAAACCCTCAAGATCAATTCAAAACCACTTTCACCACTCCTTGGGGTACGTTTTGTTGGATAATGATGCCTTTTGGACTTAAAAATGCTGGTGCAACTTATCAATGAGCGATGACCCTTATCTTTCATGATTATATGCATGAGATTTTAGAGGATTATGTTGATGATATTTTAGCTAAATCCTTTCTTCGCATGGATCATGTTAAAATCCTCCATCAAATCTTTGAAAGAATTCGTAAGTATCACATGCGCTTGAATCCCCGAAAATGTGTTTTTGGTGTGGATAGTGGAAAACTATTAGGATTCCTAGTTTCGCATCGTGGGATTGAGGTGGACACTAAGAAAATAGATGCTATTGTCAACATGCCACCTCCTAGAAATGTGTCTCAACTTAAAAGCTTACAAGGAAAGATTCAAGCCATTCGTAGGTTTGTGTCTCAGCTTGCGGATCGTACCTTTCCTTTTACTCAACTTCTTAAAAAGGATATCACTTTTCAATGGAATGAGGATTGTCAGCAAGCATTTGAAGATTTAAAAGTGTATTTGGCTAGTCCTCCTATTCTACAACCTGCCGAACCTTCTAAACCCTTCCTTCTGTATACAGCTGCTTCTTCTCATGCTCTTGCAGCATTGTTAGCACAACATGATAAAGATGGTAAGGAATGTCCGGTTTATTACATAAGTCATACCTTACTCGATTATGAGACCCGATATTCTGTGATAGAAAGACAATGCTTGGCCTTGGTGTTTGCGATTCAGAAATTGAGACATTATCTTTTAAATTCAGAAGTCCATGTCATGGTAAAGTTTGATCCTTTGAAGCATATTTTCTCTAAAACTGATTTATCAGGACACCTAGCTAAGTGGGTTATGATGTTAACTGAATTTGACCTTAAATTTGTTTCACAAAGAGCAATTAAAGGACAAGCGTTGACCAATCACTTAGTTGAGGCCCCTTCACCTTTCTCCTTCCCTAACCTTGAGTCTTTTCCCGATGACTTTATTCTTTCTATAGAGAAAGATGAAACTTGGGAGTTATACTTTGATGGCTCTAAGTGTCATACGGGATCGGGGGCAGGTGTTGTTCTGATTTCTCCTACAAAGAAACCTATTCCCTTATCATATCGTCTAAATTTCCTGTGTACCAATAACATTGCTGAGTATGAGGCTCTTATAGCGGGAATAAAAGCAGCCTTAGCTCTGAATATAAAACACATACATATCTATGGAGATTCACAATTGATTATAAGACAAGTAACAAGACTATATCAAGCAAAACAAGACAAATTATCACAATATAAAGACCTTGCTATCTCTTTATTACAAAATTTTGATTCTTATACTATGGAACCTGTTCCTCGAAAAGATAATCGACATGTGGACGCAATGACATGTGTGGCTTCTCTTGTATCTTTAGAGGACCCTGTGGTCGATCTTAATTTTGTTATTCACAACCTTATTTCTCCAGCTATTGTAGACGATTCTAGCTTGGTAACATGTTGTGATTTTATAGACTCAGATGAATGGTACTCGCATATCGTAAGATATTTGACCGATGGTACCTTTCTTGATTCCGCTAATAGGAACACTAGGGCTAGAATCTGCAAGCTGTCTGCTAGGTATATCATTCTTTCTAATGTTCTTTACCGAAGGGGTTACGATGGTCTTCTCCTTCGCTGTCTTAACAAATCGGAAATCCCTGTTGCTCTTGAAGAGGCACATTCAGGTGCCTGTGGGGGGCATTTTGGGGGCAAATCCTTGGTTCATAGATTGCTTCATATGGGATACTATTGGCAAACTATGCAGAAGGATTCCTTTTCATTTGTAAAGAAATGTCATCAATGTCAACAACACAATAATCTGATTCATGCTCCTGCCCAAGAACTCCGTTCTCAAGTAGCTTCTTGGCCTTTCTCCGCATGGGGTTTGGATCTTATTGGTAAGATCTCTCCTCCTTCATCTCAAGGACACACCTTCATTATAACCACAACAGATTACTTTACGAAGTGGGTAGAAGCTATTCCCCTTCGCTCTACTACTGTTGAAGTGATTTGCCAATTCCTTCTAGAAAACATCATTTCTCGATTCGGGATACCTTCCACTATAATCTTAGATAATGGGACATCATTTGAGAACAAGGACGTGAAGAAATTCCTTGAGAAGTATCATATCAAACATCGATTTTCTACACCATACTATCCTCAGTCAAATGGTCAAGCCGAGTCATCCAATAAGATCATTGAACAAATTCTTTGCAAAACCGTGAATAAGCATGGTAAGGATTGGAGTAACCAGCTAATCTATGCTCTTTGGGCCTACCGAACGAGTGTACGAATTGCTACGGGAACTACTCCTTATAATCTTGTTTATGGTGCTGACGCTATTATGCCTTTAGAGTTAGAGATTCCATCACTTAGGGTTTCTCTCAAAGCTATAGTAGATGATGACTCTTATAGAGAACAACGACTTCAACAGCTTGAGATGCTTGATGAACAGCGTATAAACACTCTTGAGCATATTCAAGTGTATCACAAAACCCTACAACGAAGCTATAATGATAAGGTCATTCAACTTTCCTTCTCAGTAGGTGACTTAGTCCTTTATGAGAATCAGCGCAATGTGAATGCCTTACCTGTAGAAAAGGGAAAATTTAGTCCTAATTGGCTTGGACCATATATTGTTATTGAGGATTATGGATCAGGTGCTTACAAAATAGCGGATGTAGACGGTACGCCTCTTAAAGAACCTATCAATACTATGCACTTGCGTAGATATTATGCTTAATTCTTCGTTCCTCATCTATCTTATTTTCAATTCTTCAACATTGGATAATATGTTAGTATCTCTTAATTAAAGCAAAATAGAATTAAATGTTATGTTGTTTAATCTATATTGCTTCGTTCCTGACAAGCGCGTCTCTTTACTTTATAGTTTGTCTTGAATTCATTTATGTAAATTGTAAAAGATTTACATTTTCATTATGCTAAGCATATTATACAGTGTTGTTATGTGTTAAGTAGAATTGTATCATGTTGTGTTTAAGTTCAAAATTAAATCACATTAGTTATATGATTCTTAGACTTAATGCATATTTCTTCCTTATCATCAATGTAGTACTTGATTAAATATTTTAATTAAGTCACACATGTATCAATTTAATCATGGAGCATTGAGAAATCAATCACATGGAAATTAAATTCTGAACATACATGTACATTTACCAAATGTATTAGATTTAATCAAAACAAAATATACATTGTTTTAAGCATTAAAGATAACACATTTGAGACAAAAGAGAAGCATGTATACATACATATATATATATATATATATATATATATATATATATATATATATATATATATATATATATATATATATATATATATATATATATATATATATATATATATATATATATATATATATATATATATGCGTGTGTGTGTGTGTGTGTGTGTGTGTGTGTGTGTGTGTGTGTGTGGATCGTATACAAAGGTAGGTCACTATATATCCAAAATGTGACCTCTCTTTTACATCATAAAATCAATCTCCTATCCCTAGGGCTAGTGGCTGGAGAGTGTCGACTGGATGCTCCCTCCTGATCTGGCCGTGAAGGCAGACCCATGGGTGTGTAGCGCGATACAGACCGTGAGTGACTCTGAGAGGAACTCCTATGATCCCTATCCATAAGGATCGCGCGATAGGTGGTAGCCTCGGCCTGAGCTGCTGCTAGATCTCGCCGCGCTCGCTGGAGGTCCTCTGATAGGACTCTCTCTCTCCCTCCATATGTCTACCTGTACTCGGAATGGGGAAAACAAGTCCTCATGCCGACCCGCGTTCCCCTAAGGCCTATAGGAAATCTGTGAGGAACTGGGGATCTGTGCTATCATGGAAATGTCTGTCACTGCCTGCTGAATCAGGGAACGCCACTCCTGCACATTAGCTGTAGCAGTAGAACAAATTTTTGTTAATACTATTATGTATCATCAAAACATTAATCAATCAATATAAACCTACTATACCTGGATCTCCCTCACGCCAGTAGGGATCATGATATGGTAGCATCTGTGCCTGGGAACCGCTAGGCTCCCCTCGCTCGAATAATCTGTGCACGATGGGTGTAGGATGGACGGTACTAGGAACAGGTCTCCGTGTCGCCTCATGTTCCCCCTGTTAGGGAATAAGAGGTGGATCCAGAGCTATGGTATCATCTCCTGAATGGTGGGGAGCTGCATCTGACTCCTCCTCCTCATCTCTATCCTCCTCCTCGTCGTCCTCCTCATCATCCTCATCCTCGTCCTCATCCGCATCCTCACCTGCATCCTCCTCGTCCTCCTCTCTATCTGTGTCCTCCTCCTCCTCCTCGGCACTGGGCTGATCGCCTGTAGGTGGATCAGGATCTACCGCCTCCTCATGACCCTCTCCCTCCTTTGGCTCCTCTGACCTGGATCCCTGGTCCTCATCTCGGTCTCCATGTCTCCATGGGCCTGGATAGCCTGTCGGATGATCTGGTGGAAAGATAGGACCTGGATATGATCTCATAAACCATGAGACATACCTGCGCTGTGCTCCAGGCTCTGCAGAATAATCAATGACTACATCCTGATCAAATCCCTCTAAGTCTGTAGTCTCGATGTCATCTATCGTCGGTCTCGCTACTGCTCTAGGTCTGGGAAGGACCCGTGAGTGTCGAGTATAGATGGGCACATCGACTGGAACACACTGCTCTAGCCCAAACTGCCTCCATACTCGGTCGAAGTAGAAAGGGACTATGATGTGTGAATATCATCCCCACAGTAGGCGGTTCCTCTGTAGGCATGCTAATTGTCTCTCCATACCATCCCATCTGTGCATCCACAGGTAAGGTCTCCACACTGTCACCTCGGCTGTCAGTCTATCAAAAATCACTCTCCAATATAACAAATCTCCAAATCTCCACTCGCTGGTAAGTGGATAAGCAAACACCCTAGGTCGCTCGCTCGCTGTACTCAGTGGAAAGCCGACGGGCCTGGTGCATGTGAAGTGCTCTAAAATCCACACCTGCAGAAGTGTGCATGTCATCAAACTGCAACCCTGTCCAAATACGTACTCCTCAAGGTCATGATAGAGATGTGCAAGCATACTCCGACCCCAAGCATACACTCTCTTGTGTCTCTCCATCGCTCTGATACACCATGTGAGACCCCCATGCATGTGCGTCCCTCACCCATTAGGGCAGACGGCTAGTGCTATGATGGTGATCATAAGGTGTCTCAGAAGGGGTACCTCCCCTGTAGGATGTAAGAGCCAGCTGACCATGATGCGACCTCTCGTCTCGCTCGGCATGACTCTCCCTATGCAATACACCTGCTCTCTTTGATGATCCTCCACTGACCGATCGGTCGCGTATGTAATAGTCGCTCCTCTGATAGGAAGATGAAGTATACGGTACACATCCTCGAGTGTAACCGTTAGCTCTCCTACTGGAAGATGAAATGTGGATGTGTCAGGATCCCATCGCTCCATCAATGCCATCAGCATCACAGGATGGAACCGAATGGCTAGCATGAGGATCACATACCACAATCCCACAATCGATAGTGTGTCTCTCTCTGCCTGAGTCAGCCGCGGAATCTGATCTTGCAAACTGCGAAGAATATGTCCCGCTGTATGCTCTCTCATGTACGGGAGACCCTGCAACACAAAAACATAACCATAATCAGTACTCGATCATCAAAATCACTAATGCAAACTGTCGAACATCGTATGCCAGCCCTGAAACCCCTCGCCAAGCCCTGATTGGGGACCATGGCGCCCTGTCAGGGACCATGGCGCCCTGAGGGGACTAGGGCGCCCCACAGGGACCATGGCACCCTGGGTGGACCTCGGTCAGCATTCAAGGCCCGCATATGATCACAGAAAAGTCAAAATGCGAAAAAAACAAAAGTCAAACGTTCAGTCAACTCACCTCGTCCAGTGGCTCGTCGTCGATCACAGCCCGGTGCAGGATCTCAATCCTCATGGGACGCTCCGGTCATCGTGAAGGCATGATGATGGCTATGTGGGCTCCACTGCACTGAATAGTATTCTGAAATCAACAAAGTGACAAATGTAAGTGTCACTTTCAAAGTATATACTTTCATTTGTTTATCTTCACTTTTGAAACCCTAATTTTCCTCTATCATTCATTTTATCATAACTTGGGTTTGAGAGATGCGATTTTCAAGCCATTTGTTGCGTTGGAATCATATTTTCCTTCTCTTACTCTCGGGATGTTCCAAAAAGTGCTCTGATGAAGCCTATTTAGTGAACGTCCCTCATCAATCCTCTCTTACACAATTTGTCATAAGTAAACATGCTACCTTGTTTCACCTCCCTAATAAGCAAGTCGAAACAGGGGGGGGGGCATATAGCTACTCATAGATTTCATCACTTTCCTTAGTAAGCATTAGGTGATTTTGTGATCTAACGTGTGTTTTGTAGGGTGCGGTTCCTAACTGTGTACTGCAGATACCGCTGGGGGCTTCGTCCGACAACTTATGGATATATCCTTTTTCAAATGATGTTTACTTTTCTGTACTTTAGCTTGCATATGCACGTAGTACTCATATGACCGCTAAAGTGGGGCCTAAATGTAGCGTCGTAAATTGTACGCACTTGCTAGGGTGGTACAATTTCACAACTAGTTTAGCACCCGCCTTAGTGCATTTTACATTTTGCATTGCATTTCTCCTTTAGCACTTAATTAATCAAATTAATTAGGTCTAAGGTCCTATTTCATCATCCTTTGCATCATAAAGTTGGGCCCTTTCGCTAAAGCGTGTCTCTTGCATTTTATTCCTCCAATACATCACTCAATCAAAAACCCTAATTAAGTCCTATTTCGAACTTGGGGGCTTGGTTTAGGGGTCAAAACATCTCGAAATCACCTGTAACTTCGGGATTCTCTCTAAAATCATCATATCCGACAGCCCTGAAAATTTGGTGAAAAGTTGTCAGGACCGTGGCACCCGGAGTGCACATGGTCCCGGACATTTTT
This sequence comes from Cryptomeria japonica, assembly GCF_030272615.1. NCBI lineage: Eukaryota > Viridiplantae > Streptophyta > Pinopsida > Cupressales > Cupressaceae > Cryptomeria > Cryptomeria japonica. The sequence continues at coordinate 676,752,394 of NC_081408.1, read as the reverse complement.
CCCAAAATTTTGGGAGCACGATCCAATCATAAAATAAAGCTTAACCCCAAGAAATTGGCGGGATATTCAATCTCTAGGTCGGCCAAAAGACGAATTTACGATCTAGGGTTTCCTACATAAGAGCTCTCTTTCTTCATTTGAAAGGATCCGATTTTTGTTTTCAGGAAACTCATATGCAGCAAAAGAGCAGATCTTTGAAGACTTCAACAACATTCAACATCCTTCTATCAAGCATCTATCAATTTCATTCCTTCACTTAGGGCTTGGAAGACATTGAAGAACAATAGGAGATTATCGACTGAAGATTGGCTTGTACTCCTCCCTTGAGGGTTGGGTATGATTTCATGTTGTTTTCATGTCTTTGCATAAAGCTTCAATACATCATTTATTCATGCTTTAGATCACTTTGCATCTTGATTTAGAGCATTTACATTATCATTTACAAAGATTAGGGTTTACTTTCTAGGTTGCTCTAGTTTGCTTTCTTGCATTTTAGGACCTTGCACACACACTAGGTCTGCACACACAATACATTTTACAATACAACTTGGCTATTCATGGAGGTGGAAATCACCGAAGCGGGGGTTTGACTAAGGCAAAACCCTATATAGCTGCCCATACACCCTTTTTCAGATATCATTGCAGGTTTCGGGAATCGAACGACGCCGCAGGATACAGATCCGGAGAGAACAGGTCGAGACAGTACTCTGCATCAAATTGTAGAGCAGAAGACTGGGACAGGGGCGCTGGGTGCCCTGGTCCCTGGGACAGAGGCGCTGGGCGCCCTAGTCCTCCGGACAGACAGCTTTTCCGACAATTTCCGACAGTGTTTCAGAGTGCAGAATAGCAGTTTCCGGTGCAGTTTTCAGGACAGTGGTGCCCGCGCTCCCGTCCCGAACATTTTCAGTCTGATTTTGACTCCGGGTACACATCTGCATTCTTATTTCATCCTTGTATTTACAGCTGTTCATTGTTTAATCTCAATTCTGCAATCTTGTTATTAGTTCATACTTGCATTTTGGGATTAGGGTTTGAACTTGCATTACTTGATCTTACAATTTCAACAAAGGAATAGGAATCCTAATAGATATCCCGTGGCTCTCTCTTTCACAAAAAGAAGTAGCCAATTGTGCGATATCTCTAGGCTCTTTCGTATTCCGTAATGTGTGTCAAAAGGTAGGATTAGGGCATAGTCTCACTTTTTCCCCTACACAGGTGGTTCTTCCCGAGCTACGTTATATGTGATGCAAATGTCAGGAAAGAAATCAGGGTTGATTTTGCCTCCTTTGTTCTTGTGATAACTCAAAGCTTGATATTGCATAAAAGCTTTGCGATTCAATGACTCTTGATCAAATTCGTTTGATTTCCCTTGAAGGTAAAGACGCATGTGATGTAGGAAGGTTCTATGAGAGATAAAGATTTGTCTATTAAGATAAAAGAATTTCCTCCTTTTGATAAGAGATTTTGAGCTTAATGGTCTTTTCTTCAAGTTGATGTTTTGATGAAGATTCTTCTTTCTCAAGATGTGAAGAATGGTCATATAGTTTGACACTTTTTTTTTTTTTGGCTGCTCTTTGTGTTAGATCTTTTGTGTTTTTGAAAATGTTGGTGTTGGATGAATACTTGTTTTGGATCTTGGATTTTATGATGTTTCTTTGACAAGAAAACAAAGCAAGCACACAAACACAAGAATTTTGCCTCAAAAGGCACAAATAGGTGTGGGTCTAGATCAACCCAATCCTTTGAACTTTTTATGACCCTTTCCTTCAAATGTATTTTAGGTGTTTTTCCAAAGGTTGAAGTCAGCTCAATTTGCACTTGGTCTTTGACTAAAATGAAAAGACTTCAAACACTCTTTATCCCTAAGGTCAAATGGTCAGTTGCGATAATTTCAGCCCACATCTTGATATTTCTTCGACTTTGGTACTACATACCTTATGAATCCCGCCGTGGCAGGTAAGGATGTGATATACTAAGTCTTGCATGAGCATAACAAATAGATGATCCCTATGATGGGGGAGTCATCACTTTAATCAAACCACAAGTGACTTTTCAAAAAGCTATGTTTCTACTCAAGGAAATATGTACGGTGAGTATCTTGGGAGCAAAACCATCTATGCTCTTGCACTGAATTTATCACAAATATCCTCAATCAATAGAATGAGTGGGCTTCTACTTAAAGGTGTTTAGTAATTTTTGATGTCTTTGGACATACATTCATTCTGCAGTGACTCACTTAAGAGCCTTGTAACTTGTGGTGGGGCCCATTTGTCCTTTCGGCAAGTTACACTATAGGAACAACTATACCCAAGGCTACAACTTTTGCTCTCACCTGATTTCTATAGCGGCTCGAAGGATTTACCACACGAGGTCTTTCCCAAGAGTGATGTGTCTCTTGGCAGGCCTCTCTTAAAAAGATACAACTTGAGTGTTACTAACACTTTTCTCTTGCACCTAGGACCACGAAAGCCAAGGGAGAGGATAGTGTGTGTTAGAAGTAGGACCACTTGACAAAATCTTTTTGCACAAGTGTGCCAAACACGAAATGCATTTGTTCTTTTTAACTTGTCATTGCAATGGTGTTCTATCTAATTGGAGATGTTGCTCCAACAGTCATGGTGTTTTTTTTATCCTTCAATGGCAAAATGTGTTGTAATCTAGGAATTGGAAATCCTAGTCAACTGAATTAAGAGCACATTTTGCTTGAAGTAAATCGATTTGAGAACAACTTTGACAAATTGGGGATTCTTTTTAACTTGCACAAAATGAAGTGTTGATTGCGAATTTTAGTTTGATGCAAGAAATAAAATTTGCCTTGTTGATTTTAAGCACCAAAAGAATTTGTTCCTAACTTTGCAAAAAATAATTTTGTATGTTTGTTTTTGTGATTCTTTTTAACTTTGAACAAGTGTGATTCTTTTTAGAGCTCTAAACGAAAGATGTGGTTCTTTTTAAAACTCCAAATGAAAGTGTAGTTGATTTTAACCCAAAAGGAAAATGAATTTATTTTATCCTAACTTGAAAGACAAAGTTAGCAATATGAACAAATTTATTTCCTAAGCTAAAATTGCTAAAAAATCCTATTGTAGGCGTTAGTTAAAACTTGCACAAAAGATAATTAGTTAGAAAAATCCGCATGTTTTGGTGGGCTTCTACAAGCCTAAAAATTTTGGTTGTCAGTTACAAGGAATTTTCTTACAACTCTCTGTTACAATAGCTCTACTCTGTGTGAAAACAAAAGCACTATTTAACACAAAAGAGCAACAATATAGACAATAGTGCTAAAGTATCAATTTTCGAAGGTGCTAAACTAAGAACAAAAGTGCAAGAGAATGACTTGTGTGTCAATTAAAACATTCAAAAGTTAGTAGTCTTCAAAATGATTGCTCTTTGATTCACGCTGGGTTCACCAAATGATGCTCTGTAAAAAGGATTAGAAAATCTGTTTGATGGCAACACACACAAGAGCACAAGAAACAAACGTTAGTGTTACCAACAAAAAATTATCCTAAATAGGCATATCAAGAGAGATATTAAGCATGAAATAGAAAGTATACAAACACAGAATAAATAAATTATACTCCTCCAAATGCTAATCAAGATGCTCATAGTTGCTCCTCCCTTGTTCCTCTCCTCTCCAAGTTCCACATGAGTGTAGCTCTCAACTTTTACCACTAGCCATGGATGCCATATGGAGATTCAAGATGCTTGAAAGTGATAAACAAATACTATGCAAGTGTAGATAGTGATGCTATGAAAAAGCTCTATGCTAATACTAGTATAACAACAATACTCTAATGCTTCCTTCTTTTCTTGAGGAGAAGGGTTCTATTTATAGAAGAAATAGGGAAATGAAGGGTTAAGATTGAGCAATCTTATCAAGGGTTAGGATTGAAAGATATTCTCAATCCATGTGAGACTTTCAACCCAATCCCATGTTGACAAGTGTCACCATGAGGAGGCTTGAGAGGAGAGATAAGGAGAATTAAATGTTTGAGGGGACATGATGGTTACCCTAGGGGGTTGGGTTAGGGTTAGGTTAATGGATATTCCTTTAATCCAAGGGATAAATGAATGTGCAAGGGTTAAATGGTTACCTTAGTCAAAGAAATAAATGCTTTGAAGAGACCCATGAGTCAAAAGGATGGTTAAGTTAGAGAAAAGTCTCTAACCAAAGGTAAAAGGTGAGTTAACCATAAATGGTTACGTAAGAGCCTTTAATGGTTTGGAAGACTTTAGAGGTTAACCATTTGAAGATATAAAGCTTTTAATGGTTATTGAAGACTTTGGAGGTTTTTGAGAAGTGACTTCCTTTTATTTAGGAATGTGACAATGATTAGGATATGACTAGGCTAATTAGAAGGAGTTAGAAGAATCTAGAAGGGATTTAGGCATGCAAGTGGATTTTGTAGGAGAATGCAAGTGGGAGGAATTTTGGGATTTTCAATTGAAATAAAATCATTTATTTCAATTAAATGGTGTAATTTGTATTTGGATAGATATTTAAATAAATATTAATTTATTTAAATGTGAATGTGAATTTTGGATTTAAATAAATCTTAATATATTTACATGAGAAAAAGGAAGATAAAGCATTAAATGCTTGAAGACTTTGAGGGAAACCATTAAAGGCTTGAGAAGACTCTAGAAGGAAGCCATTAAGTTTGAAGATTTTAAGGGAAACCATTAAAGGCTTAAGAAGACTATAGAAGGAAGCCATTAAGTTTGAAGACTTTAAGGAAAACCATTAAAGGCTTGAGAAGACTCTAGAAGGAAGCCATTAAGTTTGAAGACTTTCAGGGAAACCATTAAAGGTTTCAAGTGGGTGAGGATAATTAGGATTTTAAATAAATAATTTATTTATTTAAAATAGTTGTGCAACTTGCATTTGTAGGAAAATACAAGTGGGTGGAGGATAAAGGTGATTTAAATAAATGTTAATTTATTTAAATGTGAGAGGTGGGATTTTGGGGGATTTAAATAAATATAGATTTATTTAAATGTGAGAGAAAATTTAATTAAACAAATATGATTTATTTATTTAATTAATGGTCTGAATTTGGTTAAGTGAATTAAATCAAATAAATTGAATAATTTATTTAATTAATAGGAGAAGAGGGTTAAGGTAAATTAATTAAATATTAATTGAATTAATTATTGATTGATGGTTAAATAATCAAATAAATACTAAATATTCATTTAATTAAGTGGACAGATTTATGTGACTACAATTATTAATTGTAAAATTCCAATGCATTAATTGTAAAATGATCTCTTACATTGTTTGAAAATGTCACAAAGAAAGTAGAATCAATTGCAGTGGGATCTTCAACACACTTGTCATGTGCTTTTTTGGCTATTACAAGTCCACTTTAACTCAACAAAACACATACATGTTATGTTTCCATAATGTACATACTTTATTTTATCCCTAAAATGTCATGCGATCATAACTTTGCAATGCTTATAATGTAAAAAACACATACATGTTTTATTAAGTTGAAAGCATGTACTTGTTTATTGACATTAGATGTTTTCTACTAGGCGCCAAAGTGTCAAGCTTGAGTTTAGGGACCAAAAACATGTACACAATTTTGGTCCCTAAACTTAAGTCTTGCCTCCCCTTATAAATGTGTTTAATATCAAAAAATATTTTGGATATAATGTGTGTGTGTGTGTGTGTGTGAGAGAGAGAGAGAGAGAGAGAGAGAGAGAGAGAGAGAGAGAGAGAGAGAGAGAGAGAACCACACCACACTTCAAGTAATACACATAATATTTTTTTGTTCTATAGAGACCTGGTTTAAGGCTCTAGGAACCACAAAATAAGCAGCTCAACTAGAGCCCATCAACAAGGAATACAAGCAAACCACAAGAAGTAACTAAACGACAACACAACCCACCACAAGAATAAGAAGCCACTAGATAGAACATGAAAGATAATACTTTGTGTGTGTGTGTGTGGTGTTGATTTGATCCCAAAATTTATGTAGACTCCAATTGAAATACACTTCAAGTAGTAAAGATAATACCTAGATATGTTACCAATTATAGTATTTTGTATACATCATACAATAATTTAGGTTTGGTTGGATACAAAAATAACGACTAGGTATGATCTATTAATGATTGCTAATGTGCTCCAGGCTATGTGTTTGGTATGGGGATCAAGTACAATTTTGATGGTGTTGAAATTGGTAGCCAATATTTTCATTTTATATTAGTGAGGCATAATACAATATGTACAACTACTATAATCACTTGTAATTAAATTGGAGCATTCTAGGTCATGTAATTAAATTACAAGTTAAGAAAAACTTCAAAACTTGCTACTTTGACATTAAAATAAGCTAACACTATAAATCAAGATTAGGAAACAATATAAAAACCATATCTTGATTCAAGTAAAATAACATTCTAAATCAAACTTAGAAAAATTGTGAAAATTATAATCTAAACTTAAATTATTTTAATAATTTTTTCCTTGGCATATACAAAAAAAATAAAATTGAAGAAATTCTTATAACTAAGATTAACAATTATGATTCTAATTACATTCTTTGCTAAAAATACAAACTATTTTAGAAAAGTAGATGTTCATTAGATGTCATATATTTTTATTATATAATCACTTCACACGACAATCATAAAAATAATTATAAATCATTTTATAATTGAAAAAATAAAAATAAAAATAAATCTTCGCTAAAATTTATTGAAAGATTAAGCAACTTTTAGTCAATATTTGGGAGGCCAATGAATTATTACTTGTATGCTTACATTATAACAAATTTATATAAAATATGTCTAGAGATATCATTGTAAAGATAAATTATAGAAAGGTTAGGTTGAGGGATGGGGTTATGGTACGATTAAAGTTATGGTTCAAATATGCTTATATTTATATGAATACAAAATATTGTTGATAAAAGATTTGATTTATTAGCAAACAATTAAAAATGATAAAATTAAAAAAAAATACTTAGTTTTAAGATATTAACTTTTTTTTTTAATATTAAAATTTCAAAGTTAATTCCAAGAATGTTTATGGATGTCTAGCTGAAAATAAGATATTGAGAAGTCAATCTCAATTAAAGTTTTTTAGTTCAAGCCAACAAATAGAATAAAGATTTTGTGAGAGGTAAATAAGTAATACATAATTTTCTCAATCAAAGCGAACAAATAGAACAAAGATTTAGGAGAGGTAACTAAGCAATGCATGAGGGTGCTTATGTGGGCCCTATAAGTAAGGAATTTGAGGGTATCAGAGTTCAATGAGGGGGCCCAAGAGACACACGTGTAAAACTATGTGGAATTGATGGACCACCTCATCGACTACCTCCTCGATGTCTGATGTGGGAGCATCCCTAGTTCTTGGCAATCTTGCATCAACCAAAAATAGTTCCTTTTTGTTTTGCTTTCTGTTTTGTAGTTTCAACATTTCATTATGCATTTTCTAGCATTGACTCACCCGATCTTGAGGTGTTGGATTTTTCTTGAGGACTTGATCATCTACCTTATTCCTAAACCAGCAGAGCATTTGGATCATTTTCCAACAAGTTATCGCTATCGGTTTCCAAGATAGTTTTCAGGTATCGATTGCCTGGACCTATTTGCATTAGTGATCTACTAGATCCCTTTCATAGCTTGCGAAGCACTGAGCATTGATTTCAATGTTCCTTGGCATGTGGTCGACCTTCCATTTGATCTACACTTCATCTTTTGGATTTTTTGGAAGAATTTCTTTGGCTAAGGCTGACCTTGTTGTTTTTACACGTTAGGTCTTGTTCTTCAACATTTGATCCCTTTTTGGACCAACCGGATCCCTTGGATCATATAAATCATTGTAATTAAGCATTAGAATGAGATCAAAGGTGGTAGACCGAACATATAAGCTAGATCTTAAGATTTGAGGTCCCGGTTGTGACCTGTTTTGTAATTGAGCATGTTTTAGTAGACCAGTGAGCCGGTTTCTGTAACCCGGATATTACCAATTGATTGTAAACAGTTTTCATGATATAATTCATTATGTTCTGCGTTGCCTCCATCATATCCTCATGTTTTCATTGTGTTTACTATTGCTGACTAGTACGAACTGATCTCTTTGAGGTCCCTCTTAATCGGTGACTGCACCAAGTGGTATCAAAGCAAGCTTTCATTCTGGAGATTGCGTTGTCCTGAGAAATTTTGTTGTAGGGTGGCAGACTGTGGATCTGATCTATAGTTGCAGAGGACTAGCATGAAGATGGCACGAAGAGGAAATAGGAGTGGTGGAGCATGTGGGAATGCATACCTTGATGTGATGGAAATGTTGTGAAGAATTGCAGCCCGGTTGGAAGCCGTTGAGATAGCCCAAAGAAGAGGCCGATATATTGAAGATGTAAGTGAAGATGAAGGAGAAGAAGCCCCAACAGAACAAGTAAATCCACTGACAATTGATCCGGATGAAGAAAGGCTTTTGAGGGTTTTCAGTAGGTTGAATACTAAACCACATTTTACCCCACTGAAATATGATGGAAAGTTGGATTGAGATGAATTGATGGATTGGATCTCAAAGATGGAGAAATATTTTGATTTTGAGAACACTGTAGAGGAAAGGAAGGTGAAATATGCTTGTACCCAGTTGAAAGGACATGCATCTCTTTGGTGGGAGCATTTGCAAGTTGATAGACAGAGAAGTTTTAAAGAGAAGATCAAAACATGGAATCAGATGGTTGCTAAGCTAAAGTCAAAATTTATGCCAGCTAATTATCAAGTGAATATGTTCTGGAAGTTATAGAATCTAAAGTAGAAGGAATCTAGTGTAAAGGAGTACACCGAAGCGTTCTACAAGTTGAATGTCAGATCCAGACATGTTGATGATGAGGTTGAACAAGTTGTGAGATATTTGAATGGATTGCGGATGGACCTATACAAGATGAACTCAGTTTGATCAAATTGTAGAGTGTTGAATAAGCATACCAGTATGCCCTGAAAGCAGAAGAGAAGCTGAATAAAAGACATGAGCAGAGATAGAGAGGTAGAGGTGGAAGGTTTTCTAGAGGAAGATTTCAAGGAGGAAGAGGATATACTGGAGGAAGAGGAACCTGTACGGATCAGAACAAGGACAAGGAAGTAAGAAAAGAAGGTAATTCATACTGGGAAGGATGATAGAAATTTCTACTGGAGGAGAGAACCAGATGACTACTAGAGTGAAAATTTTGGAAAAGATGATAGAAGACAAGATAAGAGAGTGTTTAGAGGAACTTGTTATAAGTGTGGAGGAGAAGGACATCATGGTTTCGAATGTAAGAAGAGAGATAATAATGAGAGAACAATAGTGGTGGAAGAAAGCCCCATCAGATCAACCAATAAACTAGAAGATAAAGAACTGTTGATGATAAGGAGATATTTGTGTCATACCGAAGGAGATGAAGAGACCTTGCAGAGGAGGAATTTGTTCAAGACTAGATGTAAGGTATTCGATAAGTGCTGTAAAGTTATTATTGATAGTGGTAGTTTGGATAATCTTATTTCATAAGAGATGGTGAATAAGTTGAAGTTGAAAAGATTGAACACCCTAAGCATTATTAGATAACATAGATTCAGGATGATCATAAGTTGTTGGTAAGAGAGCAATGTTTGGTGAAATTGAAAATTGGGAATTATCATGATGAAGTTTTGTGTGATATTATGCCTATGGATATTTGTCACCTTTTGTTGGGTAGACCTTGACAGTTTGATAGACAAGCAATACATGATGGGAGAAAGAATATATACACTATTGTGGCCAATGGGATGAAGAAAACCTTATTGCCCTTGGAGGGGCCTTTGAAGAGTGACGTTTGCACGAATGCTAGAATCTGTTTGGTGGATGGAATGAGACATGAGAATGTGTGTTTTGCCTTAGTTCCTAAGAAGACTGAGAATCTAGAGCATGAAGAAGAACAACCAGAAGAGATAAAGAAGTCATCGTCAGATTATGAAGACATCATATCAGATAATGTGCTTGATGGATTACCACCTATGAGAAATATCAGTCTTTGCATGGACTTGATTCTCGGAGCTAGTTTGCGTAACAAAGCTGCACACCAGATGGCATCGACAGAGAATGAAGAGTTGAATAGACAAGTGCAGGAATTGTTCAAGAAAGGCTTGATCAGAGAAAGTCTAAGTCCTCATGCAGTACCAACAGTATTAGCACCTAAGAAAAATGGAGAATGGAGGATTTGTACCGATTCCATAGCAATAAACAAGATCACAGTGAAATACCAGTTTCCTTTGCCTAGGATCGATGACATAATGGACTGTTTGAGTGGAGCCAAATACTTCACAAAGATAGACTTGAAGATTGGATACCATCATATCAGAACTAGAGAAGGAGATGAGTGGAAGACAACATTCAAGACAAATGAAGGACTATAGATGGTTGGTGATGCCTTTTGGGTTAACTAATGCACCAAGTACTTTCATGAGGCTGATGAATGAGTTATTGAAGAAATTCTTGGGTAAGTTTGTTATTGTATATTTGGATGACATTCTGATTTTCAGTTAGACAAAAGAGGAGCATTTGTTGTATTTAAGACAAGTTTTGCAGAGGTTGAGAGAAGAAAAGTTGCTGATAAATCTTAAGAAGTGTACTTTCATGAAGGAATCTAGTTAGTCTATTTGGGATTAATGATATCTGAGGATGGTTTGAAGATGGACCCTAAGAAAGTAAACGCAATTGTTGAATGGCCTACACCGAAAAACATTGGAGAGGTAAGATCGTTTCATGGATTGGCTAGTTTCTACCAGAAGTTTATTAGAAATTTCAGTTCAGTTTGTAACCCCATGACTTAGATAATGAGGGGAGATAGGAAGGAATACAAGTGGACCACAAGAGCAAACAAAAGTTTTGAATTGCTGAAGTAGAAAGTGACCGAGTAGCCTGTGTTAGCTAAATACTGGATTTCAACAAAGTATTTCAAGTGGATTGTGATGCAAGTGGAACAACAATAGGAGTAGTCTTGAGTCAAGACAAGAGGGCAATAGCTTATTTTAGAGAGAAGTTGAATGATGCCTGGAGGAGATATTCAGTGTATGATCAAGAATTTTATGCCATAGTTCAATCCTTGAGATGTGGAGAAATTACTTATTGCCTAAGGAGTTTGTATTGTATACAGATCATCAAGCTTTGCAGTATTTGAATAGTCAGAGTAAGTTGAATCAGAGACATATGAGATGGGTAGAATTTTTGTAGAGTTACACCTTTGTGTTGAAGCATAGAAGTGGGAAATCTAACAAAGTTGCAGATGCATTGAGTAGAAGGAGGAATTTTCCGACAAAGATGAGAGTGACAGTACTAGGATTTGAGGAGTTGAAAACCTTGTATGCCAATGACCCAAATTTTGCAAAACCTTGGAGAGCATGTAGAGAATTGGTTACGGTAGATCGAAGTAAGTGGTTGGATTACTTCATTCAGGATGAGATGTTATTCAGAGGAGTTCGGTTGTGCATACCTAAGAGTTCAAGGAGGGAGAATCCAATAAAGGAGAAGCATAGTGGAGGATTAGCCAGACACTTTGGGGTTGACAAAATAGTAGCATTGGTGAGTGAGCATTACTTTTGGCCCCAGATTCATAAGGATGTTAGGAAATAAGTACAAAGTTGTAGAGTTTATCAAATTGCAAAAGGTAGTAGTTAGAATGTGGGAGTGTATAAGCCTTTAACAGTACTAGAGAGACCTTGGGAGGATATAAGCATAGATTTCATACTTGGATTTCCTAAAACACAGAGAGAGAATGATTCTATATTTGTGGTAGTGGATAGATTCTTGAAGATGGCTCATTTCATACCTTGTAAGAAAACATCAGATGTAGTGCATATAGCTAACCTATTTTTCAAGGAAGTAGTGAGATTGCATGGATTACCTAAGAGCATAGTTTCAGACAGATATACCAAGTTTATTGGTTATTTTTGGATAACACTTTGGAAGAAGATGAAGACAAATTTGAAGTTCAGTTCTACTTTTCACCCACAGACTGATGGACAAACAAAAGTAGTTAAGAGAAGCTTGGGAAATGTGTTAAGATGATTAATTGGAGACAAAACCGGAAGTTGGGATTTGATTCTTGCACAAGCAGAGTTTGCCTACAATAATTTAGTAAACAAGAGTACTAGAAGGACACATTTTGAGATTGTTACCAGAGCACACCCTAGAGGTATATCAGAATTCAGAGATATCAACAGTGAAGTCTGGAGAAGTTCAGAAGCAGAAGAATTTGTAGATCACATAAAGGACTTAAATTTTCAAGTTAAGCAACATTTGGAGGACATGAACAAAAAGTATAAGGAGAAAGCGGATGAGAAGAGGAGACATAAGGAATTTGAAGTTGGTGATGAAGTGATGGTGTATCTGAGAAAAAAAAGATTCTCGGTTGGAACTTATAACAAGTTGTAGATGAGGAAGTTTGGACCTTGAAAGATTTTGAGAAAGTTTAGTTCTGGAAATGCATATGAAGTGGAGTTACCAGATAGTTTGAGTATTTCACCTATATTCAACATTGCAGATCTACATTAGTATCATGAACCAAAATTCAGTGAGGACAGTATTGCAGACTTGGAGAAATAGTTTCCTCAGAAGGAACCATATTAGATTGAAGAAATTGTGGACAGTAGGATTGGGCATAGTACCTAGAGCAGTGAGTATAAGGAGTATCTAGTAAAGTGGAAGGACATACCAGTTCAAGACTCATCTTAGATTTCTCAAGAAGAGGTAGACCACCTTGGTTTTCCTATGACCCCAACAAAGTGAGAGACTCACTTTTTCAACAACCTTGGATGTTTGATGCAGAAGCATCCTCGGTTCTTGGCAATCTTGCATCAACCAAAAATATTTCCTTTCTGTTTTCCTTTCTGTTTTGCAATTTCAATATTTCATTCTGCATTTTCTGGCATTGTATTAACCTTCTATTTTACGAAGAGGGTATGGATATTTAAAGCTAGGTAATTAGGTCTCCATAATTGATGAGAAGAATAAATGAAAACAAAATGAATATAAATCTAATGAAAAGAATTAATTACAACTAAAATGGAAAAATTGTCTAAATGTTTTAACAAACTATATAAAAACCAAAAGCCTTTAAATTCCTCTACTCCTTATAAATGATTATAAATTAACTTAATTATAATGTTAGTGGGCTACAAAATATTGAAAAACATAAACAAACATATTTTTAACTCACGTTCTATAATATAGTAAGCCTAATATGAAATTTTTAGATATCTAAAAGAAACCAAAGCTATAGGTTTTCATTAGACTCTATCTTGAAGTTTGTTTGGAAGAATGCCATATTCTATACATAGCATGACAAAAGTAAAGGTAGATTTACCATCTTAGTCATGTCTTGATAAAATCTCTTTGTGGTGGATAGTGGTTTTTCTTTGTGTAATAGGATTATTTGGGATACTATTGAAAATAATGATTTTAATAATTTTGGTTTATGTTTTTTCTATATTTGCAATGATTACAAAGACATATGTGACTTATGGAACTAGATTACCTATTCCCTTGCTAATGTTTCTTTAGCTCATGTGGGTGTTGATTTTAATATGATTGAAAATCAAGAGGACAACGTAGCCAGGTAAACATGCATTATGGAGAGATAAAATTATATATTTCTTATCTAAAATGAAAATATTTCATAATATAATAGATTCTATTGAGATTAAAATAAAAGTAGTAATAGTTAGATTTGTTATACTTTGTGTAATAAGTAGTCCTTGAAAAGATATTTTATTTGAGGTTTGGGTATGTGTAAGATCATGAGGGGCCAAACTAGGCCCTTAAGTGGTGATGAAAATTTATAAAAATAGAGTTAGGTAACTTGACATGAAATTTAAAAAGGTTATCAACATAATTTCAAAAATATGTAAGAACAAAATGTGTAACAAATTGAATGAAGTTTCTAAGTTACTAGTTGTTTTAAAAAAAAAATCTATTTGTTGAAAATTTAAAATTTATATGTACTTGAGTCGATATTTTATGCTTTGCTAGGGTTTTGTGTCTTCCTTACTTACTGTGCCTTTTCCCTCAGCCTTACATAATATAACTCTTTAATTGTGGGAGTCCTTTGGTGTTATTATGGCCTTGACTAACCCCAACACAATAGTTTGTGTTGGGGTTGAGTGCTTTGGCAATTGCCGATAATGGCTCCTATGAACAAATGTCCCCAAAAATTTGTACCCAAAGTGTTTCACCTAGTACGTCTTTTGATTAACTTGTGGATGTTACTTTGCCCATCCAAGATTTTACCAATGCATGCCAATGGTTAGAATGTAACATATTTTGATAGGAGATTTTCTTAGGAAGGTCCCCCTTGAAAGCATGCTCCAGGATTGGGTTGCCAAAGTATGGACCCCTCATGGGGTCTACTTAGATGGCGTCCAAAACTTGACCAAGGATTTTTTTTTGTTTGCTTTGCTGAGGTTAACCATGTCTAGGCTATTTTACAACATGGCCCTTGGTATATCAGGCCCTCTCTATTATTTTTAAGCCTTGGTCTCGAGACTTTACAGTCTAATAAAAAGACTCTATGTCCCAGTTTGGGTTGAGTTCCTTGAATTACCACTGCCTTGCTGGCCATTTTGCCTATCATTGCCTAGTCTCTTAGTAAAGTTGTATGTGTCGAATCCAACTGCTTTTATCATGTTTGACCCCAAAAAAGGGTCTTCATTGAAGTTGATTTGTCTCATGACCTCAAAGAGATAGTTGATATTTAGATAGGAGGTATGTGTCACACCCAACATGTGCTCTATCTAAATTTGCCAAATACTTGTTTTCGCTACTAGTCTTTAGAGCACAAAATTAAGTTTTTCTCTCTGGCTACTCCATAGGCTAAGTCACCTCTTGAGGTTGTTGATTCTCAATTCTCTACTATGACTATACACAACAGAGTCTCTAGCGTTATCCTGCCAACAAAGGCAAGCTTAAGGTGCGATATTGTGAAGATGGAAAACTAGATCCCTTTTTCTCTCCTCAAAAAAATGGAGGAGATTGTTCATGAAATGAGCACACTTGAATCTGTTCTCCACTCTCAAATGAGAGGTCTGTCTTCCTTCCGGATATTTGATATAGAAAAGTAAGATTTTAATGAAAAAAATTTGCTGGGTTGTATCCACAAATATGTGGCATTGTCTACCCACCTCCTACGATGCATAGACACACGACTATGCCATATATGTTATATATATGTATGATAATTGTTGTTATTAATTTTTTTCTTGTTCATCACTTATTTAATCATCTCAAATTAACTGAGATAAGCTGAGTTAACTGACTATAATTATTGCAATAAATAAAATATGAGAAAATAAAATAAATTAACTTACCATAACTATTATTGAAATTTACCTAGTAACAAAATAATTGTGCTTTGTGTGACTAGAGAAACAATTATTTTTGCATGCCAAAAACATTTTATAAAATATATAGAAGAATGGTTTATTTAAATTATAAAGTCCTTTCATTAATTTTTAATTTATATTTAAATTTTTTAAAAGAAATATTAAATAATATTTTAATTAAACTTTTTAATAAATTTATGTTTAATTTTTTTTTCCATTCTATTTTACAATGTAAATTTATGAATTTTTATAAAATAATAGTCTTTTTATTACCCCTTCCTGCTAGACCTGAAAGGTAAGGACCTAGACAAACATAGGGTCTTTGCTATCTGGAAGACCAGGGTAGAGAGGAAGAACTCATTCAATTTGCAAGATTAAATAGAATCCTGCCTCCTAAAGCCGAAGAAGAGGATCTCTAGGCCGAACAAGGTTGTTGGGGTGGTGCTAGAAGGGTACGCCATGGGTCTGGTCGCGACCGAGCTGTCCTCTGGGTAGAGGTCGTGGAAGAGGGAGAATTTCTACATCTCCAGCCGAGCCCTTGGATGAAATTGAAAGCTAGTTTTTTTAATTTGGTTTTGTTTTTAAGACATTTCGATGCTTTTAACTGGACATTGGTATTGTTAATTTTTTGGCTATATAATCATGGATAAAATCTTTGTTAATCTGGCAGTTGAGAATCTGCTATTCAAACTTTTTATAGTTTATATGATCTTCGATGACATAAACCTATTAGGTTTTGGAATGATAGATGATGATGCATATGGTTTTTTGTCTGCCTTGAAACCTTTTTTCTCAAAAGTGTTGAGAACGGTTTTAGATGCATACAATAATTTTTTTTGATCCTTTATCATCCATCTATGTTTATATTGTAATTTACCATAATCAATATAAAAACTTGGCTCTGCCTTTACTGATAAAAAAAAAATAGTCTTTTTATTAAATTTTAAACAATAAGTCAATATATTTATTTTATTATAAAACTAAATTAAGCTATTCATTTTATTTTCTCATATTTGTTCTTATTCTTTTAAAATCTAAAATCTAAAATATTCAATTTAATTTAAAATATATAGTTTTTTTTTAATTTTTTAATTTTTTTATGATCAAGCGCTTTTGACTGGAGCTATGAACCAGTGAGATCACAAGGAGGACCTCATCTCCAAATCGATGGTCAAGGCATCCTCTTTGAAGAACCTACACAGCTTGAGAGCACAACTGTCAATTTCCTAACTAACGAATGGAGAGTAATCAACCAACCAGCATCAGGGGGACCAAGAGCACGCTCCAAATTTATCATTCACACACTCCTCGATGTGCACCAACGACGAATAACCTCTTCGGCCAAGTCAACAGGGCAAGGGCCGACGGAAGCGGAGAGGGGCCAAGTCTCGAGCTTCAAACTCATGACCTCCCCTACGGGAGGCTCGCAGCTGTACCGCTGTGCTATGGGGTAAACCCCCCTTAAAATATATAGTTAAATATAAACTTTTAAAATTTGATATTAATATAAAATATAATGATTTTTAATTTAAATTTTTAATAAAATTTTACAATTTTTTTCATTCTCTTTTATAGTGTAAATTTATGAATTTTATAAAATAATATTCTTTCTATATATATATGACCCGAAGACTCTTCCTCAAGTTATATATATATATATATATGACCCAAAGACTCTTCCTCTGCATTGAATATGATGATTTGTGATGTGAGTATGGGCTTGTAATGATTGTCGTATAGTTCAAATTTTATTCCACCTTTGATATCTTTAAGAAGTTCAACTATTTCTTTATAGTAATAAGTTTTTTGCCATCAATTTTTTCATGGATAAGAATGCTTGTCTATGAATAATGTCTCATATTCTTGTCTTGTTAGGTCATGCATATGGAGATATTCAAGGTGTTGCACAACAACAAAAAAAAAAAAAAAAGAAGTTCATGGGTATGAGAAATTCATGCTACAACACTTGGTTCCCATTAAAGGTGACATGACTCAGGTTGATCTTCGAAGACAAGCATATATGGTTGATATGCTCATAAAAGAAGCATACATTATGATCGTTCGCACCATTAAAAGTGAATTACATTCATCTTTGAAATTGAAATATCACATACAAAAGATGTCGGAAGTCTATAATTAAGTAAAAGAATCAAGAGAACGACTTCAATATCATAAATTAGGTAGTCAACAATTCTAAAATAAGTAAATAGAAAGCTGCAAATGGGAAACTACGTAACCTTTTTGTCTACCATATCTAATTGACAAAAACCTATAAAACAAAGTTACAAAACCAACTCTAAGAGATTCTTGTTTGTTGGGTTTATCTCAAACACAAATAAAACTCATTACTCTTCTATCAGAAAGTGATAAATATGTTTACTATTCCTTGCAAAAATTGATAGTCATGCAAATTCTTTGTGCAAATAATTCGGAAGGCGATGAGAATGGATGGAATTATAATTGAATAAAAAATTTCCCCCCCAAAAATATTATTTTCTTTGAGGGTTTAAAAATAATGCTAGGGTATCGATTAATATAAGATAAAATAAGTGTCACGTAGTGGCTAGTACTTGTCGTTTAGATTTGTAATAGTATTTGAGTATGTTTTTTGACAATTTGTAATGGTAATTGAGTATGTTTTTTTGCAATTAATTAGCAATAGAAGGGATTAATAATTTATTTTGTAATGTAACTTTAATTGAATCCTAACCCTAATTAAGTTGTAATCTTATTTGAACCCTAACTATAATACTAATTGAATGTTAATTATAAATTAATTGAATCCTAAATTTAACACATAATAATCCCTAATCTAAATTGAGCACTAATCTTAACCCTTACTCTAATCCTATTTTAACTCTAATAAAAGTCATGGTTCTAATTTCAATTATAACTCTAATCTTAAATGAATTTGATTCCAAACCTCTTTGAATCCTAACAATAATTTAACTCTATCACTAAATGAATTTTTTTACATATAAGTTTAATTGATCCTTAACGCTAATTCCATTTTTTAACTTTACCTAACCCTTGTTGTAATTAAATCCTTATTCTAATCATGTTTGAACTATAACCATAGTTTAACCCTAACTCAAAAAATTATTTTATAACTTTAATTAAACTCTAATTAGTCCTAACCCTAATTGAACCCTACTACTAATTAAACTCTAATATTAAGCTATAAATCTAATCCTAATTGTATAGTAATGGAATATGTTTTCTTCAAACAATTGGCAAATATAAGAGATTAATTAAATTAATCACACAATTAATTATATAAAATCAATTTATTTAATTTTTTTCAATCAAGAATACTATAACTCTTCTAAAATTATACATAAATAGTACTAAAGAAAATTTAAATATTTGTTGTAGCAAAAGAGAGGAAATGAGAACAATTTTTATCTATATTAGATTGTATTAATATTTATTATATTATTTTTCCAATATTCATTGTATTATTTTTTAAATATTATTATTTTGTATTATCTTACATTAAGCACAATCTAATCTTATATTTTATTTGTATTATAAAAATGTTAATTTTATATTATTAATGCCAAAATTATTAGATTATTATTCTAATTACTAATGTATTATAATATTATATTGTTAACTTAATATTATTATCAATATTAGTACTAATTATTAGAATATTTTTATTTTCAATATTATATTACTATTTTATAATTTTTATGTGTATATTAATAATTTTTTATATTATATTATATTATTATTCTATTGTTTTAATGTTGTTATGCTATCAAAATTTAATACTATTAAATTAGGTGAGAATAATGTTATTTATAAATTACTTAAAAATAAAAGATTTGTTACCTTGTAATGGTAACTTCTAAGATTTTCACAATTAATTAATAATCAATTAATTTGCATCAAAATATTTTCACCTACAAAAAGTTTAGATTTATTATCAAATTTTTTATATTATCAAATTGCAAAAATTTAAATATTTAGAAACAGATTGTAAATAATTCGAAAAAACAATTACACCATACTAAATATTATTTTAATGACCTAAAAATTTGCCTAAAAGAATTCTTTAGAAAGTGGATCCCGAAAATCTGGTAATAAGATGTAAATTATTTGAGCCAATTAGATTGAAGAAAAACAATTTCTGTAATTTGAAAATTTAAAAATCATGCATCTTAACTATTAAAAAATTAAAAAGAAAACATGGGAAGAAAAAATTCATAGATATAATTGGTGAAAAAGCAATTTAATAATAACTAGTTAATGAAAATTGGGTACAACCGATTGCAATAGTACTAACCTAATAGCAAGTACTAATGATTTCATAATTCTATGAATTAATATAAGATAAAATAAGAAAATTAGATGCATATAATCAACCTTACATATTTACGTTCGGGTGACAAGGGCTGCACCATAGAAATCGATAGCTGTGCGATTTCTTTGTGCAAATGATTTGGAAGCTCACTTGATAATGGAGAAAATTACAATGGAATAAGGAACACCTATGGAATTGCAAAACTAATACATCCATTTTTAAAAACAAACGTGCTTTTTCATCTTCTTTTTAGGGGCACCTAAGTTTCATTAAAAATAGCAAATACTATTATACCCTCCATGGAAACAAGAATTCCACCTTCAAATTCCATAACGAAACGTATTCCCTTTATTGGTAGCTGGACATTGTAAGAACTATTTGGGCATTATCTTCTCAATTTAATAGAGTTTTCATCAAATTAATGTCAAATAGAATTTCTCAAATGGTGTAATAGACAAGGAAGTGTTTGTCGAGCAATCACTGGGTCATGAAGTTGCATGACAAAAGCACAAAGTATGTAACTTGAAGAAGGATGCCTATGGCCTCAAACAAGCACCAAGATGATTGCATAGTGGGATATATGTCTATCTTTAAGTCATTTGCATTCTATAGAATTACAAGGGTTTCCTCTTTATATTATCTAATTTTAACAAGGATTTGTTGATTATATGTTTTTATGTTTGATAATTTAATATATATTATAAATATTAAATAATATATTATTAGCAAATTGAGTAGTAATGGAAAGATAATTTGAAACAAACATTTTGGATTAATGCATTGTTTTTCTTACCTATAAGTCACTTAGGTTGCTGATGGAATCTTTATCTTACAAAGTAGATGCGTGATTTAGACTTCCTTAAAAGTTTCAATATATCAAATTATAAATCTAATAGCATAGACTTAAGCACTAGGACATAACGTAGTTCAAAAGGACAATAGCAACAGGGGAGACAACACAATTTATAAGAGGCTAGTGGGCAGCCTTATGTATATATCATTGTGACAAGACTTTATATGTGTGTGTGTGTTGTAAATTTGATGTCAAGATTTATATAGACTACAATGGAAACACACTTCATGTACTAAGGATAATACTTAGATATGTTAGCAATTGTAGCATTTTTCATACATCATATAACAAGTTAGATTTGGTTGGATAAATAAATAGTGATTGGGTATGATCTATTAATGACTCCTAATGTGTTTTAGGCTATGTGTTTAATATGGGGATCAAGTACAATTTTATGGTATTCAAATTGGTAGCCAACAATACCATTTTATATGAGTGAGGCATGATACAATACAACTACTTTAGTCACTTGTCAAATTATTTAATTGAGGAGAGTATTAGTAATTTTGAAGCAAGGAAAGGGGATGACCCCACAATGCAACAGTTAGCTGTGAGCCTCCTACATGGGAGGTCTTGGGTTCGAGTCTACTCAACTAGTTGTTAGCTCTAAAAAAAAAAAAATGAAGCAAGGAAAATGCATGAACATTGAAATATGTTGTGAAAATAATTATGCAATTGAAATGACAAAATTTTTTGTCTTTCATGAGTGTTCTAATCGCATTGATATTTATAAATTTTATTAAAGAGTTGGTAGAGGATGGTCGAATCAAATTGGAGCATTTTAGATTATGTGATTAAATTACAAGTTGAAGAAAAATGAAACTTATTATTTTGATAGTAAAATAAGATAATACTATAAATCACACTTAGAAACAATATAAAAATCATATCTTATCTTAAGTAAAATAACATTCTAAATCAAACTTTAAAAATTGTGAAAATTATAAGCTAATCTTTTTATATTTTAATAATTTTTTACTAACATTTTTAAGAAATTCCTTATAACTAACAATAACAATTATGATATTCTAATTACATTTTTTGATTTTACATTTATAACAATTATGAATTTTCTTACACTTATAATATATATTTGTCAAAAAGATATATTATTTTTAAAAACTAGATATTTCATTAGATGTCATATATCTTTGTTGAATAATCACTTGATACCACAATCATAAAAAATAATATTATAAATTATATTATATTATAAATTGAAAGAAAACAAAAACAAAACTTTCACTGTCTTTGGTTAATAGATTAACAACTTTTAAGTAGTATTTGTCAAGTCACTGAATTATTACTAATATATTTATATTTTAAAAAAAATTATGTAAAATATGACGAAAGATATCATTTGAAAGATAAATTATGAATAGGTTAGATTGAAGGATGGGTTCATGGTACAATTAAGGTTGTTTAGGTTTATCTCGAGACAAAATATAGTTGATAAGAGATTTGACTATCAACAAATAGTTATAAAGGACAAAATTAAAAAAAAAATGCCTTGAAAAATCTAGTTAACTTTAAGGTAATGAATTTTTTGAAATGTTAAATTTAAAATAATTGAAGTTAAATCCAAGAATGTAGATGACCTAATGACAAATTAATAACTTTTTCAATTTAAAGCCAATAAATAGAAGGAAGATTTTTTAAGAGGTAAATAAGCAATGCATAATATTTTTAATTAAAGCCAACAAAAAGAACAAAGATTTGGTAGAGGTAAATAAGCAATACATAACTTTTTCAATTAAAGCCAACAAATAGAACAAAGATTTTAAGAGGTAAGTAAGCAATGCATAAGGATGGTCGTAGAGGATCAAACACATTCCAAATGTGTACAAAATATTGTTGATGAGAGATTAGAATCATCGACAAGAAAATAAATACAAACAAGAAGCTTTTAAAAAATTACTTAATTTTAAGATAATGAATTTTTCAAATATTATGTTAAATTTAAAGTTATTGAAGTTAAATTGAAGAGATAAATAGTTTAAAGCCAATAAATAGAATAAAAAAACCATGCATAACTTTAATCAATGCATAAGGGTGCTTGTTGAGGCAGGACAAAAAACAAAACAAAACAGGTGCTTGAAGTCTACAACATATTGCTTTCTCAACCCATTAATATTCCGCAACCCATATAGGCAAAATAAAGTATATCTTATTTAGAAGGTTCCTCAACCCATTAATGTTTTTGAGAGATGAATTTTATTCATTTAAAATTGCTTAAATTTTTTCTTTGTCGACTTTTTAATGTTTTGATAGCATGAATTATAATGCAATAATATTTTTTTAGTTTATTAGTCATTAATTGGTAAAATTTAGGAAACTAGTGGTGTGGCATTTATACAACATATATATGTAGATTTCATATATTACATATATGTGGATTTTATATATTACATATATGTGACATGTAAAAAAATATATGATTTTATTATGTAAATGGTTTTTTGAATATAATTTGGTATTTTGTTGACTTTTTTCATTTAACTTCACACAATTTAAGATTTAAGAAGTCTTTTAATAATTTTAAAAAAGTTAAAATTTAAAATCTTTTGTCTTTACTTTTGCATTGTTCAAACACATAGATTATAAATTTGAAAAATGCAACTTGTTAAATGTTATTTATACATTTTTGTAAAGCTTCAAGAATGAAGTAATCTTGAATTGGCAAGGAGGTTTAATCTTGAATTGGTAATGAGGATTTGGAGCTACAAAAGAGGTGAGGAAGATAAAAGTGATCCTCCACTATTACTCAAGTAGATGCTCTTGAACTTGTGCCTAATGGTTCTAATTAGTGTCCTTTTATTGACCTTGGTCACCTTCATCTACTATGCAATTCTAGATTTGTTTTGATTGATTTCTATCTCTTGGTGTATGGCTTATGTTTTCTTATTTAAAAATTTTGATCTGTTTTAAATTCCCCTTTTTGGGTGTACGCATCCTTGCCTTTTGCGGTTTATCCACTAATCCTATAGGGTTCATTTGGACCAAGCTCATTATTTTTTGCAACAAGGGTTCAATTGGTAGGGATAGTTCTATTTCACATAATCGTTTTGAAAATCCCTCTCACATAGACAAGGTGGGTAGAAACAAGTTGGTGGTTCTGGAATCTTTAATTATTTTACTAGTAGAAGAAGATGGTGGAGATGGAGGTAGAGATTGACATGAATGTAGACATGGAAAGGTCAAACAAATAAGGGAGAGAAACCTAGAGAAGGAAACAATGGTGAAATAGTGCATGTTGTTAAAAGTGAATAAAAATAGATTAAGAACATAGTTGTGTGCTTTGTCTACTTGGATACTAATTTCTTTCCTTCTAGAAAATATTTTAATTACTAGTTGGCTAATGTGTGGGATGAAAATGGGTATTTATGTAATTTTTATAGAAACATTAAAAAAGTTCTCTTTGTAACAAGCTATTTCTAAGTAGCTGACTAAAACAAATTTACTTAATAAAAACTTTAAAGAAATTAGCTACATTTTTTTTTGAAACAAGGAAAAGAAATATATCTAGAATTTATTTTCTTCAAATAATCATGAATGACCATGTACAAGCTTAAAACAAAATAAGAAACCAAAAATTGTTAACAACCATATAATAAATTAATACAAGAGTAGTTTAGGGTGTATTGATTCTTGGAATTCCATTCTGAACCTTTAAGTAACATTGCATTATGATAAGAGAGAAAGTATCATTAGGGTAATTTTATGCACAATCACAAACTTATCAGTCCCACATGCCACTCCCTATTGGAAGGGCTCAACCCTTCGAAGGGTATAAATAGATAATAGATCTAATGCCATCTAAGATTATTGTTTTGACCCTACACAACCCTAGTAAATCACACACCATAGGCAGCTCCAATCTAGTATGACCTCTAACTAGGTTGTATATTTGGACCAAATGAACTGATTGACACATACTTATTGTAGCATCACCTTGGCCAAAGGTTTTTCATGTTTGCAACATGATTATGCGTGTAGTCACCGTTGACCACCCTACTCAGCTAAACCAAAATAAATGATAGACTCTCAAGCCATCAAGATTGTCTCTTATGCTAACTGCATATTGACTTAATTTGAGGCTTATTAGGCTCTACACATGTTTTTGATTTGAAGGAAAACACATTGGTTGTATTAAGAACATTGCTATTATTCATTCTTTATGAAACACCTTTCATATATTTAATTAATTTGTTGATATTATCTACTAGTTCCATACTTGTGCTCATGAGCTAGCATCCTGCTCTCTTATGTTCACATGTATGAAATTTGAATCTGAAAACTATGTTGTAATTATATCTTCCGCTTAATAATATTCTAAATTCTTCATTAGGTCAAGAAATTTACAATTTGCAATAGTCGTAGATGTATGTGCTGAATGTTTTATAGATTTTCATAGCTGAATTTTGATTATTAATGATATGTTCTAAGAACCATATTGATGAGTATAATTTTTGTACTAACCGAGGCTATGTTTTTCTAGGTCCATCTATACAATATGAGCCGCAATATTTTATTTCAATAGATGTTGTTTGTATTCTATGTTTCCTTTCTAAGTTTAATAAAGTATTTGTTACCATTATGTGATAATGAAAGCAATGCTCAAATCATTATGCTTCCATATATCTTCGGTATAATTATCAAATTCTTATCAAGGTATGTTACCTTTTTCTATACAATCTAGCTTATATCATAGCTACATTTTTATTATGAATTCCATCTCATGCTTTAAACTTTAAGCTTTAAGCGTTGAAATGAGCTTATAAAGCATTATCAACCAAGTAAAAGGGAAAAATGTAATAACCCACTTTACTTAACCCAACAAAATTTGACCACTTTTTTTGTTTTTGTTTACTTTAATCATTTGTGTTTGATTCAATCGCATACTCTGGGCATCCATCCATTAGGATTAGGCATTCATCCATCTGGGATGAACATCTAACCATACAGGTTAGGCATCTATCCATACAGAGCAGGAGGTTTCATCTATCCAATACGAGATAGGCATCTACCCATACGGGGTAGGCATCTATCCAATTGGGATAGGAGGTGTTTTGGCCAGAGACTTAGACTCATCGGGACCATTCAGGTCCTGAGTCACTCACTAAGTACTACACTCCTATAATAGGAGCACACCGAGGTCGCCGTCCTTAGGATAAATCAAATAACATAATACAAGCTTGAATTCCATCTTGGAATTTGGCTTAAATCCTCGGGAAGTCAAGAGAATCCATACGGGATTCCTTCCGAGTATGCATTGAATTACTTTTTCCTTTTTATTATACTTATCTTTCAAATTAGGATTCTTCTCAATCCTTCTTCTTACCAAAACCTAGACCCCATCCATGAACGCCTAAGTACTAGGGACAAATCCGTCCCTAGACTGCCTACATACCCATTTTGGCACGAGATCAAGGCGTAAAGTATGTAGTTCTATTTTCTAATCTATGGTTTGATGTAAACTAGTTAGTGGGTACACAACCCTTTCCAGGGTCAATGTCCTAGACAGTTCCTTTGCGGTTGCTACCCACAGTGGTAGCACTTAAGCAAAGGCTCAAGATGGCCTATTGCTTGTGGCCTAAACATCTAGATCCTAATACCTATCATAAGCATCACCCTTGACCCAAGTGTTAATCGTCAACAACCCTATGAGATTAAATCAATTTCATAAAAGCATTTCACTCAATGAACCCTAAAGGGGGTTTACTATGGTTTAACTCAGCAGATGTAAAATCATTTAAGGATTATCTTATTAGATTATTGATCCAAGGGGCATTACCCGCCCCTTGGATTTTAACTTTCAAGTGTCCCTTATTACTCCCCGACGATTTATAGGGACGATGCCACAGACATCGTTGATGCAACTTTATTAGGCGTTAAGTGCAGTAGTTCAACATGATGACATTACCCGTAAGCATGACCCAGAGGCACCATAAATATCGAACGCTACTAGGTTTTGGTTTTCCGACTTCCTTTATTTAGTTTTCTAACTAAGAAGCTATGAAAAACATCATGCTTGAAACAATTATGAAATGAATGTACATAATTGGACATTACAAAGTTTAATTAATTGAAATAACTACTTCGATGGCATTCATGTACCACTTGATAAAAATACTATCCTTCTACAACTAAACTATTTAATATTGAAATACAATTGCATGATAATGACAATTATGAACTCACATATTAAAATGTGTAACTTGCATGAAGATGATGAAAATGTAACTCGCTCATCAATAAATACAATTAATGTATAAGTAATTTGCATGAAGCAAGGATAGTGTAAGTTACATGCAAGGTTAAGCAATGTTTTACTTCTACCATGAGAATAATCACTTATAGAGTCACTGGTTCAAAAATAGCTATTAGTTTAGACATTTGACAATTTTGGTTCAAATCATGAATTAATTGTTTTTGATGAATCTAAAATGCCAACTAAGTGACCCAATGAATCTTAAATAGATTGAAAGATTTTAATTATAAAATTTGATATAATTTAATTTACAATTATAAATTTACTAAAGATAAATTAATTGTAAATTTACTAAAGATAATTTAATTATAAATTTACCTAAGTTTAATTTTATTAAACTAAGATTTAAATTAAAAAGAAATTAACAAAATCCAATTGCCAAGAATTAAATTTATGTAGTGGCTTTTATAGCCAAGTGGGAGTGGGGGCCACAGGTCCCATCGCTACTGCGGACCTGCGGGTGCAGGCCCGTAGTGATGAGGGGATAACTGTGGTCCCCTCCACTCCCTCTACCGTCACTGCCGTAACAGTGACCGCAGGGGTAGTGCAGGGTACCACTCCTTGACGGTTGTCATAACTCCGCCCCCCCTACATTGGCCCGATAATTTATTCAAAATAAATTTTGAAACCACTTTGTCTTATTTTTATGCCAAAAATATTTTCGAAACCATTTTGCAATATCATTTTGTGTAAATTTAATAATATATATATATATATATATATATATATATTATATATATATATATTATATATATATGGTTTCAATTCTAGTTTATTTAATAATATAAGAGGGATAAATATATATAAAAATGTTATTATAAAAATAAGTGTAATGCCTCGCCAGGAACCCTAAAGGAAAACAACACAACTAGGCAACTAAAGGGTGAAATAATTTTTTTTTTCAAAAGATTAAGTGCATTAGCTACAACCATTGCACATTTAATAACACAACGGAAGTCTAACATATGATTTCCTAAGGGTTACCAATGAAGATTAATTCATAGATTATATTAACACCATAGTTAATCCAATTGTCCATTTAATTAGGTAAATTAAATGCTTATGATTAAAACTACACATACATCTAAATTCTATAATGAAGAAATGAAAGTATTCCAATGTATCCAATTTCCATAAAACATTTTAACATAAGATTTAAGCAACTGAAATAACATACATTCCACCAACATACTATTACAATATCCACAAATACATGGCTTCCAATAATGCCACAGATTACAAAGTTACAATAGCAAGGTTACATAAAAGTTGAAACAATGACCACAGGGTCTCAACTGAACAATGATCTTGAACAAGAGCTGGTATATGAACCACAAACCAAGAACACCAACGAAACCTTTCCTCGCCTGAAGATACAATCTAGAACATCGGATGGGAAGTGGCACTACCACCCGACCATGTGATCCCGAAATGGAACCACCCCACCATGCTAGGAGATAGTAGAAAAACTCTCAAGCAAGCAAAGTAAG
Organism: Cryptomeria japonica; assembly: GCF_030272615.1. Taxonomy (NCBI): domain Eukaryota; kingdom Viridiplantae; phylum Streptophyta; class Pinopsida; order Cupressales; family Cupressaceae; genus Cryptomeria; species Cryptomeria japonica. Next base: position 676,724,108 of record NC_081408.1, on the reverse strand, counting down.
ACAAGTACGAAAGGACTACAAGACTCCACAAACATCCATGTAACTCAACTCACAAAACACAAGTGACTCCAAGGAGAGAGTGTCATCACATGTCTTACGGTGGATACCATGGTACAACCTCCATAGGTCTCGACCCCCATCCTGGGTTTCTCCTAGTAACCTCTCCCAAGCCTCTGGTTCCAACTAAGTCTCATGTGGACCCTACCAATCCTTTCATGAAGACAAGGTGGTAAGTTTGCCATTCCAGGCCTTCTCGTAACATTATGAGCCCTGTACAAGCACTCACCTATGCACGAGACACATTATCTTAATTAATATTTATTCTACCCAACCCCTAATCAATTATTAGGTTATCACTTTTTAACTAACTTTCGACGGGTTATCCTGTCATCCACTTTAGGCATGACCCCCACTTGAAAGCCACTCTCTCTCATAGGACACTAACATGAAATGTCTCTCTCTATGAGAACTCTATGGCGAAACAGACAACCATAAACAATCCTGACAAAGCACAGGTGAAGGATACATAATCACTAACCCACGATTGACCATTTGGACAAACACACACAATGGCTCACATCAATAAGGTTATACAACAACACCTGACCAAGGAGAAATATTAACATAGGACACAACGACAATTCAACCATAATTGCAATGAAATTAAGATTGATTGCAAACACCATTTACACAAGATCCTAATACAGGCAATTTTTTCTTAAAACAACCAAAAGCATAAATCATTTGGAACTAAAGATTTTCCAGATAATAAGAAAATACAACTATATTAATACAAATAAATCCATCCTATCATTTTTCCAATAAAGTTAAATGAATTAATCTCCTAATGTATTTCCAACATGAATATCGAATCTAAAATTATAAGCTTTTCCTAAAATAACTAAATTCTAAATTCATAATTCATATAAACAAAAATCTTTAATTATCAATTTCTCACATTTATATTTTACCAAGAACTCATTTTAAATCCCAAACATAAATAAATTTCTTAAATTAAAGATAAGTTAAAGTAAAAACAACTATATATATATATATATATACACATATATCTATTTAAATATATACATATATATATTAAAACATTATTATTATTTTTGAAAAACTAAATAAAAAAAATAAAATAATAAAATAAAATTAGAATTTAATTTGAACTTTTTTTACTGCTACCCTAAGGTAGCGGTGCTACCATATGGCAACCAACGCTACCCTTGGGTAGCGCTACTGCCCTATGGCAGCAACCGCTACCTTTGGGTAGCGTTGCTGCCCGTTAGGTAGCTGCTGCGTGGGTAGAGGCAAAGCCTCTCCACAATTTTTTTTTTTTTAATTTAAAAAAAAAACATAAAACAATAAATTCCAGTTTTATTAAAAACCCTTCGACAAAATAAAATCCCCATATTCTATAAAATTCATTCACAAAATTTTATTTCAATATATATATATATATATATTAAATTAAATAATCTGATAAATTTAATTCACGATTAAATTTATTTATGAAGTAATCAAAAAATTTCACAAAGATGCCATTATTTCAAGGACTATCAAAACAATCAACAAGAGAGAATAGTTTCTCTTAGAAAATACTATTTTTTTCATAATAATTTTCCTAATTTTTTAAAAATCAAATTACTCCCATAAACTAGAAATTAACATCAGGCAAGAACTTTTTAAATCAAAACTTGAATTAACCAGAAGAGGGTTTTGGAATTGACAATAATTTACACACACATCATTCAAAGAAAAATAGAAATATTTTCTAAAAACCCAAAATCAAAGAAGCCATCCAACCTAGTATAGCTTTCCTGGAAGAAATCTGTAGAAGAGCCCTAATCTTTTCAATAAGCTTCCAATAAATTTCTTCACCTAAATTCCTGACCTGTTTCCTGTGTCCCCCTAAAATAATGACTTATTCCTCTTTTTAAACTAAAAATTCTAGGTTCAATCGCTTTTTCTCAAAAAACCTAAATTTAGAATAAAAACAATTTTATTTTCTTTTCTAATTTTATAACAAAAGATAAGCTAACATGCAATAATTAGAAATCATTATTCTTTCTTTTCTTTTCTCATGCAAATTAATTAATTTTCTAAATAAAGAAATTAAAACAATACTTTAATTCTAATTAATTCTTTTATTCATTTATTTATTTAAAATTCTAGGAAATAACAAATACAATTAATTTAACTTATTTTTCCACAAAAATTTAAATAAAAAATATTTCTAATATCATGCAACTTGCAACTTAATTTAATAATTTCTTCTAATTAACTAAATTTATAATCTCAATGCATAATCAATTCAACTATGAGATAATTCCATAAACTTAATTAATTAATAAATTAAATCCACTAAAACACACACAACAAAACAAATCTTAAGCAAATACACATAAAAAGATCACACAACAAAATAAGGAGGCCGAACAAATTGGCTGGACAACCAACTGACGACACTCACACGAGTGTAACTGAGTAAAATAGGGTCAATTACTATCTCCTCCACTTCCATCGAAAAATATAAGGCATGCTCAGACCTGTGAAGCTAGGTGGAGACAATACCCCGTACCTACCCGGTATTTGTACTTGCAATATCCTGCATCACTGAACCACACATGCATATATACTATATAGAAGACACGACATACACACCGATGAAGGAGAATCACAACGTTCCCTGTCTCACCGAAATGAGTGAAGGAAAATTGTCCCCTTGCATCCAATACACTCACAGACACACAATATATAATTCCTCATTGCATAAATAAAGTAAAGTGTCAGTACATAGCAATAATCCATAAAAATGCCATACATTACAAGTACAAAAATACTGCAAATAAGTTATGCATTTCATATCCAGATAAAGCATGAAATAATGTCATATAAGTCTGAAAACCACATCATGGTAATGTATCCACTGAAAGTAAACAATAATAAAAAATGAGTCTAAGGAGTTCAAACGAGTAGGGGTACTACATTCTCCCCCCCAAAACTAGGCTTACTCCTGGAAGCCTAAAATAGATAAGAATACAGCTCTCTTATCTTTGCTTCATCCTCCCAAGTTGCCGAGGTCTCATCATTTGGGTCCCATAGGACCCTTACTTGGTCGATGGTTCTACCCCTGAGGGTCAAATCTCGACGTTGAAGAATGCGCACGGGCTCCATGGAAAGCTGCCTGTCCTCGACCTGCAAAGAATTCCAATCAAGAACACGTGTCACATCAGGATGATAAGGTCGAAGAACTGAAACATGAAAGACATCGTGGATGCGGGATAGACTTGATGGTAAGGCAAGATGGTAGGGAACAGGTCCTATCCTCTCAAGGATCTCAAAAGGTCCAACAAACTGATGCACCAACTTAGAACCCTTTCTGACGCCCTCCTAAATGACACAATGTTAGTCTAAGATCAAAGAACACAAAACACACAAGACGTTAGAGTTAGTCAATCAAAAACTAAAACATATGAAGGCATTCCAAGAGAGACACTAAAAACATGCTAATGAATCTAACTAAAGAAGTAAGACAATGAGATATCTCCAACTATCTCTTAACATGATATTAGCTCCTTTCTCCCTTGTTCCTCTCCTCTCCAAGTTCCAAAATAGTGTAGCTCTCAGCAGCTTTTTGCACTATGGATGCTTATGGAGGATTGAGATTGTAGTATAGCTCTAAATGTGAAATAAAAAGCTATACTAATGCTAAAATGATGTATTTTAACCAAAAAGACAAGATGTTAGATTGTTTATGCTAAATGCTCTCTAAAATGGCTATAGTCTAAATGCTTACAAGTTTTCAGGATCTTGATTATGAAGGAATGGGCTCTATTTATAGAAAAAATGGAGCAATGGATGGTTGAGATTGAGTAATCTCAACAAGGGTCAGGATTGAATGATTTCAAATCCATGTGAGGGCTTTCAACCCAATCCCAGTATGACAAGTGTCAATGTGAGATAGGTTGAGAGGAGAGGGAATAAGCATTAAATGCCTGATATGACCTTGGGATTTTGAGTCAAAGTTGGTTGAATGAATAAACTCTTTATTCAAAGAATAAAACTTTTATCCAATGGATAAATTCTTGTGCAAATGTGAAATGGATGAATATGGTCAAAACAATAAATGTTTGGGGAGACAAGTTTGAAATAACCATAAATGGTTATGTAAGAGACATAAATGGTCATGTAAGAGCCATTAGTGGTCTTGGAAGACTTTGGGGGTTAATTTGTTGAACATACAAAGCATTAAATGCTTTTCAAAGACTTTGGAGTCTTTGAGAAGTGACTCCATTTTACTTAGGAATGTGACAATAATTAGGGGATGGATTAGGCTAATTAGGAAGGGGTTAGAAGAATCTAGAAGGGGATTAGATTTTGTAAGTGGATTTGGTGGGTGAGGGAAAATAGGATTTTATTTAAAATAAAAATTCATTTATTTCAATAGATGTGTGCAAGTTGCATTTGTAGGAAAATGCAAGTGGGGGGGGATAATGATTTAAATAAATGTTTTATTTGATTTATTTAAAAGAGGAATAGGGGGATTTAATTAAATAAATTGATTTTATTTATTTAATTGAATGGAATTGGATTTAATGAATTAATTAAAATAAATTGAATAATTTATTTAATTAATAGAAGAATGTTTGGGGATGAATTAATTAAATATTAATTTAATTAATTGGTGGCTAGTGGATTTTTAATCAAATAAATACGAAATATTCATTTAATTAAAATGGACAGATTTATGTGACTACATTTGCCCCTCTTTGAGACGGTGCAGTTTATCGCATCGTTTCAAAGAAAGAAAAACTGGTGTGAAGAAATGCCCCATAAAATGTAAATTTAATAGGTGGTATGCCCCCTCGAGAGATGGGCCAAATTTTTTTGAAAAATCGAGCGATCTCTCGAAAAAGAATGAAAATTGGCAGGGTGGTAGAAGAGAAGAAGTTAGGTATATTGGTGGAAAATAGAAGAAATCGGGGGAAACATGGAGAGATGGGGGGCTCGGGAAGTTCACAGGGACCACGACGATGAGCGGGGCGAAGTTACGGTGATGGCGGGGGGTATAAATGAGGTGAAAGGGGTGAAAATAGGATCATTTGTGACCGCGACCAGTTGAAAATTTGAGCACTGACAGTGACATTTGGAGGAGCAAGGAGGAGCAACGATGCCGTTTCCGATCATCGAGCACCGATTTGAGCGAGTGCGATGATTCCAGCGCCCAGTCAACTATGGACCAGCGGTACGCAAATTCGAAAACTCACTTTTCATGCATTTTTAATACGTTTTTAGCTGAGTCCAAGTCAAGTCGGAGCAAGAGCGCTGGAACTAGGTTTTTAGCGCTTTTGCTCCATGAAGTAGCGCTATTGTGCCGCAATAGCGCTTTTGTAATCTAGTTTGAGCGCTTTTGAAATTAATTAGCGCTTTTGTAGGCAAGTTTTAGCGCTTTTGATAAATTAGCGCTATAGTATGGTTAATTGAGCGCTATTGATGTTTAATAGCGCTATTGTATGAAAGTTTGAGCGCTTTTGGTTTTGTAGCGCTATTGTAGAGCTGTTTGAGCGCTATTGATGTGGTTGTAGCGCTATTGTGTATATTTAGCGCTATTGTAGATAAAATAGCGCTTTTGCCTTAGGAGAACGAGATGCCCCAGTTTTGGACAAAATAAATCTCCGGATGACTAACGATTGATGGATGGCGAGGTGCAGTGGGAGTTGTTTTGAACCATAGCAGTCCGATGAGACTTAGGTCATTTGTTAGGATAAATGCCTGCTGAAGTCTAGGCAGCCATGATTGCTTACTTGTTGAGACCCGAAGATACTTGATCAAAGTATCTGATGATAGTCTAGGTTTAAACTTAAGAAAGTTTGATAACAAAACAACTGATGGTGGTTGGATGAATGTCTATGTGCAGGAGGATCTGCGCGTGTTGCAGTTACGCGAGTGCCACCCCGCGACACAGGGATTGTAGGATCGATTGACGCAGATAGAGATAGATTGTATTGCAGCTACTGGCCTCTACGAGGTGATGCATATGCTCGTGATTCAGATGAATCACGGCCTGATCACAACATTGGCAGAGCGATGGCATAGTGAGACGTGCACGTTCCATCTGGCCCAGGGCGAGATGACGGTGACGTTAGAGGACGTGTGGCGTATCCTTCAGATTCCGATTCGACGGCAGCTGGTGACATATGATCGATCTTGGGGGACGGTGTCTTGCCAGAGGATATTTGATGAGGACGTATATATTGATGATGGCTCAATCGCATGGGAGGATATAGCGGCACTATATGAGCCCCTTCCAGCAGTATTGTCAGGGATCGTGGGAGGACTTCTGTGTCCAGACAGGCGGTCACATGGATTGGTGGTCGGGTGGGGACAGGTTATAGAGATGATGGTGATTGAGGGGACTCGATATGCCTGGGGGCCGTGCGTGTTAGCGCACATGTATCAGGAGCTACACGAGGTAGTGTACCGGGGGAGAGGCTCTCTAGCAGTGGGCATGACGTTGTTACATGTGTGGGCATGGGAGCACCTACCAGTGACTCGACCAGTGAGTCTGAGATTCCAAGCCGTGGACCAGCCCTATATGTTTATGTATAGTGGTATGATGAGCCAGCCCCACTTGGGGAAGTTAGAGTGGTGGCGACGGGCATTGGATGACCTAGATGCAGTGATCTGGCGGCCATACTTGGAGTGTGAGCCATGGGAGGATGCTGCGGAGGCACTACCGTATTGCTTCATGACCCGATTCCTCATTGGGAGGACCTCGTATCATGTAGAGAGACAGGTGCCAGGACGGGTGATGAGGTAGTTTGGACGGCAGCAGGGACTGCCTAGCGGATCAAGGGAGTATGCACGAGTGATCCGAGAGCGGTATGCATGGGGTCCAGTGCTACCGTATGATCAGGCACTGGCAGAGTTTCAGACACTGCAGGCGAGGCCATGGGACTTACGATCGAGGGTCGTGGATGCAGGGGTTACAGCAGAGTATACATAGTATCGGGCGGCGCACCCGATCCTACGGATATCAGACCCAGCTGAGCCGATCCCAGCATTTGAGGATGAGAGAGGACGAGGACGAGGACGGAGAGCAGGAGGTCGAGGAGGAGGAGATGGAGGAGGAGGGGATGGAGGAGGAGGAGGAGGAGGTGGTGGAGGTGGAGGAGGTGGAGGAGGTGGAGGATGCCAAGGCAGCGGAGAGGGAGAGGTGGACTACCTCTGCAGATATCACAGGGTCCTTTGATGCAGGGAGGAGTGCAGCTGAGTGGGAGGGGGATGGAGAGAGAGATCCCGATGGATACAGGTGCAGGAGAGGGTGGTACAGGGGAGGGTGGTGCTGGGGGTGATACAGGTGTAGCAGCCATGGATATGGGGGAGGGAGCTACTGGGGATCTGCGGGAGCACATTATAGGTTATTTGCAGACCCGGGTGGAGAGATTAGAGGCGGAGGTAGCAGCTAGAGATGTGCAGCTATTTGCACGTGAGGCAGAGCTGACAGTGGTGCTGCGGGAGAGAGATACGGCAGTGGAGAGATTGGCGGAGCTGCAGGAGAGAGTCTGAGTAGGAGCACAGGGTCCGTCAGGGGAGACTATGAGGCAGTTTGGGCGAGCGCAGGCTGAGATAGAGTATTGGCGAGGTTTATATGAGCAGGTTGTGCCATTCAGTCAGTGAGCTCTCAGTTATACCCAGATGCGACAGTCGAGATCCGAGCGATCACAGTGGATGCAGAGCAGTGGGGGAGTGATGGGTCCTTTGAGGCGGGATAGATCAGGAGATGCAGGAGGGAGTGGGGGTTCGATGAGGCCTCCACAGAGAGATGGATCAGGTGGTGCCGGTACCAGCGGTGGAGTAGGTAGGGGTGGGGCAGGTACAGCATCTGGCCAGAGCAGCATTTGAGAGAGCATTTTTGCATACATGTATTGTATCATTGTCTATTTTTGGACTGTATCTTAGATGGCTCTTGGTAGCCGATTTTGTAGACTTCATTGTACTCTGATATATGAGTTGATATATATGAGGAGATCCCATATTGTGATGATTATGCATGTGATTATGTATGGATGTTTATGCATGATTATGTTTTATTGCTTAGATGTATATGTGTACATGTATGCATTTGATGAGATGTTTCTTTTATGCATGTTTTTATGATGATTTATGATGTTGTATACTGACATATGAATGCAGGTTTATATGTGTATGATGTATTTTGAATTTTGATATAATGCTTTATGTATGGAATGCCATGATGATGATGTATGCTTATGATGATTTATGAACAGGATTTATGGTGTTTCCTATTGCGATGCAATGATAAGATGATTTATGTGATGATGTTAATGCAATGGTTTAGATGAATGATTTTATGTATGAATATGCATCTAGATGTGTTTAGATGAATGTAATATGGATAAACAAAATGTAAAGTACAAATGTTTATATGATGATGCCTAAATGAATGCAGATGGATAAACAAATGTAAAGTACAAGTGTTTATATGATGATGCTTAAATGAATGCATACGTAAAATGGATATATGAAATGGTATGAACCAATGTTTTGTAAACAAATGGTCGTATGAATCTAAAATGCGTTTAAAATATGTTTGTAAGTACAAATGATAATGGGATGATACTATAACTAATATTTGTAATAACTGTACCTTAATACAATTAAAAAGAGGATAATGAATGCAATGTGAAAATGAATCCTAAAATGAGCATTATAAGATACTTAGTAATGAATGAATGCATCTTTTAACTATAAAGAAATGTATGCAAATGATAAATGATGAAAAGATAATAAAATGATAATGGGTAATTTATATTGGATGAAATGCTTAGTAAATGATTTAAAACAACCAAAGACAATTTGATCCCATGAATGAATCTAATTATTTATGATTGATGCAATGATGAAAATGATTTTTAATGAAAACTAATGTTAATAATGAACTATATGCAATGTTTTTAAGTTTAACAATGACATGAATGGACATAATGCAAGATGCACCTAAATACAATGATGATATTGCCATGAGGAATGCAAGGTTTTTAAGACTTTGCATGATGCACTGATGATGTATCAGAGTACTCAGTCGTGATTGTATCCAAGACCAGTTTTTATTAGTCATTTTTGCATGTAAATGCTACATATGAATGAATGGATGGGTGATATGCAACGGAATGCAAATGTATAAACAGATGAGGTGAAATGACGATCCATAGTGCTCTATTTTCATCATTGAGCTTTAAAATGTTGGAAGAAAATACAAGCATCTTGACATAATGATTCAAGATGACCTGAGTATTTCTTTCATGGATTTTAATATAGCAAGTGAATACAAACGACTTGATATAAGGGTCAAGTCGACCAGAGTATTGCTTGCGGAATAGACAAGGATTATCTCCGTTTGTGCATGACTTGGATCGTCCTCCTTGATCTTAGGCTGATCAGATCCTGAGACAAGTGCATACCGTACTAAGAAAATAAAACCTTTATCCAATTTGGAGGAAGAGGAACCAAAGAATGAGCATTGTACCTGCAACCAAACAGCATATATACATAAAGAATAAAGAATAAGGATCCTTGGTAATGGTTCATGCTCACATGGTCGAGGTATACGCTGTAGTCAGCAAGCCGTAGTGATCTATGACTGCATTTTGTTATAAGATCACGTAGCTGAGTGAACTTCCCACGTAGACACCATTAGTACATGCCCCAAAACTTCATCGGAATTAATGTGCAAATGATACAAAACAATGCTGAAAGATCCTGATACAAATAAACAAACGATTGTATTCACAAATCAACCAAGCATTGGATAGCTTAACATAATTTTCTTGTCAAAGAAAATGTCATCTTGTCTTTGTTTTGATAAGGAAGGATGTATCCTTGTTTTAAAGACAGGTTGGATTGTTGATGTGGATTGTGTGGTTGATTGGTAAATGGTCATTTTGTGAGTATTTTATCAATGCTTGTTTTGGTATCTGCATGGATGAGTATGTACAATGTGTTGCCATGTTTTTGTGTGATATTCGATGGGTTTTTCGATGTTTTTGGATTTTGTGTAATAGTTTTTGAATGTTTTTGGATTTTGTGAGTCATTTTTGAATGTTTTTGATATTGTCTGATGATTGCCTGAATGAAGAGCGTAATGATATATAAGACAATGTAGAATCCACTTCCATCACGAGGGTAAGGGTATTGCCCCCAGTTTGTAGACCTGACTATGAAAAGGTGGGATGCTAGACGCATGGAGTACTTTCTTAATTGTAGATCAAATAACGAGCCATGGTTGGGATGGATGGATGTGTGTGTGCATGAATGTGATCGCAATGAGCTTTGAAAGATAATGGAGCCATAGCCTTTACGAGTGGCGCCTGTTTGCCAGGTTTTCACCATCGCACTTACCCAAGGTGCCACCGGAGTGGTTGTTCACCGTTTGGATGCATGATTTTTCTTTACTTTTTTTGAATGTTTTTGTATTTTCTTTAAGACATTTTCTGAATGTTTTTGGTATTTTCTGATATGTAGGGGACCCTGATGCTCTGTACACCTTAGGTATAAAACCGTTTGAGGTGCATGCTATTGATTGGATCTGCGAGTGGTTCTCCATCTGATGTAGCCAACTGATATGCCTCGGACCCGAATACAGCAGTGACAACATATGGGCCCAACCAGTTTGATTCAAACTTGCCTTGATGTTCTCTGTTTGGTTGGTTGTGAGGATTCTCTCGAAGAACAAGATCTCCTACCTCAAATGTACGAGATCTTACTCGGTGATTGTAGCTTCTACTCATGCGCTGCTGATAGGCTTTGAGGTGATTGTATGCAGCTTGTCGCTTCTCATCAAGTAACTCCAAGTCCTGAAGATGTGAGACTCTGTATGCTTCATCATCGATGAGATTATGCAAGGAAACTCGTAATGATGGTATCTCGACCTCAATAGGCAAGATAGCTTCTGCACCATAGACCAATGAATAAGGAGTTGCACCTGTAGGGGTTCGAATGCTAGTTCGATATGCCCATAATGCTAGATTCAATTGAACATGCCAATCACGACCGACATCATTGACTGTTTTCTTTAGTATCCTCAATATGTTTTTATTGGATGCTTCGGCCTGACCATTGCCTTGTGGGTAATATGGAGTGGAAAAGCGATGTTGGATATGAAATTTCTCACAAAGCTCACGGACATCCTGATTTTTGAAAGGAAGACCGTTATCTGTGATGATGGACATGGGTACACCATACCGGCAGATGATGTAGTTGAGGATGAATGAGGCGATCTACTTGCTGGTGACTTGGGTAAGTGGAACAGCTTCAATCCACTTTGTGAAATATTCGGTAGCGATAATAATGAATTTATGGCCATTGGATGAAGATGGATGAATCTTACCCATAAGGTCAAGGCCCCATTGACAAAAAGGCCATGGTGTTGTGATTGGTTGTAGTTCCTGTGCTGGTGCATGTATCAAGTCGCCGTGAACTTGACATTTCTTGCATTTTCTGACAAAGTAGTAGGAATCCTTTTCCATAGATGGCCAATAGTATCCAGCTCGCATGAGTTTCTTGGCTAGGGATGGACCACTTGAGTGAGTCCCGCAAATTCCTTCATGTACCGCTTCCAAAGCCTTTGTTATCTCATCTTGTTCCAGACATCGAAGGAGAGTACCATCAAGACTACATCAGTATAGGGTTTCGGCAATAATGGTATATCGAGCAGTTTGGCGAATGAAGGTTTTTCGTTGGTTATTTGATTGGTTGGGAGGAAGGGTGTGATCGCGGAGATAGGTGTAGAACTCACCGTACCATGGGGATTCAGAACCGACAAGGCGACATATCTTTTCAGATTCGGGGATATCATAAGCGGGGATCCAAAGCTGTTCTACCAAGAACTCGTAGCGTGTTGAATTCTGTGGAAGATCTAGTAGAGATACGATGGTAGCCATAGCATCAGCAGCTCGATTCTGATCTCTTGGTATCTGCTCAAAAGTGATAGTAGTAAATGATGTCTTTAGAGTGTCCACCATTTGCTTATATGGCATGAGTTTATCATCTTTGGTCTGATATTCATCTGTTGCTTGTCGAATGACCAGTTGGGAATCGCCATATACTTGTAGTTCTTGTAATTTCCATTGTATGGCTAACCTGAGTCCTGTGATCAAGGCCTCATACTCTGCTATGTTGTTTGTGCATGGAAATGTGAGCCTGTAAGACTTCGGGATGCTGTCACCTTGAGGTGTGATAAACAAAATGCCTGCCCCCGAGCCATGCCTAGTGTATGAACCATCAAAATATAGTTTCCATGGTCGTACTTCTGTGATCATGAATATCTCTTCATCTGGAAAATTGGAAATGAGGGGATGATCGCCTATGAGTGGTGCATCGGCCAACTGATCTGCAATAACTTGACCTTTGATAGCTTTACGATCTACATACTCAATGTCAAATTCACTTAGAATCATCACCCATTTTGCCAAACGTCCTGTCAATGCTGCTTTGCTAAGTAAGTACTTGAGTGGATCAATCTTTGCAATGAGTTGTACCTTGTGTGTTAATAGATAGTGCCACAATTTAGTGGCTGCCAGGATTACTGCTAGGCAAGCTCGCTCAATAGGTGTGTAATTGAGTTCATAGCCAACCAGTGTACGAGAGATGTAGTATACAGCACACTCTTTGCCTTCTGCATTATGTTGTGCCAGTAGTACACCCAGTGCTGTACTTGTTGCTGATATATAAAGTAACAACGGTCTACTTGGATCTGGTGGCATCAACAATGGTGGATTCATGAGATAGTCTTTAAGTGCCTGAAATGCTTGCTGGCATTTGTCATCCCACTAAAAGCGGATGTTCTTGTGTAGCAGGTGTGTGAATGGGTGACACTTATCAGCCAATTGTGCGATGAATCTTCGGATGGATTGAAGCCGTCCTTGTAGTGTCCTTAGTTGACTGATATTCTTTGGAGGTGGCATGTCCATTATTGCTTTTACCTTTGCTGGATCGACCTCAATGCCTTTGCTTGAGACAATGTATCCTAGAAGTTTCTCGGAGGTCACTCCAAAGACACATTTCTTTGGGTTGAGTCGAACATGATATTGTTCCAGTCTATCAAAGATTTTATCTAAGATGTGAAGATGTCCATCTCTAGTGAGTGATTTTGCTAGTAAGTCATCCACATAATCTTCCATCATAGTATGCATCATGTCATGGAAGATGGTGGTCATTGCTCTTTGATAGGTCGCTCCTGCATTCTTTAGACCAAAAGGCATTACATTCCAGCAATATGTGCCCCATGGACATGTGAAGGCTGTCTTATGTTGATCTTTGGGTGCGATCTTTATCTGATTGTAGCCGGAAAAGCCATCCATGAGTGAAAGCATGGCATGTCCCGCTGTTAGATCCACTATGATGTCAATATTTGGTAAGGGGAAGTCATCCTTAGGACATGCCTTATTCAGATCTCTGAAGTCAGTACAAATGCGGATGCCCCCTTTTGGTTTGCCGACAGGCACAATATTGGAGATCCATTCTGCATAATCAATTGGTCTAATGAAACCAACATCCAGGAGTTTCTTGAGTTCTGTTTTGACTAGCACGGCAATCTGAGGATGCATTTTACGAAGCTTCTGCTTGACAGGTTTGGCTCCTTTTGCTACGGTGAGATGATGCATGACTAAATCAGGATCCAGCCCAGGCATGTCTGCATATGACCATGCAAAGTTGATCTGACGCTGCTGGAAGAACTCTATAAATTGAGGCTGTTCCTCTGGAGTGAGAAGAGATGCCAGATGTATGATATGAGGGTTTTCAGGAGTCCCCACATTGTGTTCTTTAGTCTCCTCAATGAGGATCGTTGATCGTTCCTGTTGTGTACTAGCAGGGAGAATGTCAAACCCTTCATCCTCAAGCGCCTCAGAGAGGTTTTCACCGTTGGATACGCTCTTTCTTTTTACTTTTGTTGGATCAAATAGTGCCACAGTGTGGTTTTCACTAGAAGATCCATGTTTTAATGTTATATTTTTGCAGCTGAAGGGTTTAGCATCCGCCCCGAAGTATGCTACGCTATTAAGTTCAATGGCGAATCCAGCTTTGTGATCCCCGCTGGGTAGATTATCCCTTAATTCCAAAAAGTCAATGATAGCCTCATCATTTTGGAAGAGGTCAAGACATGGGGGATTTGGTTGATTCCATTCGATGAGTTCAGGGTGGATAATGGGCATTACTTCATCGATTAAGTTAAGTGCGGGAGATGTATCAGTGAGGGTTAAGACAGTGTGGTGAAGGTCGTTAATGGTACTCTCCTTGTCAGAATTAGGCGTAGGATGAGACATTGGGTCTGTGGAAGATATTTCCAGCTCAGGTACCCAAGTGGTCTTTATCTGTGCTTCTCCGTAAATAGGGATGTCTTTGCGTGGCGGAGGTGGTGATGTGTCTTCCTCATCTGAAGTGTTAAGTTGCACTGAATCGAATTCCCACTCATGTGAGTCGGTCTCTGAATCACTCTCCAGCATCCGATTGCTATACCATACTGGGATGTCTTTGGAGTTAAACACGGTAGGCATGATTGGTTTATGTACTTTTGTGGTGATCGGTGCTGCAGGAACCGTGATGGGATTTAAAGGATTTGTCACTGGAAGTATCGGCAGTGTTGATTTAGTGATTTCTGTTGGAATGGCTGGTGCCATAGATGCTGCTGCGGGTTTCCATATAGTTGTTGCTACAAATGGTGTTGCTGATGGGATTACTGGTTCGTTTGGTGGGATGATTGGTATTGTAGATGGTTGTGGTGGGGTTGTGAGCCTCGATGGGGTAGTGGGGATAATGTTTGATGGTGCTTTGATTATGAAAGGTGTCCTCTTTGCAGTAGGTGGGCAAAATGGTTTGCTGGGTTTTCCTTTGAATCTGAGTTTAGGAAGGACTTCTTTTTCAAAGCCTAGGCCTGTATTACCTTTAGGCTTGAATTCTGGTAGCAGAGGTTCATGTCGTCCTTGTTTGCAGTATCCCAAAGCACTCTGACCATCATATCCCATTCTTTGCATAATGAGGAGGCCTTTGCCATACTGTTCTGTAGGAAGTGTAACTCGCGGTTTATCAGTGGTGATGGGATCTTTATAGATCCAGTCCGCTAGGTCCTCATCTTGTGTTTCTTCCTCTTGACTCTTTCCAAGGATGAAAGGCGTCAAGGCACATGCAGGCATGATTAGTGGTTGTTGGAGTAACTGCTGTGGTTTACCATGTGTTTTAGGAGAAGTGGGCATTTGTCCCACACAAAAGAGCTGACTCAAGTTGTATTCTCCAGGACCTTCCTCTGCTACTTTCATCTTAAGCTTTTCTTGCTTGGGTATAGGGATGTTTTAACTGGCAAGAGAGGCGGGATTTACATATGATGTGGAGGAAATGGCTTCCCTATTATTAGGAACAGTAATCTCTGGTTGATGGCTGATATTATGGCAAAATGCAAAGGGATTTGCATCGCCCAGGATTGTGATCTCTGCACCATTATGTGGGAACTTGATACATTGATGGTAGGTAGATGGAACAGCTTGCATGGCATGTATCCAAGGTCTCCCTAATAATAGATTATATGGCAGAGGAAGGTCCAGAACCTGACAGATGATGTGCTTTACCACAGGGCCCACTCGGATTGGTAGTACCACAGCTCCTTTGGATGAACACTCTGCATCATCATAGGCCTTGATGGTGATCTTCTTGCGAGGATCCACTGATTCTATTGCATATCCCAATGCTGTGACCAATTGTAGTGTGCAAATGTTTAGGCCTGCTCCATTGTCGATCAAGACTCGCTTGATCCTGTGTTGGTTGACAAAGCCTTCAATGTGGAGTGAGGCGTTATGAGGTTGCTGGAACGAAGAGTTGTCACTTTCGGAAAAAGTGAGACAAGGTGATGACTTTAGATTTCCAACCATGGCTTGAAATTGGTCCGTGTTCAGGTTTGCAGGGACTGACGCTTCTTGGAGTGCTTGATCCAAGATAGTCTTATGAGAGGGTGACAGACGCAAAAGCTCCAAAATGGATATAAGCGCAGGGGTTTTGTCTAATTGTTCCACAAGATTGTATTGCCTTGGGATGGAGGTGGTGCCTTGTGGAGCTGCCTTGATGGTGACCTTGCCACGACGTGTAACAACATTGCAATTTGAGGTGGGATTTTTGAAGGTTATGGTTGCAATTTGTTCACTGGCATCATACAGGCGATTGACAGTGTAATTATACGCAGCTTGTGTATAATCAGTGGTATCAGGACCTCGTCTGGACGTGGAAGGACCCCTTTGATCTTGTGATGGAAGTGGATTCTTGAACATCTGATGATCATTATTGGTTGTTTTTGGGTCATGTCCTTCAATCTCAATTTCTCCTCGATCAATAAGATCTTGAATGAGATCTTTCAATCGGTGACAATTACTTGTCTTGTGTCCTCTTCCTTGATGGAACTCATAGTGTTCAGTATCTCTCCACCACGCCGGTTTAACTTGAGGCTCATAATTCGATAACTTAGGTAGAGTGATCAAATTCTGAGAAATGAGTTGTCGCATCACTGTTTCAATGGGTTCCCCTAAGGGAGTGTATGTGCGTTTTTGTTTTTGTGGACGAGGTCTTGGTTCATCATGAGATGTGATGCGACCTTGATTAGGAGGAACATTTGTGTTATTCTGAGGTGGAGGATTTTGTCCTGCAAATCGAACCACAGGTTGTGCATTTTGGATAGTTCGAGCATCCACAACTCCATCGTTGCCGATATTTTTGTTCTTGTTCCAGAAGTTCGGTTTATCGCTATTGAAGCGCGGGCGAGGACCATCTTTGGGTTCATTAAAGATTTTGATGAGTCCTTTTTTGATGAGTGCCCTTTCACATTTTATACCTTTGGTGATCATATCGTTAAAAGAATCTGTATCTTTGACATCCAGGTGAAATTCCATTTCTTCGTTTAAGTTGGAAATGAAAATTTCCACTAGTTCTCGTTCAGGTAACTGAAGAGAACGTCTGCTAGACATTTGGCGCCATCGTTGCAGGAATACTGAGAATAGTTCACCTTGTTTTTGTTTGGTATTGCATAGATCAGCCATGGTGATGTCGCGTTCAATATTATAAGAGTAATGAGATAGGAACTTCTGGATGAGTTCCTCAAATGTTCTAATGCCACCTGGTAGTCGGGAAAACCATGATGTGGTTGTTCCTCCCAAGCTTTGGGGAAAAAGGCGCATTAGGTATGTGTCCTCATAAGCCACTTCAAGACAAGCGGAATGAAATTCTCGGACATGATCGCGGGGATCTCCCTTTCCTCTATATTTTTCGAATTTTGGTGTTTCGAACCCGCGTGGAAAGGGTGGCATATAAAGATTCCTATCAAACGGATAGGGACAGATGTCGTTAAGTGAAAATTGATTAGTCTTAACACCACTATGAAGTTGTTGGGCGAGATTCTTGACTTGTTGCCGCAACATCTCCATTTCATTTGGAGGAGGAGGTGGTGGGTTACCTCGAGGGATGTTATATCTGATGGGATCTCTACGCCTTTCCTCCTCATGGCGACTTTGTCTTTCTGATGCTTGTCTTAATTGGGCAAGATCAAAGTCCGAGGGGAGTTTTGCTCCTTCTTGAGCGAGTTTTAAGAAGTGAGCATCCGCATTGCTCCTTAGTATTTCATCAAATAATCTGTTAAAATGAGGGTTATGCTGAACCCTTTCGATTGTTGAAGGAGTGGGAGTACTTGGGTTTTCGTCATTCCCATTTCCTCCAAGTGCTTCTTGAAATTCATTGAGGTTGTCCTCTTCTTCCTCAATTTCTATTTCTCGCTGCCTTGATCGTGATCGGGTTTGAGCCATTTTGTTTGCAAGTTTGTTTTTGAAGTTGATTGAAGATGATGATGAGTTGGTGATGAAATGAAAGATTGATGATTGGTGATTTGTGTTGTATGAGGATCTCTAGCACTTTAAGGTAAATGTAACTGAAATTCCTTCTTTGAATTGCTTGTTTGTTTTGATGATTTTGGATGTGATAAGGTGTAGAGAAATCTGAGATGTGTTACAGATTTTGACTACCTAGCAATGAGAGGATTCACTCATGAACTAGTTTTAACCTGCGTAGATGTGTCTCTTAGGATGAGCTTATCCTAGATGTAGAAACAATCTAAAAAGTGATGTGATGTGTTTGATTTCAAGCAATATCTAAAAAGGAATCTTGGGACAAGAACCTCTTAATGTTTTGAGAGTTTTGGGATGAATTAATGATGAAGTGATGATGTATGAATGAGATGATGGATGAAAATGTTTTCAACTTTAATAAAAACTTTGTGTCACAAATGGGACAAACTCTATCTCTTCCCTTTCGGGCGTTGGTGGCACTTCTCGAGCTGTGTTGTAGGTGATACAGATGTTTGGGAAGAAGTTGGGATTAATCTTTCCTCCTTGATTTTTGTGATAACTCAGAGCTCTATATTGCATAAAAGCTCTGTGGTTCAATGATTCAGAATCAAATTCGTTTGTTTTTCCTTGAAGGTATAGACACAAGCGATGTAGAAAGATTCTATGTGAGACAAAGATTTGTCTATTTAGATAGAAGAATTTCCTCCTTTTGATTAAAGCCTTTGAGCTTAGTGGTCTCCTTTTCAAGGTGATATTCTGATGATACTTCTTCTTTCGCAAGATGTGAAGAATGGTCATAAATTTTTGACTCTTTGTTTGTTTGCACTTTGTTTTTGGTATTTTTGGTTGTGTTGACAGATGTTGGATGAATACTTTGTTTTTGGGATTGTTTTTCTGATTTTTCCTTGACAAGAAAACAAAGCAAGCACACAAACACAAAATTGTAGCCTCAAAGGCACAAATGAGTATGGGTCTAGATCAACCCAATCCTTGGACTTGTTTTTGACCCTTCCTTTAGATGTATTTTAAGGTGTATTTCCAAAGCCTGAAGTTGGCTCAATTCGCACTAGGTCTGTAAAACGAACACACTTCAAACACTTTTTATCCCTACGGTCAAATGGCCAGTTGTGATAAATTTAGCCCACATCTTGATATTTCTTCGACTTTGGTACTACATACCTTATGAATCCCGCCGTGGCAGGTAAGGATGTGATATACTAAGTCTTGCACGAGCATAACAAATAGATGATCCCTATGATGGGGGAGTCACCACTTTTATCAAGCCACAAGTGACTTTTCAAAAAGCTATGTTTCTACTCAAGGAAATATGTATGGTGAGTATCTTGGGAGCAAAACCTTCTATGCTCTTGCACTAAATTATATCTCAAATATCCTCAATCAATAGAATAGGTGGGCTACTACTTAAAGGTGTTTAGTCATGTTCGATGGCTTTGGACATAAGTTCATTCTGCAGTGACTCACTTAAGAGCCTTGTAACTGGAGGTGGGGCCCATTTGTCCTTTCAACTAGTTACACTGTAGGAACAGCTATACCCAAGGCTACAGCTTTCGCTCTCACCTGATTTCTATAGCGGCTCGAAGGATTTACCGCTCGAGGTCGTTCCCAAGAGTATCGATCCCTTGGCAGGCCTCTCTTAAAAAGATAAAATGTGAGCGTTACTAACACTTTTCTCTTGCACCTAGGACCACGAGAGCCAAGGGAGAGGATAGTGTGTGTTAGAAGTAGGTCCACTCGACTGACTTTTGTGCACAAGCGTGCCAGATACGTAAAACACTTGTTCTTTTTAATCTAGCATTTGCAAAGATGATTTAACTATTTGGAGATGTTGCTCCAACAGTCATGGTGTTCTTTTTAACTTCAAAAAGCAATGTGTTTTGTAATCTAGAATTTTGAAAATCCTGGTCAACTTAATGAAAAACACGTTTTGCTTTGAAGGAAATTTTGTTTGTCAAAAATAAATCAAGACAAGTGGATTGTTCTTTTTACTGCACCAAAAATTGAAGTGTGGATTGTGCTTTTTAAGTTTGATGCAAGAAAGAAAATTTGTTTTGTTGATTTTTAAACACCAAAACAAAATGTATCCCTAACTTGCAATGAAAGCAAAAGTTGAAGTTGTTGTTCTTTTTACTTTGCAATAAAAGAAAGATGAATGTTCTTTTTAAGCCCCACAAACAAGTTTTAGGTTCGTTTTATGCACTCCAAAGTAAGATGTGAGGTTGATTTTAACTTGTGCAAGAAGGAAAAATGAATTCTTTTTAACCAACTTTTTAAAGAAAGTAAAAAGAAAGATTTAATGGCATCTACTAACTCCTTCTCCTGCACACAAAAAGATTAGAACCTGCACCTGGTCAATGGTCAAATGTTAGTGTGGGCTTACACAAGCCTAAATGCTGATTTTGGGTTACAAAGCGAATTGGACAACACTCTGTCACAATAGCGCTATTCTACTTTTTATACAAAAGCGCTAATTTATACAATAGCGCTAGTCTGCGGTCGCAGAAGCGCTATTTTACATAGTAGCACTAAAAAAAAAGAAAAATCCGAAAGGTCAAAAGTGCTATAACGGTTTTAATAGCGCTAGAACTGTAACAAAAGCGCTAAAAAGGAATCAGTAGCGCTAAAACTTTTTCATTAGCGCTATTATATTGACAATAGCGCTAAAATAAAATGTTGCAATAGCGCTAGAACGTGTTCAAAAGCGCCGAAGCGCGACCTGTGTGGCAGTTTCAACAAGCAAAATTGTTAATTTTTTTCAAAAACAAATATCAGAAGGTTGCGTGTTCTATTCACGTCGGGTTCACCAAATGACGCCCTCCTAAATGACACAATGTTAGTCTAAGATCAAAGAACACAAAACACACAAGACGTTAGAGTTAGTCAATCAAAAACTAAAACATATGAAGGCATTCCAAGAGAGACACTAAAAACATGCTAATGAATCTAACTAAAGAAGTAAGACAATGAGATATCTCCAACTATCTCTTAACATGATATTAGCTCCTTTCTCCCTTGTTCCTCTCCTCTCCAAGTTCCAAAATAGTGTAGCTCTCAGCAGCTTTTTGCACTATGGATGCTTATGGAGGATTGAGATTGTAGTATAGCTCTAAATGTGAAATAAAAAGCTATACTAATGCTAAAATGATGTATTTTAACCAAAAAGACAAGATGTTAGATTGTTTATGCTAAATGCTCTCTAAAATGGCTATAGTCTAAATGCTTACAAGTTTTCAGGATCCTGATTATGAAGGAATGGGCTCTATTTATAGGAAAAATGGAGCAATGGATGGTTGAGATTGAGTAATCTCAACAAGGGTCAGGATTGAATGATTTCAAATCCATGTGAGGGCTTTCAACCCAATCCCAGGATGACAAGTGTCAATGTGAGATAGGTTGAGAGGAGAGGGAATAATCATTAAATGCCTGATATGACCTTGGGATTTTGAGTCAAGGTTGGTTGAATGAATAAACTCTTTATTCAAAGAATAAAGCTTTTATCCAATGGATAAATTCTTGTGCAAATGTGAAATGGATGAATATGGTCAAAACAATAAATGTTTGGGGAGACAAGTTTGAAATAACCATAAATGGTTATGTAAGAGACATAAATGGTCATGTAAGAGCCATTAGTGGTCTTGGAAGACTTTGGGGGTTAATTTGTTGAACATACAAAGCATTAAATGCTTTTCAAAGACTTTGGAGTCTTTGAGAAGTGACTCCATTTTGCTTAGGAATGTGACAATAATTAGGGGATGGATTAGGCTAATTAGGAAGGGGTTAGAAGAATCTAGAAGGGGATTAGATTTTGTAAGTGGATTTGGTGGGTGAGGGAAAATAGGATTTTATTTAAAATAAAAATTCATTTATTTCAATAGATGTGTGCAAGTTGCATTTGTAGGAAAATGCAAGTGGGGGGGGATAATGATTTAAATAAATGTTTTATTTGATTTATTTAAAAGAGGAATAGGGGGATTTAATTAAATAAATTGATTTTATTTATTTAATTGAATGGAATTGGATTTAATGAATTAATTAAAATAAATTGAATAATTTATTTAATTAATAGAAGAATGTTTGGGGATGAATTAATTAAATATTAATTTAATTAATTGGTGGCTAGTGGATTTTTAATCAAATAAATACGAAATATTCATTTAATTAAAATGGACAGATTTATGTGACTACACTTTCCATATCGGATCAGACTCTTCCACAGATGCACTCTCAAGAACACACGGTCGCCAATAGAAAACTGACGATCTATCCTATGAGCATCTGCATACTTCTCATGTCTATCCTGTGCTGCTACTAAATGTTCACGAATCCTATCTACTTGCTGCTCCATCTCCCGAAGAATATCCTGTCCTATAAGCACCTTGTCCTCTAACCGATCCCAACTCAAAGGAGTGCGACAAGGACGACCGTACAATGCCTGAAAAGGGGACATACCTATGGAGCTATGATATCCATTGTTATAAGAAAAATCCACTAGATAGATATAGTCCTCCCAACGTGATTGCTGGTCCATCACATACATGCGAAGCATGTCCTCTAACACCTGATTCACTTGCTCTGTCTGACCACCTGTCTCTGGGTGATAAGCTGAACTAAAGTTCAACTGAGTCCCCAAAGCATGCTTAAGTGAGGTCCACATTGCTGAAGTAAAGACAGGATCTCTATTAGATATGACCCACTTCAGAATCCCATGTAATCTCACTACATCTTCCAAGAAGACTCGTGCGACCACTGCTGCTGTATAGGAAGCTCGAATAGGAACAAAATGAGCAACCTTAGTCAATCTGTTAACAATGACCATGATAACATCATGACGATGCGGAGAGACAGGTAATCCAACAATGAAATCCATGGAAATGATATCCCATTTCCAATTTGGTACCAAATTATGCTGTAAAAGCTCTGCTGGATGCTGATGCTCTGCCTTCACTCGCTGACACTCTAAACACTTTGACACAAAATCAGCAATGTCACGTTTCATACCAGCCCAATGACAAATCTATCTAAGATCTACGTGCATCTTCTTGACACCTGGATGTGCCGAATAAGGTGCACGATGGGCCTCGGTCATGATCAAAACATGGAGACCCTCCAAAGGAGGTACACAGATCTGTCCATGGTGACGAAGAAGTCCATCTGCCTCAAGGTTATATCCCAAGAATCTACCCTCTAAAGGCCTTCCAGACTCTATCACTGCTCTAACATCCTGATACAAAGTATCCTGAGGAAGAACTCCAAGAATCCTCTCTCTCAAGTCTACTCCAAGGGACAATGCTGAAACTTCATGCCGCCTACGACTCAAAGCATCCGCCACTATATTCTCTTTCCCCTAAATATAACGAACCTCAAAATCATACTCGTAGAAGAATTCCATCCATCTCTATTGTCGAGCATTCAAGTTTGGCTGTGTGAATATATACTGCAAACTGCGGTGATCACTATGTAGCTCAAACTGACGCCCTAACAGGAAATTCCACCATCTAACCAAAGCATGAACTACAGCTACCAACTCTAAATCATGAACTGGATAGTTCAACTCGTGGTTCTTGAGTTTGCAAGACTCATAGGCAACCACACGTCTATCCTACATAAGTACTACACCTATACCTTCTAAAGAGGTGTCTGTGCATACCATAAAATCTCTAGATGGATCAGGAATTGCAAAAATTGGAGCACTGACAAGGAGTTCCTTCAAGGTCTTAAAAGCTGCTTCACACTGTTCTGACCAAACAAACTTCTTCCCTTTTCTCTGAAGAGAAGTAATCGGGTGTCCTATCCGGGAAAATCCTTCAACAAAGCGATGGTAATATCCGGCCAAACCCATAAAAATCCTAATTTCTGAAATGTTGGTTGGCACTGGCCAATCAACAATGGCTTGGATCTTTGAAGGATCCATAGATATACCTTCTCCTAAAACCACATGACCAAGATAGTTCACCTTAGTCTGGAAGAAGTCACACTTTGAAAAATTGGCATAAAGTTGATTCTTCCTCAAGCACTGCAAAACCTGACGTAAGTGACCCTCATGCTCCTCCATAGATCTAGAATAAATCAGAATGTCATCCAAGAATACAATGACGAAACGATCAAGGTAGGTGTGAAAAACCCCATTCATTAAGCTCATGAAAACTGAAGGCACGTTCGACAACCCGAATGGCACCACTATGAACTCATAGTGACCATAAAGAGTACAAAATGATGTCTTATGAATGTTTGCATCCTGAATGCGCAACTGATGGTATCCAGACTTCAAGTCAATCTTAGAGAACACCTTGGCTCCCTTAACTTGATCAAAAAGGTCATCTATACGAGGCAATGGATATCTATTCCGATTGGTTACCTTATTCAGCTGTTGATAATCAATACCTAACCAAAGAGAACCATCTTTCTTCTTAACGAAGATAACAGGCACACCCCAAGGGGAAACACTAGGATGAATGAATCCCTTGGCCAATAATTCTTCTATCTACAATTTTAACTCACTTAACTCCTGAGTAGTCATCCGATATGGAGCTCTTGAAATAGGTTCTACACCAAGAACTAAATTGACACAAAAATCTATGTCTCTCTTTAGAGGCATCCTAGGAATATCCAATGGAAACACATCAGCATACTCTCTAAGAATAGGGTGACTATCAAGAGTGATTTATCGATTCTCTGACTCATCCAATTCCTCAAGAGTAACTGCAAAAAGCTGACATCCTCTACACATGCACCACTTAAGTTTCATAATGGAGATCATATGCAAGGATATCGGCCTATGTACTCCCACAATTTCCACTTCTCTGCCAAGGTCATCTAAACACTCCACTGTCTTCTTGCGACAATCTACACGAGCACTATGAGATGATAGCCAATCCATCCCCAATACAACTCCATAAGAACCCAAAGGACTAACTCGAAGGTCAACTGAAATAACCATGGTTCCTAGGTTCAACTCACAAATGGGAACAAAGGCATCTACAGAAACACGAACACCTGTAGCCAACTCTACCTGCCACCTATCTGCCTGCTTAGTAGATGTAAGTCCGCACCGCTCCACAATGGATGAAGAAATAAAAGAATCTGAAGCACCAGAATCAAAAAGTACAAAGATAGGGATTCCATGCAACATACCTGCTGCCTCAATGACTGTACCCTGATGATCAGCTTGGCGGTCATCTACCGCTGCAAATACTCTATGGGATCTCCCTACATCTCCCACTGTAGGTTCAGATGCTGCTAGCCTTTGACTACCTGTGTTGTGGAAATTTTGAGGGCACTGCGCAGCTCTGTGACCAAACTACCCACAAGAGAAGTAAGCTCCTCTATAACCTATCGGTCCACTAGACTGCTGGAAACTTCCCTGGCTAGGGGCGTGAGATGCACTCTACGAGGTCTACCCTATAGGGCCTTGTCTGCCCCTCTGCCAGTTCCTACTCTTCTTATTATGAGAATTGCCACCTTGTTGGCCCTGGAATTGTTTTGGTTTTGACTGTTGTTGCTGCTGTTGCCCACCCTTAGCGGGTGCTTGAGAAGTCCTAAATGGTGCAACTGACTGGGACTAATTTCCTCGAGCTTTATTTCCACTGGTAGGTGCACTCCCTATCTGCACACCTATCTGATCACCAAGTGCACAACTAAGGTTCAGCTCAACCAATCTGGCTTTCGCCAAGGCTATCTCTACTGAAGGTGGCTCAAACACCCTCACTCCTCCACTAATACGATCATTCAAACCTCTCAAGAAATGTTGGACAAGCATAGCCTCGTCATTACCAATTCTGACGTATTGTTTGAGCTCATAGAACCTGTGCTCATACTGGTCTACTGTCATCCCATACTGACACAAGGCATAAAACTCATCTGTTCAAGTCGAGTCTGCCTCCACTGGGGTGAGAGAAATCGTGCCCTGAATCTCTCCAAAAATAGTTCCCATGTAATGGTGTTAATGCATACACCAATCTCCTCCTCCTCCTCTAATATCCACCAGATTGAAGCAAATTTATTGAGATGCATAATAGCACATCTCGCCTTGGTGTTGCTACTATATGGAAACATAGCGAAACACCAGTCCAAACCAATGAGCCAGGTCTCTACCTCAAGACCAGTACCCATACCATCAAAGTAAGGAGGATTGGAACTCATCAAGTCCTTTATGTGACCCAAGGAAGGTGGATCTCGGACAACTAGAATCCCCCCCTCCCAGGTGATCTCTCTCTCTCTCTCTCTCTCTCTCTCTCTGGACCCTCTTGAAGCGGCTCTTCAACCTGAGCATGAATAGGCTGCTCAAACTCAACCCTTTTGCTTAACCTAGCCAGAGCCTCCTGAAACATCTGTCTCAGCTCTTCCCTTTCAGAAACATGTTCTCTTGCATGCTGAGAGTTCTGATGAACAGATTGTTCCTGCTCCTAATGAACTGACTGTTCCGGCTCAACACTCACAAGAGTGGGTGGTGGTGAAGGACTATGGTGGTCAGAACCACAGCCCCGTCCTCCACCTTTGCCTCCTTTGCGACCACCCGTACGCCCACATCCTCTACCTTTCCTAGCCATGACCTGGTACCATAAAAGAGAAAATGGTTTAGATCCATAGCAAGGATAAGACAAGAGAGATAAAACATTAAGACCTAAGCAAGATGGTCAACTGAAAGGCACACTACAAACCCAGAGTACCCAAGGTTGAAACTTGGGCTCTGATACCAAATGTAATGCCCCACCAGGAACCCTAAAGGAAAACAACACAACTAGGCAACTAAAGGGTGAAATATATATATTTTTTAAAAGACTAAGTGCATTAGCTACAACCATTGCACGTTTAATAACACAACGAAAGTCTAACATATGATTTCCTAAGGGTTACCAATGAAGATTATTTTGTAGATTATATTAACACCACAGTTAATCCAATTATCCATTTAATTAGGTAAATTGAATGCTTATGATTAAAACTACACATACATCTAAATTCCATAATGAAGAAATAAAAGTATTCCAATGTATCCAATTTCCATAAAACATTTTAACATAAGATTTAAGCAACTGAAATAACATACATTCCATTGACATACTATTACAATATCCACAAATACATGGCTTCCAATAATGCCACAGATTACAAAGTTGCAATATCAAGGTTACATAAAAGTTGATACAATGACCACAGGGTCTCAACTGAACAATGATCTCGAACAAGAGCTGGTACATGAACCACAAACCAAGAACACCAGTGAAACCTTTCCTCGCCTAAAGATACAATCTAGAACATCCGATGGGAAGTGGCACTACCACTTGACCATGTGATCCTGAAATGGAACCACCCCACCATGCTAGGAGATAGTAGAAAACCCTCAAGCAAGCAAAGTAAGACAATTACGAAAGGACTACAAGACTCTACAAACATCCATGTAACTCAACTCACAAAACACAAGTGACTCTAAGGAGAGAGTGTCATCGCATGTCTTACGGTGGATACCATGGTACAACCTCCATAGGTCTCAACCCCCATCCTGGGTTTCTCTTAGTAACCTCTCCCAAGCCTCCGGTTCCAACTAAGTCTCATGCGGACCCTACCAATCCTTTTGTGAAGACAAGGTGGTAAGTTTGCCATTCCAGGCCTTCTCGTAACATTATGAGCCCTGTACAAGCACTCACCTATGCACAAGGCACATTATCTTAATTAATATTTATTCTACCCACCCCCTAATCAATTATTAGGTTATCACTTTTTAACTGACTTTCGACGGGTTATCCTGTCATCCACTTCAGGCACGACCCCCGCTTGAAAGCCACTCTCTCTCATAGGACACTAACAAGAAATGTCTCTCTCTACGAGAACTCTATGGCGAAACAGACAACCATAAACAATCCTGACAAAGCACAGGTGAAGGATACATAATCACTAACCCACGATTGACCATTTGGACAAAGACACACAATGGCTCACATCAATAAGGTTATACAACAACACCTGACCAAGGAGAAATAATAACATAGGACACAACGACAATTCAACCAGAATTGCAATGAAATTAAGCTTGACTGCAAACACCATTTACACTAGATCCTAATACATGCAATCTTTTCTTAAAACACCCAAAAGCATAAATCATTTGCAAATAAAGATTTTCTAGATAATAAGAAAATACAACTATATTAATACAAATAAATCCATCTTGTCATTTTTCCAATAAAGTTAAATGAATTAATCTCCTAATGTATTTCCAACATGAATAGCGAATATAAAATTATAAGCTTTTCCTAAAATAACTAAATTCTAAATTCATAATTCATATAAACAAAAATCTTTAATTATCAATTTCTCACATTTATATTTTACCAAGAACTCATTTTAAATCCCAAACATAAATAAATTTCTTAAATTAAAGATAAGTTAAAGTAAAAACAACTATATATATATATACACATATATCTATTTAAATATATACATATATATATTAAAACATTATTATTATTTTTTTTTGAAAAACTAAATTAAAAAAATAAAATAATAAAATAAAATAAAAATTTAATTTAAACTTTTTTTACTGCTACCCTAAGGTAGTGGTGCTACCATATGGCAACCAACGCTACCAATGGTAGCTGCTGTCACAGGTAGCAGCCGCTACCTTTGGGTAGCGTTGTTGCCATATGGCAGTAGCCGCTACCATTAGGTAGCTGTTGGGTGGGTAGAGGCAAAGCCTCCCCACACTTTTTTTTAATAATTAAAAAAAAAAAAAACATAAAACAATAAATTCCAGTTTTATTAAAAACCCTTCGACAAAATAAAATCCCCAAATTCTATAAAATTCATTCACAAAATTTTATTTCAATTATATATATATTTTAAATTAAATAATCTGGTAAATTTAATTCACGATTAAATTTATTTCTGAAGTAATCAACAAATTTCACAGAGATGCCATTATTTCAAGGACTTTCAAAACGATCAACAAGAGAGAATAATTTCTCTTAGAAAATACTATTTTTTTCATAATAATTTTCCTAATTTTCTTAAAATCAAATTACTCCCATAAACTAGAAATTAACATCCAGCAAGAACTTTTTAAATCAAAACCTGAATTAACCAAAAGAGAGTTTTGGAATTGACTATAATTTACACACACATCATTCAGAGAAAAATAGAAATATTTTCTAAAAACCCAAAATCAAAGAAGCCATTGAACCTGGTATAGCTTTCTTGGAAGAAATCTGTAGAAGAGCCCTAATCTTTTCAATAAGCTTCCAATAAATTTCTTCACCTAAATTCCTTACCTGTTTCCTATGTCCCCCTAAAATAATGACCTATTCCTCTTTTTAAACTAAAAATTCTAGGTTCAATCGTTTTTTCTCAAAAAACCTAAATTTAGAATAAAAACAATTTTATTTTCTTTTCTAATTTTATAATAAAAGATAAGCTAACATGCAATAATTAAAAATCATTATTCTTTCTTTTCTTTTCTCATGCAAATTAATTAATTTTCTAAATAAAGAAATTAAAACAATACTTTAATTCTAATTAATTCTTTTATTCATTTATTTATTTAATCTTTTAGTCTTTTATTTATTTAAAATTCTAGGAAATAACAAATACAATTAATTTAATTTATTTTTCCACAAAAATTTAAATAAAAAAATATTTCTAATATTAGGCAGCTTGCAACTTAATTTAATAATTTCTTCTAATTAACTAAATTTATAATCTCAATGCATAATCAATTCAACTATGAGATAATTCCATAAACTTAATTAATTAATAAATTAAATCCACTAAAACACACACAACAGAACAAATCTTAAGCAAATACACATAAAAAGATCACACAACAAAATACAAAGGTTGAACAAACTGACTGGACGACCAACTGACGACACTCACACGAGTGTAACTGAGTAAAATAGGGTCAACTACTATCTCCTCCACTTCCATCAGAAAATATAAGGCACGCTCAGACGTGTGAAGCCAGGTGGAGATGATACCTCGTACCTACCCGGTACTTGTAACTGCAATATCCTACATCACCGAACCACACATGCATATATACTATACAAAAGACACGACATACACACCGATGAAGGAGAATCACAATGTTCCCTGTCTCACCGAAATGAGTGAAGGAAAATCGTCCCCTTGCATCCAATACACTCACAGACACACAACACATAATTCCTCATTGCATAAATAAAGTAAAGTGTCAGTACATAACAATAATCCATAAAAATGCCATACATTACAAGTACAGAAATACTGCAAATAAGTTATGCATCTCATATCTAGATAAAGCATGAAATAATGTCATATACGTCTGAAAACCACATCATGGTAATGTATCCACTGAAAGTAAACAATAATAAAATATGAGTCTAATGAGTTTAAATGAGTAGGGGTACTACAATAAGAATAAGAAATGAAAGGAAATAGAGAAATTTGTTTCAACAATATAACATATAACTAAATTATCACAGAGATAGGTAAATGTTTTAATTTTGATTTCACAGTGATCATATCCAACAAATTTGCCCTTATGTTGAGATAAACAAAAATTTCTTTGAGAGATTTTCAAGAAATTAATATTCATAGAGAGAGAGAGATTTTTGGAATAAATAAATAATAGAACAATAATGAGAAGAATTCATATTTGATATACTATTTCTCATAGCGAGATTTCTCAATACAAATGATTATATGCATAGAGAAAGAAATTATTTACAGAGATAAAAGAATTTGAGTTTTTCAAAAAAAGAAATAGAGATGTTGAAAAGCATGATTTATTTTCTTCCTTTTTTTGATTCAAGATCTTCTCTAGATTTAAAAAAAACCCCAAAAAAGCAGAATCTGATTTCTTTATTTTAAATAGATTAACAAATAAAAAAGAAATCAGCATTTGCATTTTAAAAAGAAAAGAAACTTTTATCAATGCATTTCTTTAGTGGAAAAAAATAGATTATCCTTTCTAATCAATCTATCTAACAATTAAGAAATGATTTCCTTCAGAAAGTTATATTCAACTAAAGAATCTAAGAGGAGATATTTCCTTTGAAAATATAAAAATTTACATAAGGAATTAACAAATGCAAAGAGGGAACCTGGAGAAGCCTTTTGATGTTGAATCCTCTCCAAATCTTCAAGCCTAGCCTTCCTTGATCATTCCTTGCAAGCTTGGAAAAATTTCTTCAAAACAACCTTAACTATTCTCCAAATGAAAATATGACTACTAAAAACAAACTATTTGAGAAAACTTTCTTCAAAGAATAACCAACTCCCTCTTTTGAAAACTTGCATACAATATATAGGAAAAATCCCTTAATTCCACTATCTAGAGAAATTAATTAAGAATGAGATTCTTTTCCAATATTGGACCCATGCAAAATTGATTAATATCCTCATGGGGGGGTTACATGCAAGGGAATTAAAGAATGAAGATTCCTCTAGAAGCTTCTAATTTCTCCTACAACATGTGCCATAATTGGGAATGGGAAAAAGAATAAATAAATAATGCCTATTTAAATTATATTCTCCAAGTGTGTATGTGGGTCCATTATTTATTCTTTTATAATATTTATTCAATCATTTTCAATAGCTCAACCAAAAAAATATAATAGAAATTGTAACAAATCAAAAGTGATAAAGGAGGGTTGTGACAAAAAATTCGGTTGTGAAGAACTCTTTGGTTTGATTGGGAAGCTATGCCTCCTTCTAACCTCTACTATCTACTATTGTGTAAGTACGTAAGATTTATTGTTCTTTTAAAGAGATGAATTCAGACCTTTTTTTATTGTATATGAAAATCGTGTTTTTGAAAGACACTTTCCTTTCCATATATATCATACAACTTCAAATCACTCCCATTCCAATTTCAAAGAAATCGGTTAAATGAATTTTATTGCTTTTGGAGCCAGTTTCATTTTATTTCTTCCCAATTTCAATTCTTAAATTGGATATCGACTCCTTCTAGGGACTTATGATTAGGAAGGCGGTGGCTACAAAACAACTTATATAAATGTAGTTTAATTTTAGTATCGATTCACGTCTGATATCTCATTAAAATAATTTCTCACAAACTTTATTACAAGGTTCATAGTATAATATGATTTAGTTTGAAATTATCACATATGTGTGTGCGTTCTTTAATTAAATAAGGATGCATTATAATTATTTTTCCGAGTAATTTCAATTTTTAGGTTTATGTAAAATGATTCTAGTTCCAAAACAAGGATTCTATAAAACCCTAACAACTAGATTGATCGTCTAGGGTTAACCTGAATAGGTACTTAGATTACAACACCACATCGTAAATCATAACTCAACATAACAAGTCTAAATCTTATAGGCTTACGATTCCAGATAGCATTAAATCCTTCATCTATTACCTCCCGTTCCTAATGATACTTTCCCTCCCTTCTTAGAGGATGATGAATTCCTTGCATCCACTAGGTTAAAACCATGTAGTTAGTGTGGTACCTCATCTTAACTCTAACATATTTAAACATGATAAAAATAGCTCATATAAACTTAATGATTTAAAACAAAATCATTTGGATATGCCTTATGAATCACTATTCAACATTATAGAAGAACATGTATTAGTGCATTTAAAAATTATCAAAATATCAGGGCACAAGAGGGATGTAACATATCCTTCCCCTTGTGAATCATCGTCCCCAATGATTTTAAGTATCATAAAAAAAACATTAATTCAAAGATTATTTTTCCAAACACAATGAAATAGGTTCAACTGTTGTAAATATTAAATAAGTGAGGAAATCTTTTGTGGATTTCCTCGTAATCCTCCCAAGTGGCATTGTCACCAGAGTATTGGTTCCTTTGGACCTTACAAGGATTGACTAATTTGTTATTTAAGAAAAGCTTATGTACCTTGAGCATCCTGATTAGCTTGATCATGGACACCCCTAGGTATTGTACCTATAAAGAGTTCCACTTGATGATATGTGCAAATTTTGATATGTACTTTTTAAGATATGTAACATGAAATACTCATGCAATTGAGTGAGAGTTGGTGGTAGAGTAATTCTATATGCAATTGGGTTGATTATTTCCATAACCTCAAATGGTCCTACATATCAGGGTGCAAGTTTGGATGTTTTCCCAAATTTTATGGCACTTTTGTGGGGTTTAACCCTAAGAAGTACTTTCTCTAACACTTCAAATTGTCTGGGAGTTTTCTTTGAATCTACATAGCTTTTCTGGCAATTGTTAACTTCTACTAGCTTTTTCTAATCAACTTTACTTGCTCTTCCATTTTTGAGAGCATTTTAGGACCAAGGGTTATCCTATCTTTCAGGTTATCCCAGTTGATAGGATTTCTACACTTTCCATACAGTGCCTCAAATGTTGCCATCTTTATAGATGATTGGTTGGATTTGTTGTAAGAAAATTCAACTAAGGGAAGGTAATCTTCATATTTATACAGATGACCCATGCAATACATTCTCAAGAAATCTTCAAGTACCTAATTGACCCTCTTTTCTTGGCCATTTGTTTTTGGATGATAGGTGGAATTGATGTTTAGTTGAGTACCCAGGGCTGCAAATAAGGTTTTCCAAAATCTAGATGTCATTCTTGCATCTTTTTTTGATATTATCTTCTTAGTACTTCATGTAATCTAAATATTTCTTCAACAAATTTATAGGCTATAGTGGGTGCCTCATCTATTTGGTTTCCTAGTATGAAGTGGGCTACCTTGGTAAGCCTATTGAAATCACTACCAATATGCCATTATGTTTATTTTTGGACATGGGAAATCCTTGGATGAAGTCCATACTAATTATCTACCATTTTCATTTTGGCATGACATTGGTTGTAACAAACCTACAAAATGTTGATACTCTCCTTTAACCATTTGACATTATAAACAAATAGCCATAAATCTTGCAACATTCTTTTTCATACCTTTCCAAAAATATAGAGGTTTAATGTCAGCTAAGAGTTTAGTAACTCTTGGATGTCTAAAATATGGTGCTGCGTGCACCTCCTTCCATACTAGGTTTCTTAGTTCAAGGGATTCAGGAACATACATTTTTTCTTGGTACCTTAGTAAACCATCAATTTCAATTCAGAAGCCCTCATATCTTGGATCTTGAGGATTTATTTGTAGGGATTCTCTTACCTGGTAGTAATATTTGTCAACCTTTAACTGTTGAAGTAGTAAGTTCCTGAAATCTGTATGAACTACAGCTGTAGCATTTATATGATATCGGTGGCTCAAGGCATTTGCCACACGGTTTTCCTTTCCTTTAATATAACCAATCTCAAAGTTATAGTCAAAAATTAATTCCGACCATCTACTCTGTCATGCATTGATATTTGGCTGGGCGAAAATATATTTTAACCCTTGTGGATGATCATATCAGAACTCAAAAGGTTTCCCTAAAAGGTAGTGATGCCACATCTATAAATTGTGCACTATTGCAACGAGTTCTAAATCATGTGGTGCGTAATGTCATTCATAGTTCTTGTTTTTTTGGGACTCATAATCTATCACCTACCTATTTTGCATTAGGATTCCATCTATTCCTTCCCCAGATGCATTAGTTACCACCATAAAAATTACCTCTAGATCTAGCACTTTTAGTATCGGTGTCGTGGTCCATCTTTCCTTGAGGAGTTCAAAAAATTTCTAGCACCTTTCAGTCCATTCAAACTTTTCCCCTTTTCTCTAAAGTGAGGTTATTGGATAAGTTATGTGTGAGAAGTTCATTATGAACTTCCTATAGTAACATACCAAGCCCATAAAGCCTCTTACTTCTTGCACATTCCTAGGGTTTGACCATTTTGAAATATCCTTTATCTTCGTTGGATCCACAACTATACCCTTGGCAGAGATGATATGCCCTAGATATTGCACCTCTTTTTGAAAGAAAGTGCATTTGGACAACTTTCCATATAATTTATTTTCATGTAGGTGTTGAAGGATAGTTTGCAAGTGCTCTAGATGTTCTTCCTCATTCTTATAGTATATCAAAATATTATCTAGGAACCTTAATACAAACTTATTAAGACAATCATGCAATACACTATTCATTAGATTCATGAATGTGATCAGGCCGTTGGTAAGCCAAAATGGTAATACGATGAACTTGTAATGTTCATAGCGTGGTTTAAAGGCTATTTTGTGGATATCTTCATCTCTAAGCCTTAACTATTGATACCTTGAATGTAGATCTATTTTGGAAAATATTGTGGCTCCATGTATTTGATCAAACAAATCATCAATTCATGGCAAGGGGTAAGTTTGTTTCTAATGGTTAATTTGTTCAACATCCTATAGTCAATGCAAAGGTGGAGGGTACTATCCTTCTTCTTAAAAAATATTACTGGTGCCCCCCATGTTGATACACTGGGTCTAATCAATCTCTTATTCAATAGTTCTTGTAACTATTCTTTCAACTCCATGAGTTCAATAGTTGTTATTCAGTATGGGGTTTTTGATACTAGCACTTCTCTTGGCATTAACTCAATTGAGAAATCAAATATTCTCTTGGGTGGTAACCCAGTAGTTCTTTAGGAAACACATCCTAATAATTATAAAGATAGGGATATCTATCTTCAAATGATTCCTTTGGACTTCCACTCTACCTAGATTTTTTTCATGATGATAACTTGTCTCATAAATCATCATAGCATCATGGAATTCGATCTCATTTGATTCATTAATTTCTTCCATTTTAATTGCAAACATTTGACAACCTTTCTTTTCGCTCTGCTTTAATTGGATAGTAGAGAGTTGCCACAATTTGACCTCATGTCAAGTGCCTTGAAATAACACCTTGTTCCCTAGGTAATTTAAGCACTCACTTGTCTTATCATAATAGTTAACCCTAGCTTTGTGCTTTCCCAGCCAATTCATACATAGGATGATATAATAAGTGCCTAAGGGTTCTACGTATAGGTCAACTTCTGTTGTGAAGCCATGAAGTTTAACTTTAGCCTCAAATAGACACTACTCTACCCAAGCTAAAGTTAAACTTCATATTTAGGCAGTTTAACCTTTTTTATGTCATCTATGGTGACACTGGTTACATGTTTTTCCTTTCTAGGTTAAGAATGGGATTTCTCTCCCCTATGTCCACTCTGATGAGTATGTTCTTGTTTACTAGAGTTGTCTCTATACTGAGATTCATGTTCTTCATTTCTGTTTTCAATTTGACCCTCTACCCTCTGCTCCAGATTTTGGAGGCTGGTCTGGGTATCTTGCATTATAAGTAGAAGTCTAGATCTAACTTAGCCACTAGAGACTCTAGTAGGGCAAGTGCAAGGTAATGAGTCACAAATTCATGAAAGTTCATGCATTGGAAAACATGCTCTTATAAACGGGGGCCCGTTTATGCTTTAGACTCCCAAGCCGAAGGGTAACGAGGGTCCGAAGAAAAAATAAACGGGCCCCCATTTTGTTCTAAAATGGGGGCCCACTTTTAAACAAAACGGGGGCCCGTTTTTCCCGTTTCTAAATCGCATTTTTTCTTTTTTTTCCACAAGCCGCCCTTGTTTGAAAATGGGGGCCCGTTTTGTGGAAGTTGATTCCACAACCCGCCACTTGGCTCGGGATCAAGCCCGGGATAGGCCTAGGATGGCCACACTTGAGACATGGACCTGCAAATTCAAATCTCCATGAATGAAAGCACAAATACGAACTTCTGAAATAGTTTACGTGCCTCTAATAAGAGAATTATTATACAAAATTGAAACCCATTTCAGATTATACTGTCTAGATTCTAAATATATAAATTTATTTAAAAATTGATTATTTTAACTATTTTTCATTTAATTTATACTAAATTGGGTCCATAAATTTAAAATATTAACTAATTTTGTTAATTTAATAACTTTTTCATTTTAAAGAATTTTGGAAAAAAAATTATATGTCATCAATCTACACAAAATTCTCTTGTATTTTTAAAAAAAAAATCAAAAAATGTTAAGTTTACATAATATTATGTGGGTCGTACACATCAAATTTTTAAAAAGATAATTACGACCATTAATAAATTAATTAAAAAAAAAATATTACAAAAAAAAAATACAGAAAAATATGCTCATCAATCTCCAGTGTGTTACAAACCATTTCCCAAAATGGTTTGAGAAAATAATTTTAGTTGTGTCAAAAAGTGTGGGTCGTACACATGCATGGTATGGTCCCGAAACAGGCATTTTTAAAACATAGTTTTCAGAACTCCATTCAAAAAGTTATTTTTTATTATGTGGGTATTAAAATAAATTACATATTTGGAAAGTACAATCAGAGGGCTATCTTTTATATTACTGACTTTTTCCAAGATTCAATCTCTAAGTGTTTCAAAATTTAAGCTCAAATGAGATGAAATCTGAAAATCAAGGAAAACACTGGACTCATCTTCTTGCACTGACTCAGTAATCTAGATTATCCTCCACTTTCTAGCATGTTGGCCATCCTATTATCACTTTAGGTGCTTGTTAATTAAACATTTTTTGAATCTCAAAATTTCATTTACAATTTATCTAATGCTAACAATTGATACAAGAAATGTAACACAACAAAATTGATATTATATTAATCACATCCAAAATTTTGCTTTTTACATGTCAGATACAAACAAGGGCTCCATTTAGGAGCCACTGTTAATGGGATCTTCTTTCCCTTCAAACTCAAAATAGGAACTAATTGGAATCTCGGGGTGGGTACATGAAGTTTCTTTGAGTTGACAGATTCTTTTTTCTTTATAGTAGGGTTTTCTAGTTTGGTTTTAGGTTTAGGTTCTTTCTTGGCTAGAATGGTTTCCCTAATTGCTTCTCTTTTTGAAGTTGTCCAAGGTTGTCTTTCTCTTTCGAGTATTTTAAGTGCTTCTATTAGATCTTCATGGTAGGGGGTAAAGAGCAACATGAATAGTCACGTTTCAGATAGTTACTCTCCAAAGCTAAGAATAAACTAGATCTTGAGCTCTCTTGCATTTGGTTAGCAAGCCCTAGGTTCAGTGTCAAACTCGATTTCTTTGATACCATATGTAACAAGCTATTTCTAAGCAGTTGAACAAAACAAATTTACTTAATAAAAATTTAAAGAAATTAGCTACAACTTTTTTTTGAAAAAAGGAAAAGAAATATATCTAGAAAGTATTTTCTTCAAATGATCATGAATGACTACACAAGCTTAAAACATAATAAGAAATTAAAATTGTTAGCAACCGTATAGTAAACTAACACAGGAGTAGTTTAGGGTTTACTAATTCTTGGAATTCCATTTCGAACCTTTAAGTAACATCGCATTCTGATAAGAGAGAAAGTAGCATCAGGGTGATTGTCCACCCAACCACAGACTTATCAATCCCCCTTGCCACTTCCTACTGGAAGGGCCGAACCCTTTGTAGGGTATAAATAGATAATAGATCTAATGCCATCTGAGACTGGTGTTTTGACCCTACACAACCCTAGTCGATCACACACCATAGGCAACTCCTAACTAGTATGACCTCTAACCAGGTTGTATATCTTGACCAAATGAATTGATTGACACATGTACTTATTGTAGTGTCACCTTGGCCAAATGTTTTTCATATTTGCAACACGGTTATGCCTGTAGTCACTATTCACCACCCTACTTGGCTAGACCAAAATAAGTGATAGACTCTCAAGCCATCAAGATTTTCTCTTACGCTAATTGCATACTGACTTAATTTGAGGCTTACTAGGCTCTACACATATGTTTCTAATTTAAAAGAAAGTATATTGGTTGTATTAAGCACATTGTTGTTATTCATTCTTTATGGAACACCTTTCATATATTTAATTACTTTGTTGATGTCATGTTGGTTCCATACTTGTGCTCATTGTGCTTCCATTATATTTTTGGTATAATTATTGAAATCTTATCAAGTTATGTTAATTTTTGCTATACAATCTAGCTTATATCAGAGCTACATTTTCATTTAGACTTCCATCTCATGCTTTAAGCTTTGAAATGAGATTATAAAGAATTATCAACCAAGTAAAAGGGAAATTTTTTTCTTACAATTAATGCACAACACCATTAAGAATTCTTTACAAATTCATAAAAAAGCATAGAGTACACAACTTGGCAAGAGACTGCCTTCCAAATTCAGTTGTGAAGAACTCTCTACTATTGTATAAGCACTTAAACTTTACTATTCTTTTAAAGAGATGAATTCAGAGCCTTTTTTTTATCGTATATGAAAACCGTGTTTTTAAAATACTCTTTCCTTTCCATTCCAAATTGATAGAAAGTGATTAAATGAATTTCACTACATTTCAAGTCAGTTTCATTTTATTTCTTGCCAATTTCAATTCTTAGGATTAGGAAGGCGGTGGTTACAAAACAACTTAAATATGAATGCAATTTGATTTCAATATATATCAACTCACAAC
Source organism: Cryptomeria japonica (assembly GCF_030272615.1). Classification (NCBI taxonomy): domain Eukaryota; kingdom Viridiplantae; phylum Streptophyta; class Pinopsida; order Cupressales; family Cupressaceae; genus Cryptomeria; species Cryptomeria japonica. Next base: position 676,684,824 of record NC_081408.1, on the reverse strand, counting down.
CAATAGCTCATTAATATGATTGCTCACAAACTTTATTACATAGTTTGTGGTATTATATGATTCAAATCTCATATACTTTAAGCACCCTCACCATGTTTAGCTCAAGGCCAAATTAATTAATTTATTGACCTCCATCCTAGATGTATTTATTTTGAACTCTATTTGATTCCCAAACCCCTTATAAGGCAAAATGTACCCTATATTAATTTTGATAATATAAGATAAATAATAAACTAACATATCCTTTTAATTATTTTAATTATATTAAAATATATAATATTGTTTCCTTTCTATTTTGGTTTAGTTATGTAACTATGTAATTATGTTCTTATATATATATTTCAGGCTTCCATTTTTATCTTAAAAAAAAATATATCTTTTTTGAAAAATACATATTAATATTATTTTATTTCAAATAAAAAAATGATTTTATTTCATTTATATTATTATAGAGTAAAACAAAATATTTTGTTAAAAATACTTGAAATTACATAACAATATTAATAAATTTTTAAACTAATATTTTTACTATTCTATATTTTCTTTAATTTCTTTTTTTAGTATGATAAATATTATATATAATTTCTTAATTTATTTATGAAATACTTATATTTTATTACATTATTTATTAAATCTAAAAACAAATTATTTTTACATACTCTGCAATCATAGCATTCCATGAAATTTCATTGAGTCATTTTGTTGGAAAGTCTTAAAAGCTTCAGCAAAGTACATTATTTGTAAAAAAAAAGGCTACATTTTAGAAAACATGGCTTCATAGATACACACAATTCTGTTTTGAGAAGGTTTTGATGCATGAAATATCAATCTCCAAAACGTTTGTACATCTTTCTAATATATGGATAAAGTAGAGCCTCGAAAAATTGTGATACCACGAACAGTAATGAAATGGTGTGCATAAAATCTAAAATTATGCCTAGTGCATGTGAACTATTTGGCATAATGCTTGAAAATATCTAAGTCACTCCATAAAGCAAACAACTACAATAAATACTGAAGAATCTTAATAAATAATAAAACAAAAGCAACTCAATTCTCTACACAGGTTATAAGAAAAGCAGAATATATAAACTATACTATGTATGTTTGAAAGATATAGTTCTGCAGGTCCTTCATTCCAATCTTGTCCAATCTACATGAAAACATGCCATTATTACTAAAACTTGAAGAGCACTAGAGTTGCCTATAATTTCTACAGTGGCCTATGTCCAATTTCTAATTGCCAGGTTGGGAATTACTGTAAATATAATCAATGTGTTGTGTCTCTTCATCCAAGCCAGTGCCACCATTTTCACACTTTGCTTTTCCCACTTCAGATTCGCATTTGGTGCTTTGATTTCCTTTCTCATAAGCCTGCAATAAATATCAGGGTGGCGGCCAGTGCAGTTAGAGGCTGCATATCGATAGGAATAACCTAAAACATACCAAATATCAACTGATATATTAGAACGTTGCAAAAAAGTGGATGACCTGAGGTTGCTGATCTGACAACTTGTGGTTTTCATGAGTCTTATCTGCACCCAAAGCAAGAAACTCACTAAATTTATAATATCTTATAACTGCTGGTATATAAGAATAAGATGAAATTTTTTTAAACAAATGAAATTGTAAGTAAAAAATTTAATATAGGATATCAAGTTTTTATTATCTATTAGATCTGGAAGAGCTGTTTCTGGATTAGATTTTGTGATAGTTTTTCCATCAACATTTAGGAATTTTTATTTTCTGATAGCACTCGATCATCCTAATGATAGATCATAGAATGTGATGATTGATGCAAAAACTACCACAAAATCTAATCCAGAAATAACTCTTCCAAAAATTCAATTCAATCCCTGCAATTTTTCTATCTTTGAATCGTTCCTTAATGCAGACTAACTTGTACCACCTATAAAAAATAAGTCACATACCTAATAACAGTCGATGTAAACCAAAGGATTTGTGGGTACTTAACAGAAGGAAGAAGATGAATACCAAATTGGCAGCCATGGATTTCCTCATGGGGCAACAACTCTTTATCAAATATTTTCGCATCTAGAGCAAGCCAGCCTGAAAATTAATTGCATTGCCATGTGATTGCCATTGGTCCAAATTTCAGTTCAGAGGGTAATGTTGCCATTATCTTATTTAAGATTTGATTGCATTTGTCATTTAAAAAGACAAGGCAACGCAAGGCAAGACCCTGACTCCCAAAAGATTCTTTCTTGTGAGACGAGTTCACAGGTATTAAATGCTGTTGCCATTCACACTGTAAAAATTAAATATCAATTATGAAAATGACATTTCTATGAAGATATTTGGCGTGTATATGAGGAATAAATCATGCAAATTTAGATATGGTGTTAAATGTTTTACACGTTTTAAGCAGTTGTGCTCCTCCAGCATTGAATAGTTGACCTCCTCATGGATGTTTTTCGTTACAAGTGACAAAAATTCTAAGTAGAATAGTCCTAAGGGTCTGAAGAGCTTTGAAATAAGGTGTCTCCTTCCATTTATCCATTAAGTACTTATAGGTGCTCCTCCAACTCACTAGGACCTTATTTTATTCCCAAAAAAGAATGGAGTTTTCCTATCTCCATGTTATTTATCCATTTATGCATGGAATTCTCATAACAATTAGTTCACAAAATCCATTAAAATAGATTTATGCATTCTGCTATTATCATCTATGCAAAACCATTTATTTACGTAGCATTGTAAGGAGTTCCATGAATCTTCATCATTTGGAAGGCAGGGTCAAATTACATTGATCAACCTCCCCAAGTCTTATTACAATGTGCAGAGTGATTGTATTTGGGGTGGTAAGGCAAATTATATTCCTCATGAGCCTCCACACGTTTGATATACTCCAAAGGAAGGTTCACATTCATTACCTTGGCTAATTCTTGGCCCTCTTTAATGATATAGAATTGCTCCAATGAAATATCCCCTACAGTAGATTGATTGAATATGCAAGGAATATTTGCAAACAGTTACTATTGTGAAAATAACACAACTACAACTTCACAAATAAAAATAGGCGGAAAGATTGGAAAATAACCTTCAATTGTGAAAATTCTATTGCAGTTACTGATTATTAACCTCCTATCTTTAATAGATTATTTGATCAACAAATATTGGAAAATAACACAACTACAACTTCACAAATAAAAATAGGCGGAAAGAAATATGTAACACAATGACATGATATTTCCGGACAATTGTCCCTAGAAAAACCCCGAAGGGAAAACCAGTACTGCAAATGAGAAATATATTAACTTCAAATTAAGAGATACAAAATTCCTTGCCTCTCATTGGCAGAACTCTGACAACCTCTCAATTTCTCTCGTTGATATTCCTACACTGCTATCCCCAACACTATCACTGTGCCCCTTGCAAACACCGCGAGACTATTTGCTAAGTTTGCAAATAATTCACAAACTTCATATTTTCCAAATGACCCGTGACCCCTTTTTATTATACTCTGTTGGAAAACCAACAGCCGAGATTAATTCAAACCAATGGCTCAGATTAAGACAACTCAATAACCAATAACTAATTTTGGCTATGAGGTGTCACCTAAAAAAAAGCCACTATTAAATAACAATTGTTTTTATCCTAACAATAGGATCAGACAAAAACAACCATTTTCTAATTTCTGGGTCAGGACGAACAGCTGTCCAAACTACCCATACCTAATGCTGCTATTTCTAGGTCAGGACGAATAGCTGTCCAAGCTACCCATAATTAACACCAATGTTGCTGTCATGGAAGTCTGATAATCATTGATTCCCAGTGCCAAACTCTTCTTCTCATCTCCTAAAATGATTGTTGTCTCTCTCCAATCAAATCGCCATTGCCAAATGCCAAGTTCGATGCAAGGATGAGTGTCTAGGAACAAAATCATGGAAAATAGATGTCTAATATGATGTGTTGTTAGAACTGATTTGGTCACTGAATTCCTCTTTTTACTCCTTCCAAATACTCCTAAGAGAATTGCCCTTTGACCCCAGTGCTACCGTTGTCCTCCAATGTATGATGTGATGCTTCAATGAGGAAATAAGAACAAAATCGTGGGTTGAAGGATGAAACCTGATTTGTCTCAGACCTGCAACTTGACCAGCTATCTCCTAATTTCCACCTCCAAATGATCTTCATATAAATCGCCTTTCCTTTCCAATAAAAATCGATGCATTTAGGTGACCCAAGATGATGTGCTGATTACACCACAAAGCCAGCTACCATGAAGATGCAACAAAACTCAATAGGCACAATATGGAATTTTGAAATTATCTCCCACTCTCAGCTGCAAACCCTCGAAGGATCTTTCACCACCTCAATTATGCAATTCATAGGGAGTTTTCATTCCCAAATGATTAGTCTGCAGAAACCCTTGGCTCCACAAGTCTACACAAGAGAAGATATCCAAACAACTGATGATGAACAATGTACCAACCCTCTCTATTTATTCTTTTCTCCTCTAATCAATTGGTTCCTTCTAGAAGATTCTTCTCATGTCCTTTTATTATTTTATTACCCATTAATTAATTTAATTGCACTTCAGAATATTAATACATTATAATTAAAGTGCACACGTCTCAACATACGTGTAATCTCCTTATTTCACCATAGAATCAAGTAAACACAAAATGTGAAGCTACAAATCACTACCGAATCGACCCCCTAATAAATCTCCTTTTCCTACAAGGGTCAAATGATAGGCCAATCCTGTGAATGTCTCTGAACTAAGGAGAAGGGGACATTACAATTTGCCCTCCCTGAAATTGCTTGTCCTCAAGCAATCTCAATGCTAGATCTGCAGTATATCGTCTCTCTCCCATGTAGCATCCTCAACTGGCAAATCTTTCTACTTCACAAAATATTCCTTGATGACTCTGTTCCTCAATCTCCACTCCTTGGAGTCAATGATAACCTTAGGTATTAATATCAGTTTCCCCTCTTCGTCAAGAGGAGGTAGCATTGTGGAAGGTGTAACATGGCATCCTATCACCTTTTTAAGGCGTAAAACATGAAAAACATTATGCACCTTTGCATCTGTCGGCAACTCTAGCTCATAGGCCACCTCTCCAACCTGCCTAACAATCTTGAATGGCCCATAATAACATGACTTAAGCTTCTTTGCACCACTTTTCTTAAGTGTGGACTTCCTGTATGGCTACAACATCAGATACACCATGTCACCTACATCGAATGATCTCTCAACTTGCTTTTGGTCCGCATATTGTTTTTGTTGATTTTGTGCCATTTGTATGTTTTCCTTTAGCGATCTCACAATGTTGCGACTCTCCTAAAGAAGATCCCTGGCACTTGGCACTCTATTGTCACTTAACAAAAGGTTTACGAAGTTGGGCGCATCATACCCATACAAAGCCATGAATGGTGTCATTTGGATGGACATGTGATAAGTAATATTATAACAATACTCACATAGATGCAACCAATTCACCCATGCCTGTTGATGTCTAGCTATATAATTCCAAAGGTAACCTTCCACCCATTTGTTCAGATTCTCCATCTATCCATCAGTCTGTGGGTGGTAGCTTGTACAATGGGTGAGCTCGATATCACTAAGTGTAAACAACTCCTGACAAAAAATACTCATGAATATGCTGTCCCTATCACTGACTATAGTCTGAGGCAACCCATGAAGTAGAAAATCCTCTCAGAAGAGAAGATCTGCAACCTATACTGCTGAATAAGTAGCTAAGATTGGAAAGAGATGGGCAAATTTCATAAGCCAATCAACAACCACATAAATACAATCACTGCCATAAGCCTTAGGCAATCCAGTAATGAAATCCATCGATAAACTTTCCCACTTCTTGTTAGGAATGAGAAGTGGCCGGAGAAGTCCTGCTGGATAAGTATGTTCCTGCTTGTTCTACTAACAAACAGGGCACTCCCTGACATACAGAAGAACATCGAACTTGAGCCCCTTCCAAGTGAATCATTCTCTGACCTGCCTATATGTCTTATAATAACTGGGACGTCCTGCCATGGGAGAATCATGCAAGGCTCTCAAAATCTTGTTCATCATCTCTGATCCTGGTATAAGAAATACTCTCCCTTTGTAAATGATGAGATCATTTACAATGGAGTACCTATTATCCTACACTGTACCATCCATGATACTAGAGGTCCATGAGTCCTTATCATATTCTGTTGTAATCAAATGTCTCCAATCCTCTGTAATTTCAATCATAGCGCTCAAATGTGGCTTGCGAGACAATGCATCAACAACAATATTATTCTTTCGCTTGACATAGGTGATGTCAAAGTCATACACCTACAACTTACTAACCCACTTCTGTTGGTGATCATTCAAATCATGTTGCCCAAGGAAATGTCTCAAACTATTGTGGTTTGTTTTGATGCTGAATTTAGAGCCCACCAAGTACTGCCTGAACTTGGCCATTGCATGCATAATGGCCATCATCTCTTTATCATATATACTATAGGTCCACTCAAGCCCCCTCAAATTCCTGCTCTCATAAGAAATAGGGTGCTTATCCTACATGAGGACTGCACCAATTCCCTCTCCTGATGTATCACACTGAAGCTCAAATGGCCTAGAAAAATATGGTACAACCAATACTGGACATGTGGTCATCATTTGTTTGAACTTCTCAAAACACTACTGTGCCTAATTAGTCCAAATGAAAGCCCCCTTCTTCATCAAGTCTATCAAAGGTGCTGCCCGTTGAGAAAAAACCTTGACGAAGCGCATGTAGAAACCACATAAACCCATGAAACCTCTAAGATGCTGAAATGCCTAATTCATAGTGGACTGAAAGGTAGCCGGTGCATTGGTTAAACCGAAGGCCATAACCAAGAATTCAAAATGTCCACAATGGCACCAAAAAGATGTCTTTTCTATATCTTGCCCCCTCACTCGAATTTGATGATATCCTGACCTCAAATCAATCTTTGAGAAGAAGCAAGTTCCATGTAACTCATCAATCATCTCATCAATGCACAGAACGGGGTATCGGTTGTTGATGGTTCTCTTATTCAAAGCATGGTATTCTATGCACATTCAAAGAGTACCATCTTTCTTCTTAACCAACACCATTGATGAAGCAAAAGAAGACTTACTTGGACGAATGCGGCCCATGTCCAAGAACTCCTTAATTCTTTTCTCAATTTCATCCTTCAATGTCTTTGGATGTCTGTAAGGTGTAATCATGACGGGTTTGACACCCTCCTCGAGCTCAATAATATGCTCAATACCCTTGTCGAGAGGTCTATCTGGTGGAATAGCACTAAACACCTTGGGGTGTTTAGTCAACGAGTCCTGTATATTAGGTGCATAATCAGCCTTTTGTTGCTCCAATTGTGTAGGCATTATTCTACATTCTACTACCCACTCTAGCTGATCATGGTGAATTAATCTCTCCATCCTCCTAAAAGAGATCATTCGCAAGATTGAGTCTATTACTGCCTTGAGCACATTTTTTTTCCGAGTTGCTTCAAATCACATCTCCATATGTTTCGCATTAAGTGTAAGCTCCTCAATAGTATGAATCCATGTCATACCAAGTACCACATCCGTGTCTCCCATATTGACTACATAGAAGTCAATCTTAAATTCATAATCACTCAAGCACATAGGGATATCGGTAATCATCTTGTTACAAGTGAGGGCAAAACCATCAGCTACTCTAGCTTGAACTCCCTCAAATTCATGTGTCTGAATCCCACGCCTTGCAACCAACTTATCATCAATAAAGTTATGCATCACACCTGTATCAAAAAGAGTGATAACCTGTTGCCCTGCTATAGCTCCCCACATTCTAAAAGAGCCTTCACAGTGTAAGGAAGTAATCCACATGGTAGTCCTCTTGTCTTCTGATTCATTTTCTGACACTTCTGAAGCTTTTTCTGACTCTATATCCTCATGGTCAATCTCCTAGTCTAAAAAATTAGAATTATCATCATGCTCATAAATTCATTCCATCTGCTTGGCCTTGGCCTTAGGCCTCAAGGGACACTCAGGCTTAGGTGTGTAAGGTGCCTTACACCAAAAAAATAGCTTTTTCCTCCTCAAATCTTTCAATCTTTCTTGATTCATTCCCAGAGGAAATTTATTCTTGAAATCTGATTTCTCTTGTTTCTTATGAGGAAATTTGTTATCTTTGTTAAAAGAGAATTTGGATGGGAACTTACTTCTAGGTGCTGCAAGCTCCATGCTGTGTGCTTTCTTCATGGCTTCCAACAAGGTGCATGGGTCAAGTGCCTGAACCCAACCTCTCAAAGGCTCCAACCATCCCTCCATGAATAATATGACTAGCCTCCTACCTAAAATGCTAGGCACCATCTCTACAAGTTTCTGAAATTCACCGATATAATTTCCAAGTTACCAACCTGTTTCAGCGGCTCCAATTCTCTGAAGTGCATCTCTGGATCCTTGCGTTCAAATCACTCTATCAGCCTGTCTATGAATTCTGCATAAGTGGTGATGTGATTATGTCCAAGTGTGATTAACCCATTGTACCACCACTCATGAGAAACACCCTCCAAATGTAGTATGGAAAATCTAATGACATCCTATTCAGGCATCAGTCTTAATGACAAGTAATTATCTAACTTCTATACCCATGCTCTTGTTGTATATTTGTCACTTCCATCAAAATATGGCATGGTAATTTTCCCAAGAGTATGCTGATAATCAGTCCGTGCTGGAGTGTGATAATCATTTCTCTCACCATTTATCCTACTCCTTTGGTTCATGAACTGACCAAATGACCACATATATCTAAAATATGGAGGTAAGGTGGTATATTCCAGATATGCTTGTCGTGCTTCATCTGCATAAGGTAAATGGGCAGCAACCTGCGGTTGTTCCTGTCGTGGAGTGAAGGTGGGAAAAAGAGGTCTAGAGGTTGATCCTCTAGTGAATGCATCACATTGATTGATTGTTCTAATGCCTTCCACTTCATTGTTTCCACTACTCCCACAAACACCACTATTTGAATCCCCTGAATTGTTTTGACGATTTTGATTCTGATCAGATTGTTGATTATTGTGTGTTTGCTCAATTTTTCCTAGTAGCTGTGACATCATATCAATCATGGTATCGAACTTCCTTTCGATTCTAGCATCCTTATCATCTTCTACCATGTTTAGGGCTACCTTTTCCTTTTCTCTTTCTCTTCTGAAAATGTGTCAACTTCAAGTACTTGTGGGATTTGATACTGCTTCCTTCACTGTTCTCTGTTATAATATCTGATATCCCTTTCACTCATTAATCACAGGATGGCAAGATCTTGGCTTTGTTATACTGTTTCGTAGTTTGTGTAATCTGCGTGTTATACTGTTTGACTGTCTCAGAGTTTTCAGACTTGTTTAGGAGATGTTAACCATAAATATTCATCAATGAATGACTAACAAACAACTTCTTATGATGGCATAATTCCCTAGGTTGAATGTGCATTTAGTCTACCATGTCTTCACACCAATTTGGATACGTAATCATATACTGACAACTAGTTGTAATTTCGTCAAACAATTGGAATGAAATATTTGGACAACATACAAATAAGATGCAACCTTCTTTCTCCTTTTATTCAAAAGACGATGATCAAATAAGCTCTTACAATACCCTCACTAATGACCAAATACTTAGTATTCATTACTTAGAAAATCTGAAGGTCAAATTACCAATGTTATGAGACCAAAGATTGAAGGTCTCATATATTGTAAGAAAGATCTAGATCTAATGTTTCTAGTGTTACAAGCTCACACAAATCAGCTAAAAGAATTGAATGTTTGCATTATCATAGAGAAGGACATAAAGCAGAGAATTGTTAGGATCTTTACCCTTGTTCAATTTGTGGGTTGAAGAATCATTGTAAAAAGTCATGTTGGAATAGAGAGATGAATGAAAAATCTAAGAAAGGTTGTATGTAGATTGATTATGGTTGGATTGATGGATCCTGTTGGCAAAAGTTCATGAATATGTTCAAAAGGTTGTATAAACCGTAATGTTCACATGTGAACAAAAGAAGTGATTGGACACAGCTCAAATGTTTGAGTCAAGTAGCTGATGGCTGCTTGCTATGATTGACACATTGAAGTGTCATGAGTCTTCTCTATGATAGATAAAGGAAGAGAAGGCTTTGTGATCTCTCATGAACGAAAGAAATGAGTTGCACAATGAGTTGCAAGGGTTTGTACTTTGCCACATTGAGTTTTCTTGCAAGGTCACATTGAGTTGCAATGATTCAACTAGTCAAAGCTTCAAGATTATATTGTGAGTCTCAACATAAAAGGGGAGTATGTAGATAACTAATGCTTCAATGAGTTTGACGAAACATGTAGTTCCACCATTGCTAGTTAAAAATTACAGTACATGTAATGTAGGACAATACATGTTGAGAGAGTTTTGTTCTCTCCTATTTTTAGGTGCATGCTCTATTTTTAGTTGCATGATTATAATTTATTGAAAGGAGCTTTGACCTCTATAAAAAGAGAGGCTTATTGTTGTTTGATATAGCCTGTGAGGAGTATCAATTCTAAGAAAGACTTTTGAGATGTAATCAGCTTTGAATGATTGAATAAAAGTTTTCTTTTGTGTGTGTTTAATTGGTGCTCTGTTTTTCCTTTGTTTATGTGTTTCTTAATACTATGTGTTTCAAATTTCACATATTATCACAAATAGATCAATTTTATGAGGAAGAGGTCTCAATTTTTTTGTTTTACAACTTTATGCTTTGTTGATTGATAATACCTCAATCTTTGTAAAAATGCCTTGAATGGATTTACCTTCTTTCATTCTTAAATTTTCAAAATCTCTTTTGAAGTTTTGAAGTCTTATCAATCTATCTTTCCTAGAATCTTGATATGCAATTTACAAAGTTTGTTATGCATCTAATGATTTTCTCATGCTAACAATACAATGATTAATAGAAATATCCAATGAAATTTAGATAATGAATAGAGTTTGATTGTCCTTTCTATCTTATTTCAATTGAATTTGTTGATTTGCTATCAAAACATTAAAAAAAAATTTGATCAAAATCATACACAATTGTTTATAAAAAACTTTTTTAACAAAGAACTATCTATGATTTTTGATGAATTCACTCTATCATCATGTCTAAGCACTCCTTTAACTCCCGTAATTAGTGCAAGGAGAACTGTGAGTCCATTTTTGATTGAATCGATTTTAAGGCAAGATACATCTTATATATTATTATTATTAGTTCCTGTCATGGAACTATAGGGGGGCTGAAACATTAAACAGTGATTAATGTTTTGCTATTCTACCCATCAAACTATCAGAATTTGCTGCATAAATTTCATTTTTACATACATTTTAAAAATTGTAGATCAAAACATGCTCGAAAGTGAAAAGGGCAAAAATTTGTCAAGCTATTATTCGTTCTGCAAAATTACAGCTAGGGATTGCAATTTCCCATATAAGAGAAGGCACATTTTACTGTCTGTCTATTGCAGATTGTCGGAACAGGCTCCAGACATGTCAGATGCAGACAAGGAGAACTGTGCCTTTGTAATCTTCTTGAAAAAAAACTGCAAATAAGAAATTTGGTAGCATGTAATTGGTCTCTACTGATGGGTGCAGAATGTCAGGAGGAGATTTTCCTTTCACGAGGCAAGAGAACGCGGGAGTTTCAAGGTTATAACAAATGTTGTCTGCTATTGTGTAGGTTAGATTCAGATTCCAAAGCTACAGAAGACTCAAATATTGTAGGGAACCTTCTACTCCATTAGAAGATGCCTTATTTATTTTCTCTTCTAAGCATTTATAGTTCCTTTATAGCTAAATGAAAGTATAGTAGAGCATAGACAGTGCTCATGACTTGTGTATCAACTTAATGATGTAGAAATTACTTTCAAATGCATTTAGAGTTGCATCAGATTGCCTGATGTCATCTACTTCTTGCAATAATATATCTGCACCAGCTTTGGTAGTGAAAGAGGAAGTGGATTGACAAGTCTTAGGGTATAATATATATCTTCCGGTACATGTTTTTTTTGTTATCGTAAGACTTCTGTTTTTAATCTGATTATCTAAGACCTCTGTTTTTAATTTGATTATGTAAGACGGCTACATTCATATAAAAATATAGTTTAATTAAACATTAGCTCAAACTTTCTCTTATAATATTTTCTTTTCTTGTTTTTTAATTGGACTATGTAATCTTATAGAAATAACATATTTATTATATTCTATTTTGTAGGGAATCTTTTGTAAATAGGTCTTTTCTTAACACATTGTATCTTGGCTAGCTTGAGACATTTAACTTTTTAAAATAAAAATGAAAACTTTCTTAAAGTTAAGCTGACACGTAGAAAATAAAATAGATAACGATATATATCATTTGGGCAAAAATAATTGCAATGTAATTCATTTTCAACTCTCAATCTAAATAGCATTCGGCAAATGAAATGTTTAAGCCTTTCCTTGTTAACTAGATTTTTAAAAGATGTTTTAATGAGAAATCATTTGATAGACATTACTAGAAAAGACAAAGAAACTTAGATATGCATTGTGTGATTACTGGCTCAGTCCTCCATCAGTCTTTTAAAATAAACAAGTGCCGATAAACATTACTAGAAAAGACAAAGAAACCTAGATATGCACAGTCTTCCATCAGTCTTTTAAAATAAACAAGTGCCGATAGACATTACTAGAAAAGACAAAGAAACCTAGATATGCACTGTGTGATTACTGGCTCAGTCCTCCATCAGTCTTATAATGACAAGATAGAAGGTGTTATTCAACTTCTATTTTTCAAAATATTTAAACTTCTTAAGATCTGGCCAACTTCATTGCTTTGAATGAGATCTTTATTTCTTTTAAAGTTAAAATTAGTGTTTTCTTTTATTAGAATTTGTGAAAAATTATAATTTTAGTAGACAAATAAGATATTTAATAAATTAAAAGTTATTTTATTTTACTTTCAAAAAAATATTACACTAATTAATATTTTTACTTTAAATTTTATCCTATCTTTCAAATTTGGAAATTAGATCATCTAAAGAGTGCTATTTGTGATATCAATCATATTTTTTAACATTTTACATGATGTATTCTTGCATATCATGGTTTCAATAATCCATAATGTACCCTCCATCAATGGAGATATCATGAAACACTATTTTCAATGCATATATCATGCAATCCTATTTCCAAAGGGACAATATTGAAACCAAAAAGAGAAAAATATGTTTAATGTACCCAACTCCACAAACATAGTTTTAAATAAATTTAAACTCAACCATGTATATAATTCAAATTTTTTTAGCATATATTATTAATTATCTAATTTATGATAATATGATTATGTGTAAATAAAAACTATTTTAAAACCCTATTTTTTCCCCTTTTCAAATTTAATTTTACAATATAATCGAGAACACAATTAAAAGAATTGTAATCCAAATTCACCAAAATCTTTAAGATGAGTAATTCTAAACACTAAACATGGTTGAGAGGTTTATACTAACCCTAAATCCTAAACTCTAAATAGATCTAGTGGTGTAAACTAACCATAAACCTTAAACATGGTTACTAGTGTAAACTAACCCTAAAAATATTAATCTACCTAGTGATCAATATCAATTGATATGAATTAATAGTCAATATATATCTTTGAGTTTTAATTATATCATAAAATAAATTAAATAAACTATAAGTTAGAATCCCTAAACTTTAAATTTATAGTCTATAGATTATGATTCAATAGTCCTAGGGTTTAGAATAGGCCTTAGGGTTTTTGTTTTTAATTAAGATTGTTTGATTTAGGGTTTTAAATTTCATAACTAAATTTAATTTTAATATTTTTAAAAAATTCAATTTAATTTTCATTATCTCATTGATAGAATAATTATAAATTTGAATATTAGGTGAAATTATATTCTATATTTATTAAAAGTTTTAAAATTATAACCAATATGGAAGGAGCGTTTATTTAATATTGTAATATAATTAATAAATATTAGTATTATAATATTAAATTAATATTATTTTATTATCAAACTTTAATATTATTAAATTGTATGAGAATAACTAAAATAATATTGTTTATATATATATATATTATAAAACTTTAATAAATGTAGATATAAATTTTAAATAAGTTGCTAAATATTTGTTTATTGAATAGGTAAAATAATTTTGAAAACATAACAATAATTTTAATATTATTGACTTGGGCAATCAATATAAGTCATCAATATGATAACTTCTGGATTTGGTTGTGTTGCTTTTTTTGTCATCAACGTTTCAGATCACACTCTTTCATATCCTGGTATTTCGTAACATCCCGATGATGGATCATTGCAATAGTACTATCGTAACATCCTAATGATGGATCATTGCAATAGTACTAGCCTAACGACAAGTACTAATAAATACATAGGATGGTATTGGAGTATTTTAGAGGTTGAGTCATTAACATTAATTAAAATTATTCATTTATAATTAAAAAAAAATGTAGTATTCTCTTTTATGTCTAAAAGAGAATATCTACTTTTTAAATTCAAATTATTTGTGTAGACATCTAAAATTAATATGTAATTAATTTAAGCTTGTCAACATAATGAATTGATTGTATTATCCTTATTCTTCTTAGTGTATTGTCCAATAATTAATTTATCAAATAAACTAATTTATCAAATTCTTCTAAAGTCCCTCCAATAATTATTTCCTCTAAACCCACCTAGTTAATTGATTCTAATTAATTAACCTAGTCATGTGATTCCTACAAATCACTTTTCCTAATCCCACTTAACCTAATTAATCCTTCTAGAATCTCTCATAATCACGCTTATCATTATTTCTCCAATTTTAAATTCCCACTCATGTCACTCACATCAACATTGAGTCTCTCAAAGAAATTCAAATTTCCTTGAATCCCTCCATGCATTCTTTATTTTGGAATTTTTAAATCCTCATTTTGAAATTCAAATTTCCTTTCCCCCCTCTTCTCAAGGAATTTTATATTCATGTTTATTTTCCAAGGCACCCTTGATCCACGCCTTCTATCTTAAATCAATCTCAACCCTCCATAACCAAATCAATCTTGGCCATTTATTGGCCTCCTCCAATCTATAAATTGGAGAATCATTTCCTCACAAAAGGATCCACTTCTCATAGAATTCTCATGCTACCCATTTCTCTTCTATCTTCCTCCTCTCATGCCATCATAATGGACCCCTAATACTTCATCCAAATAAAATCCTCAATCCTCATCCATCAATAATCCTTCAATCCATCAATCCAAATCCTATTCCAATCCCTCTTGTTGAGCAAAGGAGAGCAATCCACATCGCCATCAAGGACCAATCCAATCAAGTGAGGAAGGGGCGCATTCTTCACTTCAACGAAGGTCTAATCCGAAGGAGAAGGAAAGCTAGCAAGGTATAAGTGGTTCATTATGTATTTTAATGTTTTATTTGAATACTAACCACTAAATATTACATTGCTACATTTTCCCCTCTTCACTTTAGCATGCCTGGTGGGACCCATGTCCCTAGAATTTAATCTCTTTTTGAGTTTTTTGTGTTTTTTCTCGTAGGTGTTGGAACAACGTGAAGGACTGCAAACTAATGCGAGCGTTACCTACTTTGGCGCATGCGCACGTGCTTTAGTATGTGGGATTGAGGTTTGAAAATTTTAACCTGCTTTTTTTAGGTCTGCAGAACAACGCGAGTGCCGTAGGAACAACGCATCCACCTGCAACATCATCTCATTCATTCTCCTCTCTTCTATTCTTCCAGCTTCTATTTTTATTCCAAAATTAGTACTTGGAAACACACTAAAAAGGACCAAAAACTTAAAAAATCATAAAATTAGTTAGGTTTTGCATCTAACTATCCTTTTTATCTCAGAACTATCGCTTTAGCATGAGCGCTCTGGCAAAATCCTCCCCATTTTTTAAATTTGAAAATTTGAATTTTTTTATTTCACTAACTTGTTTCAGTGTGAGCACACGTACTTCAGCGCGAATGTCATCCGAACAATGTGTCTGCCTCAGCTATATTCTGCTTTTTTTTAATTTTGTACTTTTTTGCATTTTCTATTTTTCTCTTTTCTAACCCCTTGCAGTACATATGTAGGCATTTCAACGTCTGCGCAGGTGTCTACAGAATAGTGCGAGTGTTGTTTCTTCAGAATTTTGTTTATTAATAAGATTTTTTAGTTTTATAGGCCCAGCCCAAGCGATCCAAGACATAATAAAAACTACTAATCTGATATTTTGCAAGTTGCCTAAGGAGATACAAGCAAACATTGTGTCTTTTCAATTATTTTCTTAGGCACTTAGATCTAATTAGGGTAAAAAGAATAACTTGTTTGATGTGTTTTAGAAAAGTGTAGAGGTAGGAGAGTATGCTCTTGTCTATATAGACAATAAAAAACCCAGACCCTTTAAACTTTTCTTGTTTGCTTGCATGCTTTTACCCTTAGCGGGCCCGCCCTCCCAATTTGGTGAGAGTGGAACGACCCAAGTGAGTAAGGTTAAAACCCAACCATTCCAACTCACTATAATAAATAGGCCTTTTGAGATGAAACTCTCAAAGGACGGAGCTATTTGAGAGTTCACTCCCATATTGAGCACTTTGTAGGGCCCCTTGAGGTCTCAATCATGCTTGCATGACTACATCTTGCTTGGTACTTTGTAGGGCTATAGGCCTTAATTATGCTTGCGCAACTACAAGAAGTAGTCTTCGAACATAAATCCATACTAAGAGCTCTAGGATTAGAAGCCAACCTGTTCACCTCCGAAAGGTGGATAATCTTTGTGGAAGGGAGATAGTAACTCCCCCAAGAGACTTGCCTTTTTGTGCCCCCATTAGCATTTGGAGTTGGCTAATACGGCGTTGAGAATCCATTGCATGAGACTCAGCGGCCATAATTTGATTAGCTATTGGGTGTGTACCCGAGTCACCAAGAAAAGGTTTTCCTCCTCATCCAACTTCCTAGGATAGCACGCTGTGTTTGGATTCTCTATGTGTGTCAGTGGCTAATGTGTATTCATTGCTTGATATCTCTTGCCAAGTCCATCATTCCTCCAAATAATCAATCCTCCCACTTCCCAAATTCTATCTTTTCATCACCAAGTCTTTAATCCATTTCTATCTACCCAATTAATTCTCCAATCCCTAATACACTTTCATCCATTCAAACAATCATCCTTCCTCAACCAATATTCTTGTCCAAGTCATTCATCCAACTCTGGGTAGCCTCCCCCTTTATTCTTCCTATTATCTATATGTTCTTCCATAATCATTCTCCCTTTAATCCAATCAAATCAAACCATATTTCTTATTTGGTTATCGAATCCCTCGTCGATCAATCATACAATCCTTTAATCCAATTCAATCCAATCCAATCCAATCAAGTCCTAATCCAAGACAAATCCAATCAAATCAAGTCCAATCCAAATGAAATCCAATCAAATTCGACCCATCATTATTCAAAGCCAAGTCCTAATCCTCATATTCATCCAATTCCAATCTAATCATTCATTCTCAACATGGCTACCTAGAATTTCAAAGCTTGGTATGAGGAGATTCTCATGGAAGTTCATGAAGCACCTCAACTTGCCTACCAAGTCAATCTCATAATCTCTCACCCACCTATCGTACCTTCATCCATCCCACCTCAACACATTGTACCAATCTCAATCCATATCATATCTCTTATCCTTCATCTACCTTTGACAAGAGAAATCCATCTTATTCCCAATCTCTATCTCCATATTATCCCTCATCCACATATATACATTCATCTCTCCTCCCATTTACATCCCAATCCTCATCCTTTTACAACACATTCATTACCTCTACTCCTCATCCAAATCCTTTACTCCATAGTCCTCCAAGCCATTATCCCAATCCTCCATCCAATCCTTATTCTCCATCTATTCCCCATCCTCCATCTAATCCTAATCCTCCAAAATCCATATTATCCACATCCTCCAAGTCCATCATCCATAATATTATCCAAGACATGCTAGTAAAGGAGACAAAATCCCCACCTCGAAGCAAAGTTGCTAAATCTGCTCAAGTCCTCCATCCACCCCTATCACCTCCAAATCAAGACGAACTTCAATCCCCTACGCTTCATGATATCATCATTCCTCTATCCACCCAAGTTGAAGCTTCCATATCCTTCTCCATCACACAATCCCCACAACTCCAAACATGCCAAAAGCTTGTTCCAAAGCATGCTAGCATAGAATTCTCTCCATCTCATGGTGCATCTCCCTCCACTCCATCTAATGATATCATCCCTTCCACTTCCTCTCATGATCATATGATCCCTACATCCAATCCTCTCCCACCATCACATGATCCTCTTCCATCTCATGATCCAATCACCCCTCCCACTCTATCTCGTGATACCCTCCCTAGTCAAGATCAAAATATTCCCCTATCTCCATGTCATGATCCCAATCCATCTAAAGATCCTAATCTTCCTTCCACATCTCATCCCCCTCAAAATAGACTTCCCAAGAAAGATCAACAAATGCACACATCATTGAATGTCTCCCAACACTCTCCTTCCATCATCCCACCATCCATAAAATCCTTAAGTTGTTCATCCTCATGCACCTATCCCATTGCTATTGGAAGCAATTTGGATGCCCAATCTAAAAAGTATAAAGCTCAAAATCCACAAAAATCAAAGGATCAACATGTCCCCTCAAAACGACATGCTCAAAAGAAAAATATGATCCGAAAGAAGGAAAAATAAAAAAGGTCCCAAAGTCCCCAAAAGAAAAAATCAAAAACTATGTGGATTCCCAAACTACTCAAAGAAGCAATACATCTCAAAGTAAAATCGAAATTGGAATCCAAAATTGCTAATCCAAAAGCTTCATCCATTCATAAATCTAACACTCCTCCATCTTCAAAATCCATTTTGGGTCCTTATGTCTCAAAATCCACCATCCCAACCCCATTATCTCCCTCTCCTATTTTGGGTCCACATTTCTCAAAATCCACACTTTATCCCCCATCTAATTCAAAACACTCTCCTCCACTACTCCACCACCCTTCAAGGTGTGTGCCTATGTTGATCTTCCACAAATTTTTCAAAACCCCATCCATTATCCACCATCCATTTTTCACAATCCCATTCTGTTAGTCCAATCCTTTAAAAATCCTTATCTTCCATCCCCTATCCATTTCATCTCCCCATTTATTGTTACCAGTATCTATGAGCATACCTCCAGTTCAAAGCAATACTAAGGGATACCATCCATGGAGCTAGATGCTTGAGTCCTCCCTTCCTCGTTCACGCATCCATTATCTACTCATCCTCATCCTAATCCATCCAAACTATTCCAAAAATTCAAAAATAAAATAAAAAAATCAAGAAAAATACAAAAAAGTAGAAAAATAAAATCAGAAAAGTAAAGAAAAATCATTTCATCGAACGGTGAAAACCACTTCATGTGGCGCCTTGGGTAATTACCATGATGAAATCTTGGTAAACAAGCGTCAAGTGTATTTCCCTCATCCTCTTGCACTCTACACTTGGAGGCAAGCTTCATCCATGCAACTGGCCCATCCATTTGCATCCTATCTAAGTCCATTTTCATTTCCTATCTTTGATCTTGAATATCCTATCCATATCCTCCATCTTATATTCCTCATCCTATCCAAATGCAATCCTTCATTCTTATCTTTGGTCTTGATCACATAGAGGCAAAATAATGTATATGCATGCATGCTTTGGAAAACACAAGCCTTAATACCTCTACCATCCATATCCATTACACATTATCTTTCCACCTCACACATTATTATCCACCATCTTTCCTATCCTTCATTCCATTACCCTTAGTGGGGCATTTCTCTCCTTTGTAACATTGTCCTTGGGTCTCCATCATCCTACCCTCCATCCTTTATTCCTCCATATCCCATCCATATCCATCCACTTGATCCATCTATCTCCTATCCAAACAATATCTCCCTCCCTCCATCCATCCATCCATCCTTTTACCAATCCTTGGTTCTCCCTTGTCATTGGTTCCATTCAATCAAATCCTATCCACCAATCCACCCCATCCTATCCAATTTCTAATCCAATCCTATCTTATCCAATCATATTCTCCATCTCTTCCAATTCAATCATTAATCCCATCCCTAATCCAATCCTACTCAGTCACCCATCCCCTTTTTTCATCCTATCTAATCATTTATCCTTCATCCATCCTATCCAATCCATCAAATTGATCTTTTCCCATCTACCCGAGCTCACGTTGACTTATACCTAATCCAAGCACCCATCCATACTTTGCTAACAAAATCCAAGTGGCAATCCTCTCATCTGCAGACCCTGTATTTCCAACTTGTCTTTTGTCATCCATCAATCTATCCACACCCGCCCATCATATGAATCCTTCCCATGTTTGGGAGTTCATTCAAACCCATCACCTACCCATCAGGATGCATCCTTCCCTAGTTCGACAATTTACTCAAATCCATGTCCTTCTCTTGGCAAGAGACGTCAGTTGGTCATGTGCATGTTGTTTGCATGCTTGATCTTTTCTCTTTAATTTTCATCTTCTGTCCCAGGACTATACTTGTTCAGGACTACCTTGATCATCCTATACTTGGTATGTCTTGGCTGGTGTATAATGGGGCATAGTTTTCATGACATGGTATGTTTGAAGGTTTTCCTTGTACAATTCAGCAACCCTGCATTAGTGTTTATCAACACTTTCATGATTGTGTGCAAGGCATACCTGTTTGATTGAGAGTCAGTCCATGCCTTGTATCTTCATATCATCCTGGTTCTTATAATCAGTGGTGTAGACTATCCATGGCAATATCAAACCTAGGTCTGATCTCTATATTTTCTCAACAAGAAATCCAATCCATTTATCATTTCTTTATCTCAATCCATTCATCATTTCATTATATCATTTCATTCACAAGACTCCAATCCATTCATTCATTACCTTTTTCATCATCTTCATCCTTTCATACCTCGTCTTCTAATCCATTTCGAGAGTACACCTGTGTTCTTCGAACCCGTATGTCCTCTCGAGGGGGCATACAACTATTTCCTTGTCATCCTTCCTCCCTGTCATTATTCCTCATCTTATGATTGGGGCATCATGCTACTTGTCCTTATCCTTTTCTTCCACTATGTTTTATTCTTCTTTGATATAGCATCATTTCACGACGCTATATCAAAGAGGGGCAAAATGTAGACACCTAAAAATAATATGTAATTAATTTAAGCTTGTCAACATAATTAATTGATTTTGTTATCCTTATTCTTCTTAGTGTTAATTAAATCCAATTTAATTAATCCTGTCACTATTGTCCAATAATTAATTTATCAAATTCTTCTAAAGTCCCTCCAATAATTATTTCCTCTAAACCCACCCAGTTAATTAAATCTAATTAATTAACCTAGTCATGTGATTCCTACAAATCACTTTTCCTAATCCTCACTTTACCTAATTAATCCTTCTAGAATCTCTCATAATCATGCTTATCATTATTTCTCCAATTTTAAATTCCCACTCATGTCACATCAACATTGAGCCTCTCAAAGAAATTTGAATTTCTTTGAATCCCTCCATGAATTCTTTATTTTGGAATTTTTAATTCCTCATTTTGAAATTCAAAATTCCTTTCCCCCCTCTTCTCAAGGAATTTTATATTCCTATTTATTTCCCCAAGGCACCCTTGATCCATGCCTTCTATATTAAATCAATCTCAACCCCCCATAACCAAATCAATAGGCCATTCATTTGCCTCCTCCAATCTATAAATTGGAGGATCATTTCCTCACAAAAAGATCCACTTCTCATAGAATTCTCATGCTTCCCATTTCTCTTCTTTCTTCCTCCTATCATGCCATCATAATGGCCCCCTAATACTTCATCCAAATCAAATCCTCAATCCTAATCCATCAATAATCCTTCAATCCATCAATCCAAATCCTATTCCAATCCCTCTTGTTGAAAAAAGGAGAGCAATCCACATCCCCATCAAGGAACAATCCAATCAAGTGAGGAAGGGGTGCATTCTTCACTTCACCAAAGGTCTAATCTGAAGGAGAAGGCAAGATAGCAAGGTATAATTGGTTTATTATATGTTTGAATGTTTTATTTGAATACTAACCACTAAATATTACAATGCTACATTTTCCCCTCTTAAATTTGTTTATCTTCAAACGTTAGAGCTATTGCATCCACCCTAATTACTCTTGGTTTGTACAAATAATTTTTTTCTTTTCTGCAAGATAATATTTGACATGACAAAGGCTATAGACTATCAATTAATATATTCAATAAAGATGCATATTCAGATGATTCTTTGGATTAAATTTACTTGAAAATTATTTTTGGGAGTTGTGGTATTCAAATAATCAATTTCAATATGGTGTCATAGCTGAGTGTTACAGGTATCAAAGCACTAAATCTGTGATTTTCTATCTTGTTTCAAGTTATTTGATCTTAAAAAAAAATTCCACACATCCTACAACAAAATTTACCTTACTATTACATTTAGAACACCCAAAACAACATGAATGCTTGTCTAATCACAAAAATCTAAGAAATATAAATATAAGTGATTTGTTTGGGCTACATAATGTTTGATGAAAAAATACCTACAACTATATGAATCCATATGTATCTCTACCTTCGCCATAGAACCACATGTTGTTTCATCCTATTTTTATATAGTCATGAATTCAGGATCTCATTGAGTTTGCAAGAATCATATTTAATCTTAGAGCCATTATAAATACCATAAAATTAGACAAAAGACAAAGGGATGCCTACATTGAAATTGCACATGTTTTATTGATCATCTCTTGTGTGCCAATTACTGAGTAGCATATTTCGACAACACAAACACAAATACCACAATATGCCATGCTGATTTAGGTACTATAGTTTGATGGACATGCAATTTGTAAGCAAGGAAAAAAAAAATTGCGAACATAACAAAATTGTTGGAAGGTAAACATGAACAACATGTTTCTAGACAAAAAACACAATCCCTAGCAACATGTTTGAAGTGTTGCCTGACCTAAGAGCATTGATAATAATTGTTGAGTCTCCTTCAATTTGAGTCTTTTTAAAACCAAGTTCCCTACAAGTTGATAGGCCTTCTATAGCGACTTGAATTTCTAGCACATTATTGGTGTCCTTTGTTAATGTTTAATCTAGCTTGGCTAGAATTTGACCATTTGAAGAGTGATTGATGAAACCTGCTCTTGAGACCTCTAGGTTTCCTCTAGGGGCCCCATCAAAATTATTTTATACTAACCAACTTTCGGTGGAGACCATTCTGCCTTGTTTTTTTTATTTGTTGTCTCCTCACCCCTCTTTCCAACAAAGGGAGGAATCTTTAAGCCATACCAATTTTCTCTCATCTTACTATCCCAACAAGAAAATTGAGTTTTTTTTTATAATTGAACTAAGAGTCCACTATTTACTACTTCCACATTATCCTCTTCCAATTTGTTTATTATGCTTTCTCATGGTAATTTTTCCCCTCTAAAGATTCTTCTATTTCGTTCCTTCAAAATTTCCCAAATAGTTATTGAAGGGGAAGAAATCCATAGTGAATGGAATAGACTTGAAAAGTAAAGATTAGGCCAACTTTTGAAAAAAATCTATATATCATTAGGAAGGGCAGAAACCCAGCCTAATTTGGGGCAAATCCATTGCTAACACTTAGAGGTAAAGGGACATGGAAGAAGGACATGGTTAATTGATTCTTCTTCCAAATCGCATAGGATACATTTTGAAGACCCAAAAAACTCAATCTTTCTGAACCATTCTACTGTTAGGATTCTTCCATGCAGTGTTGTCCATGAAAAATACCCAGCTTTGGGAAGACATATTTTATCCTAGCATAAGGAAACAATAATCTTAGTTATTTCTAATTTCTGATTTTGGACTATATCCTTATAGCCATCCTTAGAGTTGTATCTCCCTGTATTTACCCCTAGCCAAATGATTGAATCTGAGTCATTTTAATTACTAGAGATCTCTGTTTTAGGATATCCTTAAGAGCTTTTATTTCTTCCCTATTTGTTGGTAATTCTTCAAGAAACCCCACCTATTTTCAAAAATAGCCTTAAGGTTGATCTGACCTAGCTCTGAATCTAAAGTTGAGTAGCCACCCCATGAATTAGTCCAAAGCATAACTTTGCTCCCATCTTTCACATTCCATGAAATGTTGTTTGAGATTAGATTTATCCAACTCAAAATAAAGTTCCAGACCCTTGATTCATTTGGAGGGTTGTGAGTTTTGAAAAATCCTTCTAAGCTCATGTCATCCAGGAATTTTCCTTTAGGCATTCTTACCCATTTCCAAATAGGATCACTATAAATTTTCCAAGTTAACTTTACTCCTAAATCTTTATTTTGTTGTAGTTGATTCTTCAACCCCCCACCCCCCCCCTCGTCCCCCCCAAGCATTTGGGTTTACAAACTTTTCTCCATGCTATCAAAGCCATTTTATTTTTCATGCCATTCCTTGCCAGAAGAAGGATCTCATTTTATTAACTAGTTTAGTATTAGCTCCAATTGAAAGGGATAAACAAGACATAAGATATATAGGGATAGTTGAAAGGTATGTCTTCAACATGATGATTCTTCCTACCCAAGAGAGCCATTTTGATTTCCAAGACTCTATTTTCTTGTCCATCCTTTCACCCATTAGGTCCCAAACCTTTACGGATCTAATACCTTTGTCTAAAGGTAAACCTAGGTAAATGAAAGGAAGTTTCCCTTCTTTAAAATTAAGAAGAGCAAAAATCTAGGATTCTATGCTCTTTTTTAAATTAAAGAATAAACTCTCAAATTTCTCTTTATTTACCAATTGACCTAATGTTGAAGCATATATCTACAAAATTTTCTTGAAATTGATAGCTTCTCTTCTTTCGACTTTACCAGAAAACATTGTATCATCTGCAAATTGTTGATGAGTAACTACCTCTACTTCATTTGTGATCCTAATACCTTTAATCACTCCATCTTGTTGATATGTGTGAAAGGCTCTGCCCAAATATTTAGCTAAGAGGATAAAAAGGAAGGGAGAGATTGGATCCCCCTGCCAAAGCCCTCTAGAAGATTCAAAAAAGCCTTGAGGAGATCCATTAACTAAGACTTAAAACCATGGAGTAGAGATGCAATAAAAAATTAAATTGATCCAATTTTTTGAGAATCCAAAGGCCTCTAGACATTTACATAAGAACATCCAATCTACTTTATAATATGCCTCGCTAGTGTCCAATTTGATCAGCATACTTGGATGCTTGTTGATTTGTAAAGAGGATTCCTTCTTGGGTGATGATAACTCCATCCAAGATGGATCTACCTGAAGCAAATCCTATTTGTTCTTTTGAAATTATTAGAGGTAGGACAAGCTTCAATCTATTTGCTAGAACTTTTGAAAAAATCTTATATAAAGTATTGCATAGGGAAATAGGTCTAAATCCTCAAACTTTAAGGACTTGTCCCTCTTTGGGAGCAACACAATGAAAGTGTTATTGATATCCTAAAAAAATCTACCTAAATTTCTTGCTGCCTCTGAGGCTTCTATTAGATTATTGCCTAGAATGGACCAACATTTTTGGAAAAAAACAAGTTGGAAATCCATCTGGCCCATGAGATTTGTCTGGGTGGAGTTGTTTAAGAGATTTTTCTACTTCCCAAGAGGAGGTTTTGTAATTTATCTTTGAGTTATCTTCTTCTGATAAGATATTTGAGATATTTCTCAGTAAATCCTTTTGAGGATCCAAATCCGATCCCTCTCAATTATTTAGGATGTTTGAAAAGAAAGACATTGATTTTTTTTAAATTTCCTCCAAGTCCTCAATCATATTATCTTGCTCATCTTTAATTCTCATAATTATAT
This sequence comes from Cryptomeria japonica, assembly GCF_030272615.1. Taxonomy (NCBI): domain Eukaryota; kingdom Viridiplantae; phylum Streptophyta; class Pinopsida; order Cupressales; family Cupressaceae; genus Cryptomeria; species Cryptomeria japonica. The sequence continues at coordinate 676,658,928 of NC_081408.1, read as the reverse complement.
TAAAGGATCTTCTTTGTTTAGTGATATTATGAAAGAATTTTGAGTATCTGTCACCTTCTAAGAGCTAGACATCTCTTGATTTTTGCCTCCAAAATGTTTCCTCTTTTTCTAGGATTTCTTCATGGAGGTGGAGTAGTTCCTTCTCCTTCAAAAACCTATTTTGATCCATACCAATGGCTTAAACCTCTGAATTCAATTGTTCTATTTCTTTTTCAACTCTGAGATTTTCATGAAAGATATTTAATTTTTTCCCCTATTCTAGATGAGAAGATTTTGTTTGATATTCTTCAATTTTGATACAAAGCAAAAGAGCTTGGAACCTTCGAAGCTCTCTTCATTCCACCATTTATCCATTAGAGAAATTAAGTCCTGATCCCTCATCCACATTTTTTCAATTTTAAAAGGGCAATTGATGGGCTTCTTGTCTCCAAAAATATATAACTGAATTGGATAGTGATCTGAACCAAAAATTGGCATAATTGCTGATTTGAGTGCAAAAGATGTTTTAGAAAGATCCCCTTTGAAGAAAAATTTGTCGAGTTTCTCCACTATATAGCTAAAACCCATTCTTATTTTGTTCCAAGTAAATACCACATTTCTAGTTACTATATCTAATAGGTTGTTCCTGACAGCCCAATCTCTAAAGTCAATTTGTGATTGAGACTCCTTCTAAATGCCTCCATATTTCTCTGAAAGATGAAGAACCGCATTAAAATCACCTCCTAACATTATATTTTGTTGGGGGATATTTTTCATTAATCTTTCTAAATCTTTCCATAAGGCCACTTTCATATTGTTTTGAATTGGACCATAAATATTGAGGATAAAGATCTTAATATCTTCTTGAAAGTTTGAAAGTCTTCCTGTTATCCAATGTTTATCTGAGGAAAGATGAAAGTATGATATTTTCCTTGGATACCACAATAGGACCAACCCTCCCACCCCACCTACCGCATCTACCAATTCCACTTCCCAATAACCCATTTTTTTGTGAAAGAAGAAATTTGATCCTTATTCAATTTATTTTCCTAAAGCACGACCACCTCTGGCTTAGATATTTTTATCCAACACCTAACCAAGCATTGATTTGGAGGGGCATTCATTCCCCTAACATTCCATGATATTATTTTCATGACTCCAAGGATAGGGGATTCCCCTTTCCTTTTCTACAAAGGTTTGTTATTTTTAACTGATTCCTATCTTTCTCCTCCAAAGATCTTAAAACTCCAGAAGATTTTTTGCCTCTTCTACCCTCTGGAGATTGACCACACTCTGGTTTTGTTTTAATGGATAGCTGCTCAAAGATTCCAAATGATACCTTATCCTTTAGAACTATATTTGCCTCCATTGTTTCAAGATTAAATTTAGTTGAGTCAATCTCTTCCTCTACAAAGTCGTCCATATTTAGTATTTTCGTAAATAATTCTTATTTTTGTGACCAAGAATCTTCTGATTCCCCAGTCTGAGGTGATGAGATGCCTAGGAAGTCACAAACTACTGCCAATTCTTCAATTAGAGGAGAAGGAGAAGCATGATCCTCAAATCCAGGATTAAGGAGTGGAGGGACCTATTGCAAGGGGGATTGAACAACTTGGATTTCTGAGAATTCTGGAAAGGAAATAGGAAAACTTATATATCCTCAAAAGGATTTGAAGGCATAGTTGAAGATTTCTTTGAAGGAATAGATTGGGAACCTTTCAAGTTCCGCTTCCCCATAAATCTCTGTGATTTTCTTTTTTCCATTTTTAAACTTGAAACCTATGTATGAAATTGTTTATGCTCCTTTTTAGACTTTTCTCTTGAATTCTTGGAACTACCCAGAGGTCTTCCTCTTTTTTATTTAAGAGGGGTGAAGAGCTTTGAGCCCCCAAATGAATGGTTATCTCTGATTCTTGACAAGTAATAGGGGGTGTTGTTGGACCCATAAGACTATCCAATTCTAGCCTTAACATAGGGGTATACTTTTTTAGTGAAAGGAGGAGCCAAAAATAGTAGGAGATTATCCTTCCAACCTCTTCCTTGTTTATTTTATTTGAGAACTCACATCCATTATTAAGAAGATTCAATCTTAAATTTTGATAAATCTCTTGCAATGCTAATATGTTTCTTTCCTCTTTCAGATTTGCATACCGAGTGTCTAGGGATTCCAATATTCTGGGCTTGTGATGATTTTTTTTTTTTAATGGAGACTCTATTATGGCTTATACTTAATTCCTTATGAAGAGAAACCAACATCTTTACCACTTTTAATCACCAAGCTTCTGAAGCTGAAAATGGGAAGGGAACAAGGTATTCTAGGTGACTGAGGTTAATTGATATACAATGAAAATCAGAAGACTTGCTCTTCCTCTGCATTTGGATCAGAGACTCGTTATAATTTAGTGAGAATCCATTGAACTCAAACTGAGAAGTAGATCTCTGAACCTCCCCACTATCAACCTTATTTATCTCGTAGGTTTCACTTCGAACTTGATCCGCTATCTCCTCAATAATCTTTTCTTGAATATCCACAATCAGGCCTTCCAACTCCCATGGGGAAGCCATCCATCAAGGAGAACCTTTGCTTCCCACAATAGCCATATTATCCGAATGTTGTAGACCATAACAAGAGATCTCCTGGAAAAGGTCTGAGAACGAAGGCCTTTGTTCTAAGTAGAGGTGAGAGGAGGAAAAGCAACTTTCCTCAAAATTGTAAAGAGAAGAACCCGAATTGAGTTTAGCCCTAGAGTCTGGGCAAGAGGAAGAACAATGGTCTGTAAGATGATAGTTCTCACAAACCAAATCAGGTTCTTCTAAAAACACCTTTTGGGACCAACAACCATTTTTAGAGGTGATGTTTAGAAAGGAGGGAAAACTCTTAGTTGTGTCCATAAGCAGACACATCCTAACAGGGAAATTGGGATTCAAAGAAATTTAAATCTACCTCAAGAAAGATACCCAACGACTTTCCCAAAATCTCTAAGATATCTAGTTCTCTATATTCTAGAGGAAGATGTTAGAGATGAATCCGGACAGGAACAAACTTAATAAGAATAGAATATGGATTAAAATTAGGATACCACATTTTCATATATAAACTAGAGGATTTATAACAACATGATTTGATCTTAAAAACTATATCTCTATATTCCTTTGAATAAAAAAAATAATAAAGAATCCATTTCCATTGTCTATAAAAAAAACCTCATTTACTCCCTACCAATTTTCGGAAACCCATTTTTTTCTCAATAGATCTATTCCAAAACTTACAAACTATAGCATTTTGGCAAAATTCTACAATCTGGGGAGAAAGAGTGATCTCTGAGAAGGTGACATTCACCTCATGAGCTATGTCTTTATTCTGCTGACTTGATTCCAGATCATTGTCCTTGTCCACGCTTACTGTTTGTGTTTCTGAAGATGAAAACTTGCAACCTTTATCTTCCAAACTTATTCCTTTTTCTTCAATTTTGACCTCTCCTTCTTCTAGAGATGCTGTAGTTAGTCTTCTCTCCTCAGCTTCATATGAGTTTTGCTCCTGAACAGCATGGCTCACTTTAGCTTTCCCTTTTTCCATAGGAAGGAAAGTTTTTGTTTTTCTATTTGTCTGATTGTTTAGGTTTTGATAATGATTATATGACTAGTTCTGGTTGCTTCTGTAAAACCTGACCTTATTTCCTTCCCAATTTTTCTTTCGAAACTAGAATATCTCCCCTGCTCTTGTATGCCCCATCATTAGTGGATTACCATAAGATCTCTGCTGGGATAAGGGAATGTTATTTGGATGAGTTGGGGAAAAGGAGGAGGTTTGGGGGTTCATGTTATACATTCCCAGATAAGAAAGAGATAGGGCTTAACAGGGTAGTTAGGATACCTCTTTCCTGGAGAGCTTTGAGATTTTGAGATTTTAGAATCTGATTTCTAGAAAACACTGTATGCCAATGCTCTTGACTCCTTGAGTCTAGGCCTTCTTTGGCAGAGAAGGATTAATCAGCTTCCCAGAGTACCCTAGAGGGAAGATCAGAATGTTATTTGAGAATGAACAAGAGCCGTTACTAGATGAGAATTTGTAAGAGTTTATCGTTTCAAACTTACCCAAACGACTCCTTTAATTCCGGAACCCTTTATTGTTACAAAACTGGTGATAGTTTGAAGCTTTCAACTACGGGATGCGTATGAAAACCTTTCTTCCCACCATTCTCCATCCTTCTTCGTTGGACTCTGAGAAACTATTTCTGCAATGGGCCATTGAAAATTCTCGGTAAGAATTAAAAAAAAAATATAATAATTATTATCTATAACTTATTATTTTATTTATGAAATATTTTTCATTATAGTATATTTTGTATTATATATTTAATCATATAATTTCTTTAAGATAGAAAAAAATATTTATGCTTTTAATTAAAATAGTTTAGTTAAGTAAAAACTATAATGGAATGAGGATTCGAGGTGAAGTATCATTGATTTTATATCAAACATTTAGCATTATATTTGTTACAAAATGATAATTACTTTGAACGTTTAAAATGAACCACAACAATTGTTGAACCAAATTAGTTGATTTCCTAAAAGGGGTTTCAAAAGAGAATTGGACAACCCTTTGAAAATTTATATAAAAGGCAAATGAAGTCCAATTCAATTGATTGAAGGAAAATTAGCAACTCTGAAAAATTAATATAACAAATATTTTTAATTCTCTTTCTTCCATATTTACAAATTAGCAATCTTTTGGAGCTAAAGTCATATAGAATAAAAATCAGGCTTTAGATTATAATCCTTATGTACATATGCCAAACCACCTTTTTGACATTATATAGTTCTAATGTTATACATGACTAGTGAAAAATTATGTCCATCCTTGGAATGATTGTGGAGATAGTTTGTTATAATCTATTACTTTGATGTCATCACAAAGTTCCCCACCATTTAAAATTTGTTAAAACCAAAAACAAAATTCTAGTTACATATGAATTATAACCATCTCAAATGTTACAATATGCTAGGGCACTTGCAATCACAAACAAAAGTTCACTTTTTATTTTGTTCTAATGGATGTCCATGCCATATTTCAAATATTTGACTTTACACATCTCAATTGTATTTTCTTGAAAATTATGGAAGTCTTTTTTACAAACCCAATTTGTACATATTCTACAATCATTGCATTCCATGAGACTCCATTTCTTAGTCATTTTGTTGGAAAGCCTTTAAGCCTTATAAGTACACCATTTTGAGAACAAAAGACTACATTTTTAGAAAACATGGCATCATGGCCACAACCATTGCAATATATGCATATAATTGTATTTTGAAGAAGGTTTTGATACATGAAAAGCGAATCTCCAAATCATTTGCCAACATCTTTCTAGTCTATGCCAAAACTTGAACTTCAAAGAAATGTAATAATATGAACAACAATGAATGTTCAAAGCATATGCATAAAATGATATTTGCAAAATCTTAAATCATGCATAATGCATGTAAATTATTTGACATAATTCTTAAAAGAAATGTATTCTCATTGAATGTAATGATTGTTGGATACGTTGTGAAACTATAGCCATGTTGTGGCATTCTACAATCCTAAACGTAGGTAACTAGTACTCAAGCACTTGCAACATCCATATCAAGATTCATGGGGTAGAAAAATAATAATGCCAAATTTATATGTAAATCTAATGTATGAAACAAGAAAGAACTTTAAACTACATTTAAGCACTTGATATAAATTAGGTATATATTTTACAAATTACAGACTAATCAAGTTTTCTTAATATTTTATAATATTTTCTTATACTTATGTTGATAATTACCTTAGCAAATTCTTATAGACTTGTAACATTAATGTAATTGAGATCTTGATTAAAACCCTTTTTAACTACCTCTCACAAACTAGTTTCACATTCAATGCATTATAAATATTATACCGACAAAGATTTTAAATATTTATCTAATTTTCTTATTTACCAAAGACTTAGAATAATCAATCACCTTCATTACAATAATTTTTCACGGGCATGGACACAATTGTAATAGGCTGATCATGGTTCAAACCTTGCTATAACCTTATTGAGATTGAGATTATATGTATTCTTATATTTATTTTAAAATTATATATCAATATTAAAACATAAAATTATAATCTATTTTCAAAACATGATGAACAATATGATATTAGTCTTCAAAACCCAACAAATAGAGTAAGTTGGAAAAAAAAAATCTAGGCGACTCCATAAAGCAAACAGCTACAATAAATAATGAAGAATCTCAATATATAATAAAACAAAAACCACCCAATTCTCAGCTCAGGTTAAAAGTAAAGTAGAATATATAAAATATATTAGGTATGTTTGAAAGATATAGCTCTGCAGGTCCTACATGCCAATCTTGTCTAATCTATATGAAAATTAACATGCCAACATTATGAAAACTTGCAGAGCAGTAGAGTTGCCTAGTTTTTTTTTACAGTGGCTTATACTATATTGAAATAGATAGGATAATTCATTCACATCCCCTTGTTCCAATTTCTAATTGCCAGGTTGGGAATTACTGTAAATGTAATCAATGTGGTGCGACTCTTCATCCAAGCCAGTGCCACCATTTTCACACTTTGCTTTTCCCACTTCAGATTCGCATTTGGTGCTTTGATTTCCTTGCTCATAAGCCTGCAATAAATATCAGGGTGGTCAGTGCAGTTAGAACATAGAGGCTGCATATCCATAGGAATAACCTAAATCCACACCAATGAAGCTAATATATTAGAACGTTACAAAATAGTGAATGACCTGAGGTTGCTGAGCTTCTGACAACTTGTACTTTTCATGAGTCTTATCTGCCCAAAGCAAGAAATCCACTAAATATACAATATCTTAAACTGCTGGTATATAAGAGTAAGATGATTTATAAAATCAAACAAATGAAACTGCACCTAAAGTTTTTATTTAAGATATCTATTTTTTACAATCTATTAGATTATGTGGTAGTTTTTGCATCAAGATTCTAGATCGTGTTCTATGATCCATCATCAGAATGATTTTGTTCTCTGATAGTATTCAGTCATCCTAATGATAGATCATGGAACATAATTCCAAACACAATGTAATCCAGAAACCACTCTTCCAAAAATTCAATTCATTACTCCCCACAATTTTTTTTTTGGAGGATAACATGTTTTACAAGCTTGAAAAAGAAGTCACATACCTAATAACAGTCTTTGTGAACCAAAGGACTTGTGGGTACTTAACAGAAGGAAGAAGATGAATACCAAACTGGCAGCCATGGATTTCCTCATAGTGTAGCAGCTCTTATCAAATATTCTCACAGCTTGAAGTGCTTTGAAGAGAAATATATAGAGCAAACATTAATTGCATTGCTATTGGTACAAATTTCAGTTCAGAGGTTACTGTTGCCATTATCTTTTTAAAGATTTGATTGCATTTAAGAGGAAAGGCCAATAGGCAACGCGAGGCAAGATTCCTGACCACCAAAAGATTCTTGTGAGACAAGTTCACGGGATTTAAATACTGTTGCCATTCACTCTGTAAGAAATCAATAGCACTTATGAAAGTGACATTTCTGTGAAGATATGCGGCTTGTATGTGAGAAAGGAAGCCTGCAAATTTCGATGTGGTATTAAATGTTTTACAGGTTTTGGACAGTTGTGTTCCTCGAGCATTGAATATTTGACTCATCCTGAATGTTTGTCATTACAAGTGACACAAATTCCATGGAGGACAGGCATAATTGTCTGAAGAGCTTTGAAATACGGTGTCTTCTTCCATTTACCCATTAAGTACTTATAGGTGCTCCTCCAACTCTCTAAGACCTTATCTTATTACCTATAAGAATGGAGTTTTCCTATCACTAAGCGGAGAGGGGCAAGTACTTAGAGGTGCTCCTCCAACTCTCTAAGAGCTTATCTTATTACCTAAAAGGATGGAGTTTTCTTATCACTAAGGGGAGAGGGGTCAGTAGTATAGGGTCAAATAATTATACATTCATTTGTGCTTATAATATCTAGACTTATGACATATTTATACTATATATTGTAAATAAATATTTACATACAGATTAAATAGGACGTGGCTAATCTAGCTCCAAAAAGTCAAAGCCGCAGCTTGTTCTGCCAATCACGATCAAGATCTACTTTTTCGTGACTTTTTGAGCTAGTTTAGCCACGGCCCATAAATACGTTCATTAACAAGTGAATTTTTTTTTTTTTGTTTCAAATAAAATATCATAGTTGTCCATTATAAGCGTGTCATTTATAAAATAAGATGCTCACTTAAAAAGTACTCTTATCGTAGTGGAAAAATATTATTCTTATGTATACAACTATTGGGGTAGCAATATATATGCATTAGAATATTTCATATTAATAATTTGTCTTATCACAAATATAAAAGGTGAACACAATAAATACCTTGTTTTTTCTCATGAATTGTTAATGATTGTCCAAATGTTTTAGTGTTCAACAATTGGTCTCTTTGTGCTCAATATAAGTTGTATTTTATATAAAAATATGTTGTTTGTATACCAACACATAATTTTTTGTGTACAACTATTGGTCCTTTGTTGTTGGATATAAAAGTTAGAAATAGAATGAATTTATGATTACTAATAGGTATTTGGTCCATTTAAGTTGCATATAAGTTATATTCTACATAAAAATATGATATTAAACTATTGTACAGATGATATTTTTTTATTCAACTACTAGGGACTTTTAGATTAAGATTTGGTCAAATATTTAAAAAGTCATTTTTTGGACACTTCACACTAGATGTGTTATTTTGATGATTTGCATCATGAGGCACACCTTCAAGCCTTAGTTGTAGATAGTTAAGTGTCCATTTTACATTTAAAAAAAATGGAGGTCTTATGATATTTCATATGATGGCTACATGTTGACGAAGTTAACCCTCATGACTACTAGTCTCTCCCCCCTAAAAGTATTTCTCTTAGACATTATTCCATAGGGCCATTTTTTTAGCAGCACAGAACAAGCATGAGGTACAAGTCACATTTATGGTATGAAATCTTTATATTGCACAAATTAAAAAAGATAAAATATAAGTGGAATGGTGGTCAAGAATTAAATCAATATTTTTACTTTGAGGCACCTTTGTTGACATTATTACACTTGTACAAAAATTTGAAAAAAAAAAAATTGACATCATCGATTATCTGCTAGGGGCTGAGAGGCTCATAAACTATTATACCACCTAAATTTATTTTTGCTAACTATCTTCATTAACGCATCATATCCTCTACTATGCCATGAACAAAATGATACTAGATATCTATGTGCTTCACCCTTACATGAAAGGTCAACTTTTTTGCCAAGCACATGACATTCTAACTATCACAAAGAACTCTTTTAGCTCCTTGTCTCCGTCCCACATCCAAACACAATCTCTTAAGCCAAATGGCCTTCTCCTATGTGTGACTAGATACTATGAACTCAACATCTACAGTGATATATATCCACTTGAAGAGATTCTATTTTTAACATCTCTTTCCCAATCTAAATCCATTAATATCCACTATGTACTAATCCCATATTAATATAGAATCATCATGATAACAAATAGTGTAATCAAAGGAACCCCAGAAATATATGTTGACCCTCTTAACTACATTTTGATGGTCTCATCTAGGATCAACCATGAATTGGCTAAGGATTCTTATTTCTTCAGCAATGTTAATCTTTATACAAATCACAACAAACTCCTAATAGTACTAGCATAAGATACTCAAGCCATGTTGTCCATCTTACTAGGTGTATATGGACACTACTTTAGAAAGAACTTAGTTTTGACCAAAATTGGAACACTTAATGATGTAAAAACTAACACATTGAATCTTTCCAACATAAAGCTCAAATACTTACTTTGACCCAACTATAACTTTCTATTTTACCTTTCTCTTTGGATCTCCAACCATAGATACAATTGGCACCTCCTGATTCCTTTATGTCAAAGTATGATAGTAGATAAGATTTTCAAATTATAAATCCCATCCTTATTATTACTAAAAAATAACAAATGATCTACATATAAGGTGATACAAAATAATCAATCATTCATTTAATGATAAACATACTGATCCAATTCATATTTAAAGAACCTTAAGATCAACATGGGTGGTCGATGATATTTAACAACCACTTTGCAACAACCACAATGTTCCTATATATATTTTGATAAAACCTTACAATGTGTTTGTCCTTCATGAAATTGTCAACTATTTTGATTTGAGATAAGTTTAGCTTAGAGGAAAAGGTTTTGTAAGATAGAGTGGGAGCTCACCAAATAGAAAATTAACAACAAAGACTACTAGCCCAAAAACCAATTCATCATGTGATTGTACATTTAGTCATAAAGGAAAATCTCTATATAATTTCTAGCCTCATAGATACCCTAGTATAGTGTAGCATTTAAAAGCATATGATCATGCAAGAATACTATCTAGTTTAATTGATGCAACCACCCAATAGTATTAAATCCACTATTAGTTATTATAGGGTTTAGGCTCACAGGGTGGTATGGCATTTAATTTTCCACAAAAAAAAATTATGGTCCGATTTGTCTAATAGATAAAAAAATTAATATATTTATGAGTATTAAAATATACATTTACTTATTATTATTTTCTTTGAATTGATATCATTCTAAGGTATATGTATATGTATATGTATATATAAACTTTTAGAAGAGATTTTAAAAATTTAAGAATGAGATAAGTTTCAAGTTCATTTAAGATTTTATTATAAAGATTCAAAGAATTATCAATCAACTTAGATGATCTCCGAAATTTGATATAGTGGTCATACTAATTGAAGAAAGCAAATATCTAACTACTTTTGAAGTAGCAAAGTTGATAGGTTCTTTTCAATCTCATGATCTCTACTAGTAGAATTTTGATGAAAAGGAGTAGTAATTCTTTTTTCAATTCTTATAGTAGATGAAAAAGCTTGCTCCAAACTCTTCATAGAACATCACATACACTCCTCATGAGATTGCAAAAACTTATCAACTCTACCACTTAAAAATTAGTTAGATGTTTGTTTTCTTCATTGGTTATCACAAATAGATCAATTTTATGAGGAAGATGTCTCAATTAATTTTTAAACAATTTTATGATTTATTGATTGATAATACCTTGAATCTTTGTAACAATATCTTGAATGGATTTACCTTCTTTCATTCTTAAATTTTCAAAATTTCTTTTGAAGTTTTGAAGTGTTATCAATCTATCTTTCTTAGAATCTTGGTATGCAATTTACAAAATTTTCTATGTATCTGTTGATTTTGTCATGCTAACAATAAGATTATTAATATAAATATCCACTGAAAATTGGATAGTGAATAGAGTTTGATTGTCCTTTCTATCTTATTTCAATTGAGTGTGTTGATTTGCTATCAAAACATTCAAAACATTTTGGTCTATAGGCTCTATAGCCCACTTCTCCTAATTCTAAGAAATCTTAGGACCTTCATTTTGATACTCTAATATTCATAGTTATTATTAATAAATTATAATGGAAAGCTCTGTCATTAACCATTTGAAAATAACTACTTATCTAAATTTTCTAATCACACAATAATTTTTTTTACAACCTGTTTAGATATCAATTTAAGGATAAAATTTTAAAACAATTCCAATATTATATTTAGAATACTTAAAAAGTTCATACACAATTGTTTATAAAAAACTTTATTATTGTAATTGATTGAATTGATTTTTTTAACAAACAACTACGTATGATTTTTGATGAATTCACTCTATCATCATGTCTAAGCACTCCTTAACTCCCAAGTTAGTACACGTATTTATTAGTACTTGCCATTAGGCTAGTACTATTGCAATCGGTTGCACCCAGTTTTCATTAACTCATTATTATTGGATTGTTTTTCCACTAATCATATCTATGAATTTTTTCTTTTGATGTTTATTTAAAAAATCCTCATGCAATTTGGTAAAATTAAAAATTGATAATAAATCTATTTTACAAGGTAAAAAATATCTTACTTTTAAAATAATTTATAAATAGCTCTTGGTTAGGTTAGCATTGTGCTCACCTAATTTAATACAAATAATTTTGATAACATAACAAGATTAAAACAATAATAGAATAATAACATAATATAATATAAAACATTATTAATATAGTCATAAAATTTATAAAATAGTAATATAATGTTTCAAATAAAAATATATCTTAATAATAAAAAATAGTAATCTAATAATTTTGACATTAATAATATAAAATTTATATTTTTATAATAGAAACAAAATATAATATTAGATTATGCTTAAGATTGACGATAATTTCACTCAATAAATATTAATGTAAGATAATACAAAATAGTAGTATTTAAATACAATGAATATTAGTGAAAAATAATATAATGAATATTAATACAATGTAATATAAATAAAAATTGTTCTCACTTTCATCACTTTTGTTATAGTAAATATTTAAATTAAATTTTAGAAAAGGCTAAATGAAAATAAACAACCAAAGTCTACTAAAAAATTAAACCAGACAAACATTAACCTAAGGACTTTAAAGTATCAACAATCTTAGTTTTGAGGATGTTCACTTGAACGGCCTTCTTCAGTCCTCAAACTCCTGAACCCTGCTAGGATTTATCCAACTTATCCACCAATGTACTCATAGTGGTTGCAGAGTTCTTCACAATTTTATGGCTTTGCTTCATAATGGCGTTCATTGTTTCCCCGATTTTACCTATTTCCTCTTTGAGCTACATGATCTTTTTCTTGTTTTCCTTTTTAATTTTATCCATTAGTTCCACGATTTTTTGGAGATATTCTGCCATCGACAACTCCTCTTCTTCAGTCCATACTGCCCCTTAGTATTCTGAGGCTTCCCTTTTTCTATCATTTCATGCAGTGTGCTAGACACCACCCTATTCTTTAGGTTAAAGTCTTTTATCTCATGAAAAACCCATTTAAAAACCCTAAAGAAATCCACAACCACCTTCAGAGTGATTTAAATTTTAGAAGAGTTATAATAGTATTCTTAATTGAAAAAAATTAAATAAATTGATTTTATATAATAAATTGTATGATTCTTTCAATTAATCTCTTATGTTTGCTAATTTGAGTTAGGATTATAGTTAAATTAGGGTTAGATTTATAGCTTAGTGTTAGAGTTTAAGTGGAAGTAGGGTTCAATTAGGGTTAGGACTATGATTCAATTAGTGTTTAATTATAGATAAAATAAATTTTTAAGTTAGGGTTAAATTATGGCTATAGTTCAAACATGGTTAGGGTAAGGATTTAATTAAAGTAAGGGTTAGGGTTAGGGATAGCTTTAAATTGGAGTTAGGGTTAAGGATCATTTAAGCTTATAGGTAAAACTTTTGATTTAGTGTTAAGGATAAATTATGTTTAGGATTCAAAGAGGTTTGGAATACAATTCAATTAATATTAGAGTTATAATTGGAATAAGAGATAAGACTTTTATAGAGTTAAAATAGAGTTAGGGTAAGGGTTAAGATTAATGTTCAATTTAGATTAGAGGCCTTAAATTTATTATTCAATTAGTATTATAGTTAGGATTCAAATAAGATTACAACTTAATTAGGGTTAGGATTCAATTAAAGTTAAAAGGCTGAAACATTCTATCAGAATTTGCTGCATAAATTTCTTTTTTACATACATTTTAAAAATTGTAGATCAAAACATGCTCGAAAGTTAAAAGGGCAAAATTTGTCAAGCTATTATTCGTTCTGCAAAATTACAGCTACGGATTGCAATTTCCCATATAAGTGAAGGCAAATTTTACTGTCTGTCTATTGCAGATTGTCAGAACAGGCTCCAGACATGTCAGATGCAGACAAGGATAACTGTACGTGCGTCCAAAGACAAATAAGACGGCTGCATCAGAACTGTGCCTTTGTAATCTTCTTGAACAAAAACTGCAACTAGATTGTTGCTTGTAGATTCATTTACATAGATTATTTCACTAAACGAGACATAAATATTTTTAAAAAAAAATTGAAATGGGTAGCCAGGTCTTGTATGGCTGTGTTTTTTTTGGATTTTTTTTAATAAATTCTCCTATTTTATGCTAAATTAAGGCATCAGTTAACGACATTTTGAATGATGGAAATACATATTAATCAAACTTCATCAAACTTATGTCTGAACTATCAATTCCTGGAGTGCAAAAATAATATCATTGTGGTTTTTTCTATGGCTGATTCATATATGATATATTAGAAATACGTCGTATTAGATCCTTATTTATTTCTTAAAGTAGGGATTTGACTAGAAATGCTTTCTACATTTATCTGATGGTTTTTTGTATTTGAATGTTCCTTTATTTCCATGTTTTAAAAATTGTGTTTGCAGAGATAATGTATGAAAATTTCCTGTGAAAGAATACCACAATGAAATGTGATCTCCTTGCTTATAAGATTGACAAAATAGATTTGTAGAAAAGGATTTAAAAGAAAGCTGGCAAATGTAAAGCCAAACTTATACTTCATTTTTCCTATATTCTCTGACAGCTTTCCCATACTGGTGTTCTTCCTACTTAAAAATAATTATTCCACGTCCAGGAGTCTATGAAACAACAAAGTGAATTTAGCGATTCTTTTGTCCATATTAATCACCCTTTTGTTATTGACGTTGAATTTTAATGAAAAAGATTTTCAATTTTTTTATTAAGTATAATCATTTCTTTCTGTGTGAGAATTCACAAATTCCTGCAATTGAATTGAACCGCCCATGATAATGATAAATTGTTTGTCGTCTTTAATAGCGATGCTTACTTATTAACAAGACTTTACTCGAATTCGACTGCATCTCTGCAGGGTGAAACAGTCAAAATATTAATGATTTACTCGCAAGATAAGTTTTTTTTTTTTGAAATTCGTATTTAATTACTGGGCACACCAAACTAAGTTAACAAATGTGCAATTCACATTCATAATGGGATTTATATGCTACGAGTATATGGGTTTACAGATGGGTTAGAATGATATGAGACTACGTCGTATTTGTTGGACGTATCTAACTACACTACAAAAGAGGCGTACATATCTTATTCTATTGTGAGATTTCAATAATATTTCTCCAAAAATTTTCAAATCTAAAACTTCAGCTACTAGTGAGAAATTAATATTTAACTGATATTTCAAACTTAATATGAACAAACAAAATTACAATGTATTATAAATCTTTAATCTCCAAAAGGTGTAAAACATATTTTCCTTATAAGACGGAACATGAACAACTATTTTTAACTTTATATCACACATGGATATAAACTTTTTCAATTTCTCATATTGGCATTTCTCTTATATTAGATCAAGGTGTCACAACCCTCCTTTATCACTTTTGGATTTAAAATACAACTCTATTATATTTTTGGATGAGCTATTTAAATGATTGAATGAATATTATAAAATGATAAAATAATAATACACACACATGGAAAATATACATTATTTTTATTTATTTATTTTCCACATCCAATTATGGCACATGTTGTAGGAAGAATAAGAAGCTTCTAGAGGATTCTCCACCATCTTGCATGTAACTCCCCCACTAAGTCTAATCAATTTGCATGAAGACCAAAATTGGGAAAGAATCTCCTTTTTAATTAAATTTTCTAGATAGTGGAAGGAGGGAATTTTTCTTATAAAATTATATGCAAGTTTCAAAGAAGGGAGTTGATTATGTTTTGAAGGAAATTTTCCAAGTTTTAGAAATAGATCTTTTTGGTAGTCTCATTTTCGTTGCAGGAATTTTAAGTTGTTGTTTAGGATTTCTCTCGAGTTGCAAGAAAGGATCATAAGGGTAGCTAGTGGATTTAACATCAAGCTCGATAAACCAGGTTCTCTCTTCATTGTTTATCCTTAGATTTACTTATGAGGAATTCGTATTATCAATAGTTATAGATCTTCCTTTATATAAAGGAAACTCTTTTATTTGATTTTAAATCTTTTATTTGAGGATAAATAGTAATGATGATGCCTTCATATAGTGCATGTAAAATATAGGTATTTAAATTATTTTATTTCCCTCAAGAAAATATGCACATGATCTTGCTTTTGTTTTTCTTCCAAAAAAATTTTAGCAAAAGAAAATCATATTCCTTTATTTGTTTAAAATCTCTTTTTCTGAAATCATAATTCTTCCTATGTGATTTGAATCTTTATTCCTCCCTCTGATTCTTTTCTCTGGTTCTTTGAATGGAAATCTAAATCTAATTCTTTAATCTTCCCGTGAGTTGAGTAAGATCTCTCTGTGAATAATAGTTGAATCTCTATGAATTTTTAGTTGAATAAGTTCCCTCTGTGATTATTAGATTAATTAAATCTCCTTGTGAGTTGAATAAGATCTCTCTGTGAATTTTAGTTAAATAAATCTCTCTGTGATTATTAGATTAAATAAATCTCCCTATGAGTTGAATAAGATCTCTCTGTGAATTTTAGTTAAATAAATTTCTTCGTGATTATTAGATTAAATAAATCTCTTTGTGATTATTTTAAATCTCTCTATCTTTCTGTGAGTGTTTTAAATATCTCTGTGAGTATTTTGAATCTTTGTGAATATTAGTTGAATAAAATCCTCCTGTGAATACTGGAAATAAATAATTCCCCTGTGAAATTTGGAAATAAACTTCCTCCCTGCGAATGGTGGAATAAGCTCTCTCTCTCTCTCTCTCTCTCTCTCTCTCTCTCTCTCTCTCTCTCTCTCTCTCTCTCTCTCTCTCTCTCTCTAAATATTAACCTCCTGACTGTAAAATCAATCTAAAACAATTGTTTGATCATCTATTTTATTCATGTTCTTATTTTCATAAATAAATTTTCTTTTTGTTTATATATATATCATTAAATAATTGAATGTTAACTAGATATATATGTATATCATAAATTCATTTCAAATGATAAAATACATTAAGTGTTGTAAAGCGATTTTATTTTAGCAAAAAAAAAATGGTTTCGAAAAAAAAAATGTTGGGCGGCGTGCATGGGGGAGGCGGTTATGGTAACCGCCGGGGAAGTGGTACTCTCCACTTCCCCTGCGGTCACTGTCACGGCAGTGGCCGCAAGGTAGTGGAGGGGACCATGGGGTCCCCTCATCACTACGGGCCTACTTCCGCAGACCCGCAGTGGTGATGGGACCTGTGGGTCCCACTCCTCACCATCCCTTAATAAAAAATTTGCCTATCCTTTTTTTTATATTCACTTTTTTTCTTATAAATATAAATGTATAAGTTGCAGTTTAGAAATTGTTAATTTTTTTTTGTATAAACTTTAAGTTATTAAATTTAACTTATAAAAATTTATAGATATTGGGGATTATTGTGTAGTAAATTTCATGATTAATTTATCCTTAGTAAATTTTGTATTTGTAAATTATTTTATACCAAATTCTTTTAATTAGAGTTATTCAATCCATTTAAGATCCATTGGGGCACTTAGTTGGCCTTTAGCAATTAATTCACATTAATATGATTTGAATTGAATGCCTAAATTAATCACTATTTTTGGGTTGCTTAATCATGCATGCAAGATGCACTATTCTTAGAACATGCAAATTACTTATAGATTAATTACATTTATTGACGTTTTCATGCAAGTTGCACTATTCTTATAACATGCAAATACTTATAGATTAATTACATTTTTTGACGTTTTTCATGCAAGTACACATGTATATGCAAGTTTCATGATGGTCATTGTTATGCAAAGTTATATTTCAAGTTTTGAATAATAAATAATGTTAGTTATGGTTTTTATTCCATGTAATTCATCAAGTAGTTATTTCAAGTAATTGAGCTTTACAATGTCTAAATTCATAATTATTTTTCAAGCATGATGTTTATCATAAGTTAGAAAATTAAATAAAGGAAGTTGAAAAACCAAAACCTAGTAGCGTTCGGTATATATAGTGCCTCTAGGTCACGCTTACGAGTAATGTCGTTGTGTTGAATTACTGCACTTAAAACCTAATAAAGCTACATCAACGGCGTCTGTGGCATCGTCCCTATAAATTATCGGGGAGTAATAAGGGACACTTGGAAGTTAAAATCCAAGGGGCGGGTAATCCCCCTTGGATTGATAATCTAATAAGATAATTTTTTAAAAATGATTTCACATCCGTTGAGATAAACCATAGTAAACCCCTTAGGGTTGGTTAAGTAAAATGCTTTTATGAAATCAATTTTTTAATCTTGAAGAGATATTGGTGACTGACAATTTGGTCAAGGGTGACGCTCATGATAGGTGTTAGGATCTAATTGTTAGGCCACAAACAATAGGCCATCTTGAGCCTTTGTTTAAGTGCTACCATTGTGGGTAGCAACCGCAGAGAAATTGTCTGGGACATTGACCCTAGAAAGGGTTGCATACCCACTAATCAGTTTACATCAAACCATAGAGTATAAAATAGAACTACATACTTTACGCCTTGATCCCATACCGAAGCGGGTATGTAGGCAGTCTTGGGACAGAGTTGTCCCTCGTACTCAGGCATTCGTGGGTGGGGTCTAGGCTTGGTAAAAGAAAGATTGAGTAAGGATCCTATTTGAAAGATAAGATAATTAAATTGGAAAAAGTAATTCAATGCATACTCAGAAGGAATCCCATATGGATTTGCTTGACTTCCCGAGGCTTTAAGCCAAATTTCAAGGCGGAACTCAAGCTTGTATTATGTTGTTTAATTACTCCTAAGGACGGTGACCTCGGTGCACTTCTGTTAGAAGAGTGTAGTACTTAGTGAGTGGCTCAGGACCTGAATGGTCCCGATGAGTCTAAGTCTCTAGCCAGAGCACCTCCTATCCCGATTGGATAGATGCCTACCCAGTATGGGTAGATGCCTATCCCATATTGGATAGATGAAATCTTATGTCCCGTATGGACCGATGCTTATCCCGTATGGGTAGATGCCTATCCTGTATTGGATAGATGAAATCTTATGTCCCGTATGGACCGATGCCTACCCCGTATGGGTAGATGCCTATCCTGTATTGGATAGATGAAATCTTATGTCCCGTATGGACTGATGCCTACCCCGTATGGGTAGATGCCTATCTCGTATTGGATAGATGAAATCTTATGTCCCGTATGGACCGATGCCTAAACCGTATGGTTAGATGCTCATCCCGGATGGAGAAATGCCTAATCCAAATGGATGGATGCCCAAAGTATGCAATTGAATCAAATAGAATGATTAAATTAAACAAAAAAAAAGAATGATCAATTTTTTTGGGTTAATTAAGGTGGGTTATTACACGAGGCTCCATGCATCCCAATACTATTCTATTAAATAAAAGATGCAACATCAAGACTTGGCCTATCCTGGTTCTCAAGTATATTAGCTAGAATTAAGTGCAACAAATCTAATATGTAAGAACCCTCATCAACAAATCTAATATGTAAGAACCCTTATCCAAAATTCAAGTACATAAAACAAAATTAAAAATATCATGCATGGCATCAATTAAACATGAATTTTGAGTAACACCTAAAACCATTAAACCAAGCTAAGACTTAAAATGCATTAGAACTCAAAAATAATTCTTAATCATTCAATAACATTCAATTTTTTCTCTCAACAAAATTGTCTTGCCAAGCATGGCAGGAACTATGCTGCAATGTAACACTTGATTTGGATGGTATCCTTTTTAAAAGATAGACATTTGATATAGATATGTTGGTATTATTCTGTATATAAAAAAATTAAAGACAAATATATAGTTTTAATTTATTTCAAATAAAATAATATTATTTTATTTATATTTTTCTATTATGCACTAAAAAAATGTTCAAGAAATAATATATTTAGATTTTATTTAAAAATTATTTTATTATACAAAGAAAAACATTAAAAAATATATAAGAGTTTTAATAATTTTTAATTACTATTTTATTATGTTATATTTTTATAGTATATTTTTTATTATATATTTAATCATATAATTGCTTTAAGATAAAAAAATATATTTATACTTTTAATAGAAATAGTTTAGTTAAGTAAACAATTTAATGGAATGAGGATTTGAAGTGAAGTGCCATTGATTTTATATCAAACAATTAGCATTATGTTTGTTACTAAATGATAATTGTCTTTGAATGTTTAAAACAAACCACAACAAGTGTTGAACCAAATTAGTTGATGGCCTAAAAGGGGTTTCAAAAGAGACTTGAACAACCCTTTGAAAATTTATATAAAAGGTAACCGAAGTCCAATTTAATTTATTGAAGGTAAATTAGTAACTTTGAACAATCAATATAACAAATATTTTTAATTCTCTTTCTTCCTTATTTACAAATTAGCAATCTTTTGGAGCTAAAGTCATATAGAATAAAAATCAAGCTTTAGATTATAATCCTCATGTACATATGCCAAACCACCTTTTTGACATTATAAAGTTCTAATGTTATACATGACTAGTGAAAAATTATGTCTATCCTTGGAATAATTTTGGAGATAGTTTGTTATCTATGACTTTGATGCCATCACAAAGTCCCCCACCCTTTAAAATTTGTTAAAACCAAAAACCAATTTCTAGTTGGATATGAATCATAACCATGTTACAATATGCTAGGGCACTTGCAATCACAAATAAAAGTCCACTTTTGATTTTGTTCTAATGAATGTCCATGCCTTATTTCAAATATTTGACTTTACACATGTCAATCGTATTTTCTTGAAAATTATCAAAGTCTTTTTTACAAACCTATTTTGTGCATATTCTACAATCATTGCATTCCATGAGACTCCATTTCTTAGTCATTTTGTTGGAAAGGCTTTAAGCCTCATAAGTGCACCAATTTGAGAACAAAAGACTACATTTTTAGAAAACATGGCCTCATGGCCACAACCATTGCAATATATGCACATAACTGTATTTTGAAGGAAGTTTTGATGCATGAAAAGCCAATCTCCAAATCATTTCCCATATCTTTCTAGTCTATGCCAAAACTTGAACTTCAAAGAAATGTAACAACATGAACAACAATGATTGTTCAAAACATACGCATAAAATGATATTTGCAAAATCTAAACCCATGCATAATGCATGTGAATTATTTGACATAATTCTTAAAAGAAATGTATTCTCATTGAATATAATGATTGTTGGGAACAATGTGAAACAATAGCCATGTTGTGGCATTCTACATTCCTAAACGTAGGGCGGTAACTAGTACTCAAACACATGCCGAATTTATATGTGAATCTAATGTAGAAAACAAGAAAGAATTTTTAACTATATTTAAGTACTTGAAATAAATTAGGTATATATTTTACACATTATAGACTAGTCATGTTTTTTTAATATTTAATAATTTTATCTTATACTTATGTTGACAATTACCTTAGCAAACTCTTATGGACTTTTGACATTAATGTAATGGCGATCTTGATTAAAGCCCTTTTTAACTACCTCTCACAAGCTAGTTTCACATTCAATGCATTATAAACATTATACTGGTGAAGATTTTAAATATTTATCTAATTTTCTTATTTACCAAAGACTTGGAATAATCAATCACCTTTATTTCAATAATTTTTCATGGACATGGACACAGTTGTAATAAGTTGATTATGGTTCAAACCTTGCTATAACCGTCCGTCATTGAGATTGAAATTGAAATTTACCAACGATTTAGAATAATCAATCACTTTCATTTCAATAATTTTTCATGGACATGGACACAGTTGTAATAAGTTGATTATGGTTCAAACCTTGTTATAACCGTCATTTATTTTCAAATTATATATTAATATTAAAATATAAAATTATAGTCTATTTTCAAAACATGATGAACAATATGATATTACACTTCAAAACCCAACAAATAGAGTAGGTTGGGAAAAAAACATCTAGCTGATTCCATAAAGCAAACAACTACAATAAATAATGAAGAATCTCAATAAATAATAAAACAAATTCCACCCAATTCTCAGCTCAGGTTAAAAGTAAAGTAGAATATATAAAATATATTATGTATGTTTGAAAGATATAGTTCTTCCTTCCTAACAGAAGGAAGAAGATGAATACCAAATTGGCAGCCATGGATTTCTTTATGATGCAGCAGCTCTTATCAAATATTTTCACAGCTTGTTAAGAGCTTTGAAGAGAAATATATAGAGCAAGCTAGCCTGAACATTAATTGCATTGCTATGGTACAAATTTCAGTTCAGAGAGTATTACTGTTGCCATTATCTTTTTAAAGATTTGATTGCATTTAAGAGGAAAGGTCAATAGGCAACGCGAGGCAAGATTCCTGATCACCAAAAGATTCTTCTGAGACAAGTTCACGGGTTTTAAATACTGTTGCCATTCACTCTGTAAGAAATCAATATCAATTATGAAAGTGACATTTCTGTGAAGATAAGTGGCGTATATGTGAGAAAGGAAGCCTGCAAATTTAGATGTGGTGTTAAATGTTTTGCAGGTTTTGGACAGTTGTGTTCCTCGAGCATTGAATATTTGACTCATTATGAATGTTTGTCATTACAGGTGACAAAAATTCCATGGAGGACAGGCATAATTGTCTGAAATACGGTGCTCTCCTCCAACTCTCTAAGAGCTTTGAAATACGGTGTCTTCTTCCATTTATCCATTAATTACTTATAGGTGCTCTCCTCCAACTCTCTAAGAGCTCATCTTATTACGTAAAAGAATGGAGTTTTCCTATCACTAAGGGGAGAGGAGTAAGTACTTAGAGGTCTCTCCTCCAACTCTCTAAGAGTTTATCTTATTACCTAAAAGAATGGAGTTTTCCTATCACTAAGGGGAGAGGGGTCAGTAGTATAGGGTCAAATAATTATACATTCATTTGTGCTTATAATATCTAGACTTACCACATATTTATACTATATATTGTAAATAAATAATTTACATATAGATTAAAAAAATACCAAATGTTGGTCAAGATGGATCAATACTTGAACATAGGAGAACCTATAAATGTTATATAAAAGGCACATTACGACGTGACTAATCTAGCTCCAAAAAGTGTCGTAACTTGTTCTGCCATTGTACTTTTTCATGACTTTTTGGAGCCAGTTTAGCCACAACCCATAAATAAGTTCATTAACAAGTGAAACAAATAATTTTTGTTTCAAATAAAATATCATAGTTGTCCATTATAAGTGTGTCATTTATAAAATAAGATGCTCACTTAAACAAGTACTCTTATCATAGTGAAAAAATATTATTCTTATGTATACAACTATTGTGGTAGCAATATATATGCATTAGAATATTTCATATTAATAATTTGTCTTATCACAAATATAAAAGGTGAACACAATAAATACCTTGTGTTTTCCCACGAAATGTGAAGGATTGTCCAAAGGTTTTAGTGTTCAACAATTGGTCTCTTTGTGTTCAATATAAATTGTATTTTATATAATAATATGTTGTTTTTATACCAACACATAATTTTTTGTGTACAACTATTGGTCCTTTGGTGTTGGATATACAAGTTAGAAATAACACACATTTATGATTGCTAATAGGTATTTGGTCTATTTAAGTTACATATAAGTTATATTTTACATAAAAAAATGATAGTAAATTATTACAAATGATATTTTTTTATTCAACTACTAGGGACTTTTAGATTAAGTTTTGGTCAAATCTTTAAAAAGTCATTTTTTGGACACTTCACACTAGATGTGTTATTTTCACAATTTGCATGACGAGTCACACCTTCAAGCCTTAGTTGTAGATAGTTAAGTGTCCATTTTACATTTCTAAAAAGAATGGAGCTCTTGCGATATTCCATATGATGGCTACATGTTGACGAAGTTAACCCTCACGACTACTAGTCCCTCCCCCCTAAAAGTATTTCTATTAGACATTATTCCATAGGGCCATTTTTTTAGCACCACAGAACGAGGGTGAGGTACAAGTCACATTTATGGTATGAAATCTTTATATTGCACAAATTAAAAAGATAAAATAGAAGTTGAATGATGGTCAAGAATTAAATCAATATTTTTACTTTGAGACACCTTTCTTGACATTATTGCACTTGTACAAAAATTCAAAAAAAAAATATAATGACATTATCGATTATCTGCTAGGGGCCAAGAGGTTCATAAACTTATTATACCACCTAAATTTATTTTTGCTAACTATCTTCATTAACACATCATATCCTCTACCATGTCATGAACAAAATGATACTAGATATCTATCTGCTTCATCCTTACATGAAAGGTCAATTTTTTTGCCAAACACATGACATTCTAAATATCACAAAGAACTCTTATAGCTCCTTGTCTCCGTCCCACATCCAAACACAATCTCTTAAGCCAAATGGCCTTCTCCTATGTGTGACTAGCTACCATGAACTTAGCATCTATAGTGATATATATCCACTCGCATAGCTTCTATTTTTAACATCTCTTTCCCAATCTAAATCCATTAATATCCACTTTGTGCTAATCCCATATTAATATAGAATCATCACGATAACAAACATAGTAATCAAAGGAACCCCGTAAATATATGATGACCCTCTTAACTACATTTTGATGGTCTCATCTAGGATCAACCATGAATTGGCTAAGGATTCTCATTTTTTGGGCAATGTTAATCTTTGTACAAATCATAGCAAACTCCTAATAGTACTAGCATAAGATATTCAAGCCATGTTGTCCATCTTACTAGGTGTATATGGAGACTACTTTAGAAATAACTTAGTCTTGACCAAAATTGGAACACTTAGTGATGTAAAAAATATCACATTGAATCTTTCTAACATAAAGCTCAAATACTTACTTTGACCCAACTATAAATTTCTATTTTACCTTTCTCTTTGGATCTCCAGACCATAGATACACTTGACACCTCCTGATTCCTTTATGTCAAATTATGATAGTAGATAAGACATCAAATTATAAATACCATCCTTAATATTACTAAAAAATAACAAATGATCTACATATAAGGTGATAAAAAATAATTGTCATTCATTTAATGATAAACATACTAATCCAATTCATATTTAAAGAACCTTAAGATCAACATAGGCGGTGGATGATATTTAACAACCACTTTGCAACAACCACAATGTTCCTATATATATATATGTTGATAAAAACTTATAATGAGTTTGTGCTTCATGAAATTCAACTATTTTTATTTGAGATAAGTTTAGCTTAGAGGAAAAGGTTTTGTAAGATAGAGTGGGAGCTGACCAATAGAAAATTAACAACAAAGGCTACTAGCCCAAAAACCAATTCATCATGTGATTGTACATTTAGTCATAAAGGAAAATCTCCATATAATTTCTAGCCTTGTATATACCCTAGTATAGTGTAGCATTTAAATATCATATTCTCATGGTTTAGCATATGATCATGTAAGAATACCATCTAGTTTAATTGATGCAACCACCTAGTAGTATTATATCTACGATTAGTTATTAACTAGAGGAGATCGTGATCCATATGGTGGAGAGGGTGTCGTCTTCCATGAGTACAATCACTATCAGTGTATGTATATTGGGAGCTTGCAACATGATCAAATAGTATAACCTTGGAGTAAAGCACACAAAATGTGGTGATCATTGATGATTTAATATAAATTTATAACATATATTTTAAAATTTTACTTTAAATTTAAAATAAAATTAAAAAATTAATCAAAGAATTAAATTAAAAATATGCAATTATTATACATTATAGGGTTTAGGATCATAGGGTGGTATGACATTTAATCGACCCACCAAAAAAATTTATGCTCCTATTTGTCTAATAGATAAAAAAAAATTAATATATGTATGAGTATTAAAATATACATTTATTTATTATTATATCATTCTAAGGTCTCTCTCTCTCTCTCTCTCACACACACACACACACACACACACATATATATATGTATGTATATATATATATATATATGTATGTATATATATACACGTGTATGTATATATATACATATATGCATACACACACACACATATATATACATATATATACACATACATATACATGTATATATATATACATATATATATGTATGTATATATGTATGTATGTATGTATATATATATATATATATATATATATATATATATATATATATATATATATATATATATATATATATGTATATGTATGTATGTATGTATGTATGTATGTATGTATATATATACATGTGTATGTATATATATACATATATGTATACACACACACACATATATATACATATATATACACATACATATTCATATATATACACAAATAGATATATGTATATATACACATACATATACATATATATATGCACATACATACACACACATGTATATGTATATGTACACACACACACACACTTTTTATTATGTTAGATAGACTGATGCAAGTGACACAATCTAACGAAATGCCTCTCTTGATGATGCTAAGCATAATACCTCTCTCCCTCTCTCTGTTTCTCCCTCTCCACTTCTCCCTCTCCACCTCTCTCTCTTTCTCCCTCCTATTACTATCTCTCTTTGCCTATGTCTTTATCTCTCACTCTCTTTGTACCTATTGGGACTCAAATTTGTAATGTCATTTTTTTCTTGAACCCCTTCTTTTCTATGTGTCTTGGTGATATTTGGCCCAAGTTAATAAATAATCTAAGAAATTTTAAATGGGTCAACCATGATTATTTTTATGTCTCTGGATGTTGTTTGATTTTCGTTATCGGAGTTTGAAGTTTTCTTTTCCATTGTATCATTTTTGGCACACATTTTAAGGGGTATCTCTAATATTCAATTTCTTACATCTTCCCTATCCATTTTGAAATTCTTCTAAGTCTTTCAAAATTTTATACTTTCCTCTACCTTCCTATCATCCTTGATTCCATGAATGTTTGCCTATCCTCCCCTATTAGCACAATGAAATCATCTCCCTTTACTAACATCATGCTAACATAATCCATCCCAAGAATTCCCTTCCATGTTGATGTTATCATTAAGTCATTTTGATGTCATCCTTTTCTAACATCATCATCAGGGTCAAAATTTTAGAGTATCTCTTCTTTCCCCTTCTCATTGGCAAGTAGTTTATCATGCTTGATAAATGTATGTCTTAAGGTATTGATGGTGTATTTTCTCTCCTCCTTCCTTAATGGGTATGTTTTTTGAGGGAGGATCGAGGCCCAATATTTGACAATGAACTTGGTTATAATAGTTCTGTTTGGGATGTTAGTGGTGTCTTTGCTTCTCTCCCAAGTTTGATGGTTTAATGGGTATTTGATTCCTCAATTCCTCATGATTTTCATTTTTTTGTATCAGGGGTTTGAAAATTATAATAATTCATCCGCCAAAGGTCCAATATAGTATAGGGAGATTATTCTAAACATGAGTGTGACCTATTGGTACAATTCTCCTCCACTTCTTCCACCAACGCACTTTAATGGCACTAACTTGTATGTCCATTAGAAATAAATGTAAATGTCCTTCATTGATATAAGGTGTCCATTTGAGTGGGACTAATCCCTAACCATATATTTTGTGGGTGCTAAAATGCTACAGATTAGGGTTTTTCCCATATGTTTTAATAAGTAAAATTTTAAACCATTTTGGATAGGTTGGTTCAATGATGGTTTTCTAGACACCAAAGATTTTTCAGTGTTGCAAGGTAACCATAGAGACCACATCAAATTTTGTTAATTGATATTAGATCTGAGGAGGGCAATATTGTAAGTGGATTTTGTTGAAAAGTTTCTCCATGGTATTAAGTAAGGATCTAAGAAGGTTTCTTAGTCATAGATAGGATTTTTTATTTTCCATATTTATCGATAGGAATGTAATTTTGAGCTAGATGAATGTAACAACATTTTGAAAATATAGAAGGCTTGTAATGATATTTCTTAGTTTATATATGACTATATGCAGTTATAGGTCATGGATTACTAACTATGTGCTATTACAAGATTTCAGAATTAATTATATGCAAATAAATAGCTCCTTGTTCATCTATCCCAACTTGTTCTCTTATTGGTGTGTTGTGACTTTGTTTCCTAATTAGATACACACTAATTTGGAACCACACTTAAATATCACTTCATTTAAACCAAATCTTTAATCAATATATTATAGTGTAATAAATTAGTTCGTCTTGTGCACCCACATTCGTTGATATACCAAAAAAAAATTCTTAAGTGAGAATTCAATAAATACATTTTACGTGGGTTATGCTTGCATAGTCTTATCAACTATATAAGAGTTGCATGCAACTAGTCTTTCTTGACCCAGTGACAATTTATTTGGGGTGAAGATTACAATTGGGTTTAGTTGTAGTTATTTTGGTTGTCCTTTTTATTTAATTTTAATACATGTTAAGGTCTACCCCTAGGAATACCTCACCCTCTTGTAACCCATACCATATGTGTGTACACACACATGTATGTTATATGTATGATAAATTTACTAAGTAAATTAAGTTGAGGTTATCAATAAACAAGTTAAAAAGAGAATTTAAATGGAATTATTACTTTAAATTGATGGAATATTGATTTTGATTGTTATGTTGTTGCAATAAAGAGATAAAAACTAAAATCTAGTACTAGATCTAAGATCAAAGGCCTAAGAAAAATAAAAGTTAAGAGTACCAAATCCTACAATACATAATTATATTTATGCAATATGTAGTCTATTTGGCATAATTTTTCCTTGTGATATTTTTTTCTAAATTAAAGATGAATCCTTATTACTTGTGAAATTTTCTGCCTAGCACATATTTGTATATGAAAAATCTTAGTGCTGCTAAGAATCACTACTAAGACACTATAAAAATGAAGGAAAGTGTTTCACTTCCATGTTAATAGTTAGCCCTAAAATTAATTCAATAATCATAAAAGAGAGAAATAACAAAGGAATTGACACTAATGTAGACAAAGTAGTTGATAGCTAGAATCTACAATATTTAATAACGTATATACACATGAATGTGTTCTTCTCTTTCACTAATTAGCTCATGTGTTAGAATTATATAGGGTGTTACCTTTAAATAAAATCCCTAGACATTGTACTTGAAGTATTTGACATGCATGTTAACAAGTAATGGTCATGCCTATAATTGTAGGCTTTGGGATGTGGCTAATTTTAGTTTTCTAAATAGGAGATAAGATCACATCCATGATCTAATCTAGGGTAGTTAATTTGTTTGAATATTATGGGTAGAAGGAAACAAATTATATAATAGTGAATTGGATTTAGGATTTAGGTTAGTGAGTGCACAAAAAGAGTGAAAAGTTGTGTTATAATCATCGATTAAAGTTTTGAAAGCATAAAAAGATAGGCATTATCAGACATTGTTAATTAAATAGTGATATATTTAATACTAAAAAATAAGATAAATATGCTGCTTGGTATTAGGGGTAAAGATGGTCATTTTATTTATATTTTTCCTAGTTATTGAGAGTAACATGGTCAAAAGGGATGGGGCTTGTTGGTAATTTAAGCTACATCCAAATAAATAATGGATTACTACAAAGGGGCCAATGGCTCAATGGTAGACTACTCCAATAGTGAATAGAAAGTCCTAGATTAGAGTCCTAGATAGTCTATAAAGACTAGCTCAACATGGTATAAGAGTTAGATTAGGCTAGGAATCCCATGCAACTATATTATGAGTTACGAGAGGGTGTTGAAAATAAGGCACACCTAAACCAATGATGGAATATCTACAAAGAGGCTAATATCTCAATGTTAGAGTACTCTAGAAACAAATGAAAGGTCCTAAGTTCGAATCCTAATTGGTCCATGAACAACAACTCAATGTGGCATCAAAGCTAGGATATGATAGAAGCACCAAGAACCTATAACGTAGTTTATGAGGATGAGTTAGAAATAAGCCACATCTAGACCAATTGTGGACTAACCATAAAGAGACCAACAATTCAATGGTAGAACACTCCACTAGCAAATGGATGATCTTAGGTTCAAGTTCTAATTGGTTGAGGCCTAAGGGATAACAAGTTGAGTGAAAATTTGCAATTAAAGTTTATTCAATTTAATTTTTAGTTTTTATGATGCCATAGAGAGGTTTATTAATTATGTTATCTATGTAGGGCTTGCAAACATATTTGGTTAGTCTTAAGTGGACATAATGTTCAAACCTTGTTTTACATCATAGAGGAAACATAATTTTGATTTCAAAAAAGAGGATATGATATGTACATTTTATTGGGTAAACATTATGAGAGTAATTTATTTGTGACATCTATCAAGAGAGTCTCATCAAATTGATGTCTCACTTGACAATGATAATTAGAAAAACTAATCATCTTAATATATACGTAAACTTTTCATTCAGAGTAGATGTGATTGAAATGAATAAAAAATAAATGCTTAACGTACATAGTAAAAAATAAAAGATAGTTAATAAAAATAACATTAAAAAAAAGTATTAAAACTTAATAGAAAGTATTATAGAATAAATTTACAAATGAATTCCTCAATTTAAGACAAACTTACCAGATAAATTCTCAAAAATTAATTTCATACACAAAATAGTAAAGATTTTTTTTCTTTCTTAAAAATTCAAAAAAATTGAAATAGAAAATCAATTATTATATTTTCTTAAATAGAAAGAAGCCTCAATTAACTTTTTATTAAACGAAAAAGACACTACCCCCAAAGTATAAGCAAGATAAAGTCAAAAATTTAGGGAAAAACAAACCAATAATATCAAACAGCTAAAACAATCAGAAAAATACATATTTTGCAGAACAAAAAAAAACAAAAAAAATCATCCTGAATAAATCATGAGAGTGAACAAATTGTGCAACGAATTTGAGTTGAATCATACTCTGGGGAACTGTTCATTTGTATCTGATCCTTTTGCTGAAGCACAAGAATATGGACCCTCTCAATACAAGTCAGATCCTCTAATTTCAATTTACAAGAAATAGAGCCTTCTAATTCTATATTACAACCCAGAGTCTCTGAACAATGGAGAACAATAGGCTAAGTAAGAACTTGTAGAAAAAAGAAAAGTTTGTACGATTCCTCCATGGATGGCTGTGCAATTTTTAGTTAAAAATGGTCCGTCTTAAATTATATACATTAAGCAATATATTAAGATTAGAGAATGTCAGTTAATTCTTAGTGTTTAACACTTTTAAATTTAGAAATCAAATCTTAATATGTATGATTTAAACCATCCGCTTAAGAATAACCAAGCACTGAAACGCAATGCATAAGACAAGTAGAAAATTATCTGAATAAACTGAACGAACGATTATCCAGATTCTTTTGCAGAGAGTAAGTTTTCCGAAACAAGATAAAGAATACAGATCTGAATTTAGCAAACTTGGAAATTATCTGAATAAACTGGACGAACGATTATCCAGATTCTTTTGCAGAGAGTAAGTTTTCCAAAACAAGATAAAGAAAACAGATCTGAGTTTAACAAACATGGAAAAGGCAGATAGTTTGCATGTTTTTAATTATAAAGAAAATACTTCATAAATCTTTCTGAAAAACATCAGAAGTTTTCCATAAATTGTTCAAATGAAAACCAACATAAAGTAACAATATATAGTAAAATAGTATGTTTATGATGTGAAGGATACTTTGCCTCAATTAATATAAGTGCACTATTGCACTATAGGAGTAATCTGATACTTTGCCTCAATTAATAGGAGTAATCTGACAATTTTACAGCCCAAGATGTTGGTCTTATATCTTCATTCTAAAAAGTCTAATGCCCAGGTTTAGAAGTAGTATAGATGTAATCAGCATGATAGAACTCTTCATCTTCACAAGTTTCTTTTCCGCCCATGGATTCGCATTTGGCTTCCTTGTTGGTATGCTCTGAAGCCTGCAATATCATAAACCCTAACTAAGCAGAAGCCAAGCATTTTTACCATTAACTGGATTGTTAACATTTTTGAAGAGAGATAAATGAATGTTACCTTATACTGGTGGCCGGAAGATTTGTTGGCTTTGTCTATTTCATGTCTCATATCTGCAATTACATTTGTTTGTAAGTATGAAATATCATTACATATATTCCAAAAAAGAAATGGGTGAATATAAAATCACATCTATAGAGTGCGACTATAACCCAGAACGTAAAACATAGAAATACAATTATAATTTATAACAGATTTGTTCAGTTGAAAAAGGTTTTTAAAAGTAGAAATCCAGACTTCTATTCCTTCCATAGATTTATATTCTATAAAGATGATAAGTTGACATGAGTTTTCCACAGTCTATGATATATTATATGTTTTTTGTGTCAATGTTTCAGATTACAAACCATCATCAAAAAGAAGAAAATTCGATCCAAAATGTTGACAAAAAAAACATCCAAAGCATTCTCCTAAAGATAGTAAGTTCTATAAAATAAAACAACAGAAGCTGCTTCTCCACTGAAATAAGTATCACTGCAAATGACCCAACATATTAATGTGCACAATGGGTTAAGGAGAAGTGACAGACCAGATAGCAATAGTCTTGAAGCAGAGGATTCATGGGTATTCATCAGCAGGAAGAAAATCAATACCAATGTGGCACCCTGAAGCATTCTCATATTGCAAAACCTCTTACTGAACATTTTTTTTGCAGCCCACAGCACAAGAGCTCTGAAGATCTATATGTAGTTCACAAATCAACCTAAGCTTGAAGATTATGGTACAAATTACTGTAGCAGTTATTTCAGAAGTCTGAAAAGCAACTCTGTTGCCAACCCATTGTAAAATGACTGGACAGCGTTTAGCAGGGATTGTGTCGTAAGAAGACAAAATGCTGAGCTTAATTCATTGTACAACTTGATGCAGGGCAAGAAGCATGATCCCTTGAAAGTTGAAAGATGTTTTTGCTACTGTCGTAATCAACTGCTCATTTAAAAAATGTTATCATGTGCATGTCCATTGATAAGTATGTCCCTCTGAAATGAGGTACAAGCTCACGGGTCATGTTGTCATTAAGTGTAGTTACTCACACTTAGGATCAGAGATGACCTTGACAGATGATGTCATAAACAGGGTAAAAATGGTTTTACTGTCATTCAGTCATGCATAGTTTGTCTGTAATCAAATAAAAATTCATTTCTATTATTTAAACTTCCAGGGATTAAATACAATAATTCTAATTTCCAAGACATTTATACAATAATGTAGTTTATTTTAATCTTATGCAAGTGTGATAATCATTCAACAAACATATAATAATAGTTTTACATAGGGGAAGGGACCTAGTTATCACTCATGTTCTAATTGATGTTAATTAGATTTTGCTAGTTAAAAGTCCACTAAAAAATCATCTAGTGATCCAATAGCAGCCTATTTGTAAATCCAATAGTTAGAAAAAAAGTTAGTAATTAGTATCAACTGCACAACTTTATTGGTACCAATAACATACGATTATTAAGGTATTTGCGTATAAATATTGGATCAATTGTGCAAGTTTTTTGGTTATCAAAGGGAACGCAACAGGAATACATTTTGGACAACACTTGACCACTTTTTGACCCTTGCATGCATAACATATCCCACAACATTCGTCCAACAGCGAGAACAATAGCTATATCCACTGTTGGTGCTCTTCTCCTAATAAAAAAAAATATATCAAATTAATTTGATTGATAAATTAATAAAAATTTCAACAATCTCTTCTTAGTATAATATAATTCCCTATGGTGATTTTAAATTAATGCTCAATTTAATAATATTATATTTATTAATGATATGGTTCATATTATAATCAATAAATAAATATCTTTATATTATAAAAAAGATTATTTAATTTATTTTTAGTACGATTAAATTATAATGATATATATTTAATAAGATATTAATTTTAAAAAATTAAAATAAATTTAATATATGAGTGAATAATAATTTGATATTAAAATAGATCAACATTCTTTGCTTATATTAAAAATAAATAAATAAAAGAAATTTTTTATACATTATGAAAAGGGTTTTAAATTTATTAATTTTGAGTATAATAAAATAGTTATTAAATTTAGAATTTAAATTATTTTAATTTTTTTTTAGACAATTGATAAAATTTATCCTCGATGAGACTAATAATACTATGAGGGATATTATAGTATATTCTTCTTTAAAGACAACTCTTTAAAATTTATCCAAATAAATTGAATATTTTATAGAACAAAAGGTTTATATGATAAGATATTCTCACAAATCTATTATTTATATATTGAATTTGAATTTTACACGAAAGTGTTTATATTATTTATTGCAACTGAAAGTGAAATCATTGAGTCAAATTTCTTTAAAAGGACCAAATGTAATCAATGATGAATTTATTTATTTATTTTGAAAAAAGAAAAAGAAAAAAGAAAAATAGTAATTATCTTCAATAGTTTAATCAAATCTATTTGCAAGTAATGATTGTGAAGTTTATAAAAAAATTAAAAGAATTGATTAGTTTTCAATAGAACTAGATGTTAATTTAAAATGAGTAGAGAAACAAAATAAATAACAACTAAACTAAGATGAAAACCAAACCAATTAATTGCTACACCCACTGAAAGCAGTGAGAATCATCTATTAATCAAACAATATCCAGTATACATGTGACTGTACACATTTGTTTATACATTTATATTCAGGTATGAAACAAAGAGTATGGAGAAGGCGAATGGTCATGTGACTATTGGGCTTCACATTCCTAACAATCTCCCCCTTGAAGTCCAACCGCAGTCCAACCGACACAACCATGAGAAAGGACATCCCTTCTTCCATTTCAATTATCATGCAACTAGACTCATCAAAAATTTTAACTTCACCAAACTCTGTTCATCAACATTGCGAATTAGTCTCCTCCAAATCAAACCAGAGTAAAAAACTTCATCTCATACCCAACACAAACGCACCCATTAATTTATACTCAAGAACAAAACTTTTGACAAGAGCAAAAAACACTGCTCCGTCACAGTCTCCTGCTCCTGTGCTCCCCCTTAATAGAAAATATAAAAAATAATCATATGCATATCTTGAACTGAACCCATCTGCATCAATTTCATCAACGAAGACGATTACAGGAGAAAGATCATTAGCAAATCGAAACAACTCTCTGACCAATTTTGGACAATCTCCTAAGTCACCATCACAATCTTTCTATGAATCAATAATGCCTGCGACAATTATCATTGAACCAGAATGGCCAAAAATAGATACGATCCTAGCATTTTTGAAATTGCTCTGTGTCCCATGTTGCAAAACAGAGCCCTGCACTGTACTAGCATCATTGTCAGTAATATCAAAAAAACTTTTGCATATCATTTGTATCCTCAAACTATATCATGTCCCCATAAGCTAGCAGAGCACTTGTTTGCAGTGCTATCGTCCAAGTTGCTACCGCACTCAGACCTTCCAACCGCCCCTCCACACACTTTTGCAATGCATTGTCCACCTCGTTCATCTTCTGCCCAATAAACCTCTTTACCGAAAAGAATGTATTCTCGGGATTCATTTTAGTCTAGCACATGAGACAATCTAAAGTCTCCGTTTTTAAACAATCCGCACCATTATCTTTGGAAATTTTCTTGAGATTGTACATAATCAACCCAAGTATCTACGTAGGAGGAAATCTTATATCAATGTACCTCTTCTCTACACATGTAGCAATTGTAGGCTTCTCGCCTTCCATGAATATCACTGTCAAATTCGTCAGAAAAACATGAAGCAATATTTGTTGTTCCAAACCACTTCTAAACTCTTCTTCATGTTGTCGATTCAGGGGCTCCCACCTACACTGCTATGATGCTAGGAAATTGTCTTGAACCGTTTTTCCCAAATAAGTGCCTTCTACAAGTCGATTATGAAACTTGCTGACAGGTCTCTCTCCAGGTTGTTCCACAGTAGACCACTTGGTCAGCTCCTCCACTTCTAGCACAACCAAGGTGCCGCATCTTTATTATTTGATGATAAATACTTATGCAGAGCATAGAACTCATTACTCGATGATCTGAAACCTCCAGGAAACTCACCTTGTAGAGCTCTCGATTGCAAACCGAAACTGTCGAGGGAGGTGGAGATCATAATATCCTACGTAGCCTTGAGCTAGGTGCTCTCAGCGGCCTCCTTGAGCTTTGTAATCCTTGCACTCCTAGGATCTCTAGTTACCAAGCACCCCAAATAATCCTTCATCAGCTCTTGTTGTGCCTTCTCCAGCAAGGTATCCAACACAAATACAAGGTTCTCAGACGACTTCTTCTTCTCCCAATCTACAATGGCCTCCTATGGTTTCTTTCCACCAAAGAGAATCTTCTCGATCAACAAGAGATGAATGCCTACACAGAAAGAGTTCTCTCTCAAGTTCTGTTGGGCCTTTCCATCACTTTCCTCTGCCTGAATTAAGGTCTCTTCAAAAACTCCCAGTCTTTCTCGAAGTTGTCTTTTTCCAAATTTATCATATGACACAAAACCAACAATTTTTATTCCATACAAATAAATTGGTTTATGAGTAAGAAATTATCTTCCTTCAGCTTCATAATTTGGTTGTTTTAGTAATCCTCCAAATTCTTGGTCTCATCTTCCTCAATTTCATCTTCACTCACCTCAGTGTCCTCTTCTTCAAGTGAATCTAAATTGTCAAGAAATTCTTCAATAACAAAATCAGCTGAAATCTCACACAAAGATGAATTAAAGGTAGGATAAACAACTCTCACTTCATCATGAAATTATCCAGAGCCACAAGACCAAGACATGAGAGCTCGACATCACTCTTCCCAGTTTATTCTCTCTTCCATGTCACCTTCTTCCATCTTTCATCTCTACTCAATCACTTACCAAGCTCTGATACCAATTGATAATTTAAAATGAGCAAAGAAACATAATAAATAACAACTAAACTAAGATGAAAACAAACATAAATACATAACACGATTTTTAACGTGGTTTGCCAAATAAAGGCTACATCCACTGAAGAAGGGAGAATAATCTATTAATCAATCAGTATCCAATACATGACTGTACACATCTATTTATACATTTATATTCAGGTATGAAACGAAGAGTCTGGAGAAGGTGAATGGTCATGTGACCGTCAAGGCTTCACATTACTAACACTAGAGAGTTTGAATCTATGTTACAAGTTAGATTTCAAGATATAGAGTATACAAGGCTATTGAGAATAGTCAAGTCTATTAATAGTTAAATTTTGTATAGTTGTATCTTCTAGCTTTAAAGGAACTTGAGACTAGTAAAAGGAGTAGTTACAAATTTATATTGCAAAGTAACTTTACTATAGATTAATTTATTAACATTTAGATCTAAAGATAAATTGCATAGTTAACTTTTCATATAATTTTAATGGCATAATTTATTTTGTAAGAACATAAGTATTAATCAAGATGCAAAGAAAGATTATTTGAAACCAAATATCTGAAAACTGAGGAGAAAAATAAATATCTTGAATTCCAATCCATGAAAACCAAAATGGTTTTAGCAAATGGAAATGAAACAAAAACCAAAATCTTTTTACATGAGATTATTAAACTTGACTTATCTCACGGATCTCAAATTAAATACTTGTCTTTAGATTGTAAATTTCTAATGAAACTTAGTTTGGAAGTTGAATAAAGTTAGATTTTATTGTTCTAGATTTTTGGATTCTTATCTTAATCAATCAAATGAGTTTTTGAAAAACCAACCTAGTGATCACTTAGTTAGAAAATTAAATAATAATTTTAATTGAAGTAAATTTTAAGAGCAAAGTATTACCTCATTTCTAAGAATTTTAAATTGACAAAGTTATCATTTGCAGGAAATATCTATAGATAAATTTGACGTTAGTTCAAGTGGAAGAATTAGTTAGTTTATCAATTACAATTTTGCAAAATAATTTGGCATTAGTCCAAGAGAAAGTAGAAGTAGATTGATTAGAAATTATTTTTAAGAAATGACATAGATGAGTTTTATTTGCAAGTATTTAGCCTTTACCATTTAAAAGTGTTTAGTGTAGCACCCGCCAACAAACCCCAGGGAACTTACACTAACAACCTAGAAATAGAGTAATTTTTTTTTGTTTGTTTACTAATTAAGTTTCCAGTATACATACTCTAGGCTGCGTGATTAAGAATTAGTTCACTTAATTTCATCTTAGTGCTAGATCTTAAACATTGATTGTCCAATTAGGATCTTGTATAAACGAAAACATGAATACATAGTCACATATAGGTCCCTAGGGCATATTGACGCCACTACTAAATTTCATACTAACTTTATGATTCTTAATCCATGCATTAGATTTAGAATCAACATGACAATGCATGTATGCACTTAATGATCTTGCTATTATAATGTATCCACACAAGGGTATTCTATATAGGCTGCCCTCTAATCTCTAATGCATTCTACTATCCATAATGCTTAGCAACTACTTAACTACATATGAAATAAACCCCTCTATACACTATCTCCTTTTAGGAACCCAAACCATTCAATCCTACAAGTCTACATGCCTTAGCTTGCCTAATGAATTGATACTACATACCCTTTCTAGTGCATGACAAATAAATGAGAAGCTTCTATCATATGCATATTACTTATGATTACACATCCTATTCCTACATGATTTTAATGCATCCATTAGGTGATCTATCACATAAGGCAATGCATAATCACTAACCTATCATCCTACAACATGCATGCTACCAAATACTTATGTCTTATCATGCTAAGGGAGAGCTCCTACTACCATTATCTTAATGTTTCTATCGCTGCCCACAAGTAAAATGCATCACTTAAATGACATACAACCTAGTACTACCATGATGTTAACTGAACTATTGATGCCCATACACATAATGCATTACCTATAAGCCATTCTAACTAGCGCTGTCATAAAACGCATGCATACAAGCTTACCTATACTTCTTTATGAACATTGACATTGTTCACACATTGATTGTTTTATTGTCGCCACCATACTAATGAGTTTATAATCATTTATATTCCTTAATGTAATTAATCTTCTAAGTCTTGCTATAATTTCAAGCCCCTTGGCTAATTTAGTTTCTATGATGCTAACTAATGTCTTTATTGTGTATGTCATGTTTTCTACCTCTATCATTAATGGCTTAATGGGGTCTTGTTTAATAGTAATTACACAAGTTTTAGAGTCTCGTAGTCAAGATCTAACATCTAACTATATTGCATCCACATATTCATGAAAATACCTCATTCCCGTACAAAGGTTCATTTCATAGTTTTGAGCATAACATGATGAAAGTAAACAAAAGAATCTTTTCTTCATTGCAACACAGATCTAACTATATGCACATATCTATTACATATCATGGTAATGCCACATAAATGTTTAACTTGCTGCTCCAAGACTATTCCAATGATGAACACATAAGATACAACTTACTAAGTACATTACAACATAAATATGACAATCTCATCACAAGTGTTTAGGTCTTTACACATGTTTAAAATGCTATCCAAAAGGTGGCATAACCATTCATAACTCAATGTTACATATGAATTACCATGTACAACAAAATTATATGAAGAACTCCATTGAATGCCTAAGTCCAATGCATAATCATGGATTCACTTCATGCTACTATTACGTAATCCACATGGTCATGAGATTTACTCATCCTTCCAAATGTCTCTACACTATTACATAACATTACAACTCATGTGACATGAAGTTTTAGTACATAAATATGCTCCATAGAATCCATAGCCATCATGAAGAAAGAACCAAGTCCATGCACAAGAAGCACAACAACAAGAAGGGAAAAAACCCAATGGCAAAAAGCTCCAACCACCCAACCAATGTGGAACCTACAAGGAACCATCCCCCGAGCTAGGAGATGTTGCTAGGTCCCAACACACACACTACACCTAGGTTGACGCTTAAGACCAAAGGGATTAACTCCAAGAAAGACTCTCGCACACATGGACCCAACACCAAAGAAATCAACAACCTAAGTAACTCCCAAAGACCGACACATCATCAAGACACAAATGCAAATTAAAAACACAAGGGAAACACATGTACAAGGGAGTGTCATCACATGTCGTAATAAACACAAGGTTCTCACCTAAGGGCATGCAGAGCCATCTCAACCTTTGAGAGACCAAGGGAGATTGGCTTACCATCTCCACATTCTTCTCATGCTTAGCCTAAAACATCCTCCCTAGGACTGAGTCATGAGGCACTATCAATTATTATCTTTTTAATTGTCTATCTACCCATTCCCATTCATTAATTAGTTATCACTTGATTAAAATAAGGTAAACTCCCTTACGCCCAAGAGGTATGGACTTCATGCATCCTTACAAGAAACCTCATGATAGTCCATCTCTCGTACCCATGGATGTCGCAAAGGATCTCACTCCCTTACATGGACCCATAAACAACATTACAAGAGGCTTTAAGTTAAAGAAGTAAATCTGAAATAAGGCATCATACAATACCAAATCATGCATAGACACATGCTCAAGAAAATCAAACATCAACATATAAGAATGGACGAGCCTCTTGACCAAAAGAGTACATAAACCAAGTTGTAACATTGTTGCAACCATATTAAAGACAACACAACAAGGTCTTCACACTTGTTGTCATAAAATCAGCAACATAAACAAACCAACTTCTCATGGCAAAAAATCACGAGACAACTCAAAATAACATTATAATCTTGCATTCAGATGATGGCATCAAAAATTGAAACTAAGATCAATATGAAATACAACATAAGCAAGATGGCCTCTGGTACCAAAATGTAGCATAACACATGGCGTAAAAATGATGTCCACAAAGGAAGACAAAAGAATAAGATAGGACAACACTTGCATTATGATTGGCCCACACTGTTACTCGTGCGCTTCCCCCAAATAACAACGAAATTTAATATTCCAACCTCTAACTTGTACACAACCATTACATAGACGCATACGCTCAATAAGTAAATTTATCAAATAAAACACTACATTTACAACATTTAAATACTAAGTACATATATTTTCCAAAACTGCCCAACACACTAATTACGGATGATGAAAGTATCAAACCCATCGAAGGGGTGTTTAACCCCATTGGAATATGGCAAATTCCAAACAACAGGCAGAATTAGACAACCATCCAAGCTCCAAAAATCATGGTGTTGTTGTGTTGTGCACCCACCACGACATGGGTGGTCCAGTGCACCCACCATATTATTGGTGGTGGTGTTGCACCCACCATGTCATGGGTGGTGCATTGTGGGTGGTGCATTGTGGGTGGTGCTGAGAACCACCACGTCATGGTGGCGCTACTGCACCCCCAAGCTGTGAGTGGTGCTATGCACCACCACGACATTGGTGGTGCAGTGTACCAACCATTCCGTGGGGAGGGTGCTATGCACCACCACGACATGGGTGGTGCAACAACATTCACCATGTCGTGGGTGGTGTTGGCAACAAACCCACGATATGGGTTAAACAATCAACAAAAAAAAATAAAGAATAGGGGGCGACATAACAGGGTAGCAACCCATCCAAAATCTGGATAAAGTAAAATACAGTAAATCCCCAAAATAAAAAAGGTTCTACAACAAAATGACAGAGAATCTAGAATAATAGATAACTATCAAATTGCTAAATACAGGTAATAGAAAACCCAAACCTTACATTTCTTTTTGTTCCAAATCATGAACAAGGAAACTATAA
Source organism: Cryptomeria japonica (assembly GCF_030272615.1). Lineage (NCBI taxonomy): Eukaryota > Viridiplantae > Streptophyta > Pinopsida > Cupressales > Cupressaceae > Cryptomeria > Cryptomeria japonica. Next base: position 676,617,293 of record NC_081408.1, on the reverse strand, counting down.
CAAATTGCAGATTTCATATACAGTGTTCTCTCCCCACTACCATTAAAATAATAACACCCCCCACTAATTTCAATTCACATTACAAGATATAAATCCCACAGTCACAGAGAATACACATAGAAGGTTCCAAATCTGTAGAAAAATACATGAAAGACGAAGGAATTAAAGAGACAAACCTCTTCCCTGAGTGATGGAAGAGAAATATTTGATGAAGACCCTGCTCATAGCCTCCAGCAATCAACACAATTCCACTTCAAAACCAAGCTCTGATTGTAGACATAAAAACCCCCAAATTCACTAAGTTTGCAGAAGGAAAAAAATTGCAGAAGAAGAAGAAGAACACCCCAAAAAAATGCTTTCACGACAAGTTTTAAAAAACAAGCAAAAAGTTCAAAGAGGTTGAGCTTAACTGGTTAAAACACTGAGTTCTCACTGTGAAGACCCAAGTTTAATTCCCAATAGGGACATCTAAGTGGAATTCTATGCTGTGACTCTTGGCCATCCATAAAAATGGGGAAGGTCTAGGGTCAATCTAATCAAACATAATAATAATAATAATAATTCAAAATATTGTTGCTTCGACCTATTGCCTACTAAAAACTTCGGCCTATTACCTACAAAAAAACAAACAAACAAACAAACAAACAAACAAAAAGAAACCAATAAAGCCCTAGCCTACCATTTAGCCAATGGGATTATTTTATTTTGAAAATATTTCCCCTTCAACTATGACAATAAAATAAACTTATTTTTCCCATTTATTTTATGCGATTTCAAAAAAATCAAATTGAAATAAAAATCCAAATAAAAGTATATTACTCTCATCAACGTAGTAATAACCAAAACATTATTACAATTTTATAATATAATAGATAAGGTAGTTATTTAATATTTACCATTATTATCATTATCATTATTTATAAATATTTAAAATATCACTATTAATAAAAATCATTTAAATAATCAACCCCATAATAATTAAATAAAAATTAAATTTCAACAATTAAAAAAATAAAGTAATTAAAGTAAACAAAATAAATAATTGAATAAAGGTTAAATTCGCCAATAATTAAATAAAATCAATAAAGCGAAATAATTAAATAACACAATAAATCAAATCGACTAAAGACATTAATTATTAAATAAAATTTCAATAATCCAAATAAATATTAATTGAAATTCAATCGTGAGAAATAATTAAATAATAAAAAATCGTTAAAGCTAAATAAATTAAAATAACACTACCACTAATAAAATCATAAATTATTATTAAATAATTACTCAATCACAATAAATCGTTTATCGCCAATTAAATAAATTAAACAATCAATCCATTACTAAATCAATAAATCGTGATTAAATAGATTAAATGAATAATCTATTACTATAGTCAATAAACAACAATTTAAATAAGTTAAATTAAACTAAATAATCAAACTCACCATGCCACTTACTCACAAATCATGACGACTGACATGACATGGCGAAATTCGCCAAGCCTGATGACAAGTACTCAACGACAACCTAGACCTAGAGTGTGGGTAGGGAACCAACGACACCTCCAAACCACATATTTGCCATCGGGAAGAGACACACTCGCACCTGTAAAGCCAAGGGAGATCGTACCCGGTTGCCCGAGAGGAATAAGTGTCTTAGTACTTACAATCCTACAACCACAACAATGATACATGTGCATATATATATATATATATATAACAAGTAGGTGGAGGGATATTGCAATGGCACATCCTGCTCGTAATGAGTGATGTGACATTTATCCCCCCATGAAGACAGTCAAACAATATCCATACAATGAACATATAGCTCATGAAACATCACATCACAAGAAAATCAAAACTAGGGTTAGTATGTCCATTCCAAAATGAGGCATAATCCATAAAATCTATCAAAGCACATGATAATCAAAATGCTATTACTAACCATCTAGAAATCATAACTAATCATGAGTAGTGTCAGTAATATCAAATAGTATGAAATCATATAGTGTATATCATCAAAATCATCAACTGAGAAATGTAAAAAGCCATAATCAATATTCATGCATTGCATAAGTCAAATCATATCTAGCATATCCATCGCACAAAATAAAGGTCCAATCAAGTCAATCCAAAATGAAATAAGAGTCCACTCAAGAGTGGGCACTACATTTAGCATGTACATATTTAGACATTAAGTATTAACTCGTTTTTAATTCATGTTAGTCTTATTTTCAAAACTTTATCTCAAAGCAAGTAGCATTCAAAACGTAATTAGATTCTTTACAAATCTTAATAGCTAGTCTTTTTACAAGTATATAGATTCACCTTTCAAGTGATTACTTAATATTTCCTTTCAAGCAATCTCATTCTTAGTACTAGTTAGTTTTTCTTTTAAGCAAATATAATTGTTTAGATTTCATGCAAAGTTACCTTTCAAGAAGTTAGATTTAATAGTCTTTTCCTTTCAAGAAGCGATAATTTTCAAGTGGTTGATTTGTTTATGTTTATTCTCAAGAAAATGTTCCTTTCAATTATATAAAATTAAAATCTTTGTTTTAAAATTTCAAGCAATAATTCCTTGCATGTATTAGTTTCATTTTCATAGTTGTTTTAGTATAATGCTTCAGTTAAGCTTTCATGAATTCATAGTTGAATTCTTAGTTAGATAGCTAAACAAGAGGAGATGGAACCCAAAACTTAGCAACATTTGGTATCTATGGTGCCTATGGGTCACGCTTACAGGTAATGTCATCGTGTTGAAATGTTGTACTTAACGCCTAAAAAAGTTGCAACAACAACATCTATGGCATCATCCCTATAAATCGTCGAGGAGAAATAAGGGTTATTTGGAAGTTAAAATCCAAGGGGCAAGTAATCCCCCTTGGATTGATAACCTAAAAAGATAAATTTTAAATGAACTAACATTTGTTCAGTTAAACTTTAGAAAATCCCATTGGGATTTGGTTGTGTGTGATGATTTTGTAAATTATTTATCTTGATGAAAATTTACATGAATGATAATGGGTCAAGGGTAACATAAATAATAGGAAATATGACTTATTTATTTTAGGCCATAAGAAAAAGGCCACATTGAGCCTTTTTGCTATAGTGCTACCACCATGGGTAGCAAATACAAAGAAAATATTTGGGACATTGACCCTAGACATGGCTACGTACCCACCAAATAGTTTACATTAAACCTATATAGAAACCAAAACTACATATTTTACGCCTTGATCTAGTGCTGAAATGGGCATCCAGGCAATCTAGGGATGAATTTGTCCCTAGTAATTAGGCATTTGGGGATGGGGATTAGGAATTGGTTAAGGATGATTTGATAGATTTTGAAGCTCCATAGTCCTTCAATCAAAGGGTCTAGATAAAACTAAACAAAAGATTAAATTTATTTCAATGCACACTCTGAAGGAATCTTGTATGGATTCGCTTGAGTTTCCAAGGCTTTAGGCCGAATTATAATGCAGAACTCAAGCTTATTTATACAATTATTTTCATATACTCCTAAGGACGACAACCTTGGTGCACTCCTAGTAGGGGAGTGTAGTTTTTAGAGAGTGACTCAAGTCCCGGATGGTCCCGATGAGTTCTAGTCTTTGGCTAGTGTACTACCCCTCCCTGGTTCGTCCTTTTGAGAGGATGTGATAAACACTTTTAGGTTTGTGTATGTTATATTATTTTTGTCTCTTTCTTATAGTCTCTTTGACATTAGTGGATTCATCATGATTTATGTGGATGAAATTATGTCCCGGGCTAATATGATGATCAAAATTATGTGTAGTGATCTAGATGCACTCATTATTCATCTATAGATTATATTACTTATGAGGATATGATGACATCTTATTATTGCTAACCCCACTTTATGATTGCGGTGGATGAGATGATTCTTTGTTGATTGCGGATTTCTTACTATTGTATTCATGATAGAGAGGATGTCATACCACTCATTACGAGCATGATATGACCTTGTAATTCTCTCTCACTTGCCTGATCATTTGTGAATATATATATATATATATATATATATATTATGGCATATGTTGCCTCGTGATTATTGGTGGTTGCAGGATTGCAGGTACCAGACATCGACTCCACTTGGTCTCACAAGTTTGAGCGTGTCTTTATCCCAATGGCAAGTTGTTGGAGATGACATGAGTTCCCTTTATGCACTCTAGGCTTAAGTTGTTATCCTTGTTAGTTAGTATCGTAGCTTGAGTCAGTGGTTAGAGTCTTGTGTTGCGATGTTCAACCCCATGTTGGGTTGCCTTGAGGTGTTGCGAGTATTTGATTACATGATTAATTAATATTTGATTTGTATAGTTTATTAATGTTAAATTAAATTAATTTATGGTATAGTTTAGAAATTTAATTATTATTGGTAAAATATTATCAAGGTTTAATATTTATAATAATTAATCAATTTATATAGTTTATTTAGTATTAAATTAAATTAATGGATGACATTAATATTTGATTTATTATTTAATTGATGATTTTATATTATTATTATTTTATGGTCTAATGTTTGATTGAATATTTATTATTTGAGCTTTTAATTTATTGGATTATTTATTTATTTATTCTTTAATTACTGGTTGAATATTTATGTTTTCCCGTACATTTACTTATTTATTATCCATTTTGCTTATTTGTCTATTGTTTTTTTTTTTTTTAAGCAAGTAATATCTTTAATGGGGATAGCTCCCTGTATTAGTTATGAAAAGATATTACAATCATGTTCCAACTAACTGAAAAACAACTCCCTACATACACATGGCTATAACATAAACTATTAAAGAGACCATATTATATGAGCCTCAGTATGGTAGCAACCCGAGACCCTATCAAAGCCACCCGCTCGACACTGCCCTCCGAGAGCCAACCCTTCTTTGTCTGCATCATCCACTTGAAGGGGTCCATTTTATCATTCTTCACACCCACATGAAACACCTCCCAGGCGTTATACATGAATTCCTCCTTCTTAGCTTTGAGGGCCACAACAGCAACATGTTCTTCATCCTCTGAGTCTGAGCATTCAACATCCGTCAGATAGACTATAGTGTTAAAAAAGGGTCCTAGAATGCTGGCCCATTCTTCTTCCACCTCCAAGACGACACTTCCCACGGCGTTTGCATCAACATCCCTGACAAACCCGATAATTTTTTTGATACAAGCCTCCTTGGATGGTAAATATCAACCAAAAGACATAATATTATTTCATAGATTTGCCCATCGCACCAGTGCCTATAATTGCTAAGGCAACCCTCCACTATTTTGCATATCGCTTCAAGCCCGCCTGTGTCGATGTCGAACAATCTATCGCACTGTACCTCCAATGTCTCCTCTCTGCAGAGGCAACTAAGCCTGAATCAATGCACCATATTCCTTCACTATGTGCAAAAACAATGACTCCCCATGTGTTATATAAATCCTCCATCCATTGGATTCATTTGCACTCTGATTTCGATGTGTTATGATAGTCTCTCATCATCACTGCGACCACCATAATCCTGAGAACCATAGAAATCCATCAACCTGAGATCGAATATTCACCTGCCCTGTCCTCCAACATCAAAGCTGATAAGAGAGCTCTTCTCTTATCCCAATGGTACCTTTCTGTGGTTGGGATTACCCGATCCCCTTCCTTGGGATTTTATCTTTGTCCATTTCTAGCAAAACATTCAGGTCCTTGAACATCGAATCTGCCACCGAAATGACCCTTGTCTGAGATTTGATTACACCCTAATTAGCAAGTAAGTCCGCCACACAGTTTCCTTCGTGGAATATGTGTTTTACCTGATAGTCTTCCAGATTTTGAATAAGCTGGTCTATTCTTGGGATCCGTTCGTTAAGCCTCCAATTGGTAAAACTTTTTTTGGTTACACCATTTAGTATAATTTGAGAATCCCCTTCGATAACTACTTTTCGATGATCGTTTGCAATGACCCAATTAAGCCCCTCCTCTAATGCAGTGACTTCTGCCACGTTGTTGGAAACAATTCCTGAAGGCCCACATATAGCCCCAAAAAAACTACCATCCTCATCTTTGACCACATCCCCAAAGCTCGACAAACCAGGATTACCATGACTAGCACCATCAAAGTTTAGCTTTTTTCAACTAGGAGGTGGCAGGCACCATCTGACATTCTTCCTCCCAATTGATTTGTCCTTCAACCTGTGGAGACTTGACTGTTTCAGATTCCATACCTGTTCCATTTCCATATCCCACTTGGTATATAATCTGTTGGTTTAACCATAAATCTTGGCATTTACATTTTCTTCTATTGTTGCCTGGACTCTGTTAATGAGTATTGAAACCTCCAATTCTTCCTCCCTGAAAACTCTCCTATTTCGTTCTCTCCAGATCAGCCAAGCGACCAATGATGGTCCTATTATCCACAAGTTGCCCCACTTTGATTTTTTGCGCACCATAGGTCAAGCAAATATGAAGTCTTTGAAGGTACAACTATGGACCATGTGATTCTGCAACTTACTTAAAAACCAATACCAACATTGAGTTGAATATTTGCATCCATATAATAGGTGATCAACTATTTATTCCTCTTCCTTACATAGATAACATTTTTTAGGTACCGATATACCAATTGTATTTAATCTATCACTTGTCAGTATCCTTCCATGAAGCACAATCCATAAAAAGGCACCCGCTTTTGGGAGTACCCTTTTATCCCAACATAGGATCGCAGGCCAATTACTGTCTTTTTGTCTCCTTCTTTTGATTTCATAGCCCAGATTTACCTTGTAGTTACCTGATTTAGCTACATTCCATATAAGTGTGTCCGCCTCATTCGAGATATGAATCTTCCTACATTTAAGGATCTCTGCCAGCTTTAAGCTCTTTCCCCTGTTCTCTATACCAACTATTTTCCAGATGATCGGTCCCTTATGGGGATCAAACTGTTCGATATAGTCTACCACAAATAAACCAACCTCTGCCTCCACCTGATTGACCCAATCTTGATCTTCCATCAAATCTGCCAATGTTTCCTCCCCACACCAAGAATCTCTCCAAAACTTGGCCTTTTTCCCATCGCCAATCTTCCATGTAAGATGGTCTGTGATTATTTTCCTACTCTCCCATGAATCTCCAAATTGGAGAACCTTCTGTAATGTTTTCCATAGTGAATATTCTTTTAGGCTCATTTGCATCCAGATACTTGTTTGCCATCAGTCTGAACCATCCCTTATGGGGATATTTATACATTTTCCAAGCTAATTTAGCACCAAGTGCCAAATTCTGAAGGCTCATTTTTCTCAAACCTTCCCCCCCATCTTCCTTTAACAAACATGTCATGTCCCAATTGATTAAGGGAATCTTTTTCTCCTCTTTATGCCCTTCCCAAATGAATTTTTTTAGCATCCCATCTAGAGCAGAAGCCGCCTGCTGGACAATCGGTAACAAGACATAAAATAGGTAGGGACAACCGATAGTACCAACTAATCATTTGTATTCTCCCGGCTTGAGACAACCATTTATTTTTCCAAGAGGTAGTTTTTGTTTGGCACTTGTTTATCACCTCTTCCCATATTTTAGTGTCCACTCGCTCAGCAAATAATGGCACTCCTAAATATTTTATAGGGAAACAGCCTTGACCATAATCCAAAATGCTCTTGATCTGCATTTGTGTCCTTTTATTTTTATTTAAAAAATATATCATCGATTTTTGTTTATTCATACTCTGACCAAAGCATTCCTCATATTCGTACAACACCTTTTTTAATTATCAAAGCTTCTCTTTTTGAGGCTTCTCCAAATAATATTGTGTCATCCACAAACTGTAAATGTGACACAGGTTCCATATACCCCTTAATAGAAATACCTTTCCATGCCCCCTGACCAACACTAAATTTGATACTCCTACCAAGCACTTCTGCCATCAATACAAATAGGAATAGTGACAGGGGATCTCCTTGTCTTAACCCATTAGTAGCCTGGAAAAAACCGCTCATAGTCCCGTTGACAATCACAAAGTAGTTCACAGAGGATACACAATGTTTTATACAATCCAACCATTTTTGCTTAAAACCAAATTTTTTAAGAACCTCAAAAAGAAAATTCCAAGAAACCCGATCATATGCTTTGCTTACATCTAGCTTAATAATCATACCTTTAGCTTTGGAACTATGCATTGAGTGGATAGTCTCTATTGCCATGATAATACTATCTGTAATCTCTCGCCCAGGGGTGAAGTCATGCTGCTCCGGGGATATGATCTTCATCAGTATTGGTTTGAGTCTATTAACCATCATCTTGGAAATGATTTTGTATATAGAATTGCATAAGGATATATGTCTGTAATGTGACATTGAAGTGCAATCCCGTTTCTTTGGAATAAGGGCAATGTTTGTATGACATATTTCTTTTACAAATATTCCTTGTTTTCTAAAATCCTCCACCACTTTGAAGATATCATCACCCATAAAACTCCAACATTTCTAGTAACATTCCATTGTAATTCCATCCGGACCAGGAGCTTTATTTGGATGCATATCAAACACTGCTTTTCTCACATCCTCTTTAGTAAAGGGACTTGACAGATATTCATTATCCTCATCGGAAATCTTTTGCTGAATAACATCCACCATCTGAGCCGAATGAGAATTTATCACATCATTGTCATTTCCCAATAATATTTTGAAGTTATTAACTACTATCTCTACTATAGCCTCCAACGAGGAAATAAGATTGCCATTATGGTCCATGACAGAATCTATTCTATTTCTATCCTGCTTTGTGTTGACTGACGCATGAAAGAATTTTGTATTAGCATCACCTTTTTTGATCCAGATCTCTCTGGATTTGTCTTTCCAAAATATTTCTTCTCTTAGTAAAACCTCTGCCAGTTCCTCCTTTAGCAATTTTTCTCTCAGAAAAGTGTCATTGGTCATTCCTCTCAAAATTTTGTCTGAGTTTATTTGCAAAAGTGCTTCTTCAATTCGACTTTTCTCTTCAAAAATGTTTTTGAAGCAATCTCTATTCCACCTTTTGATTTTTTCCTTCATAAACTCCATTCGTTTTGCAAAGCAAAAAATAGGGGTACCCTTGAAAATATTGCTTTCTTTCCACCATCGTTCAAGATTGGTCAGAAATTCCCCATCTCTCCACCACACACTTAGAAATTTGAAGTTGCACTTCCCCTTAGATATGCCTTCACTCAACTTTAGATCCACAGGGAAATGATCAGATAGAGAGACGGGGAGGATGCATGCTTCTGCTTGCAAGGAAGACCCCATCTAGTATTCACCAATAAAGTGCCTATCCAATCTTTCAAAAATATTAGCAAAGTTTATTCTTTTATTGGTCCATGTGTATCGACCATTTTTGGGCATGACATCCACTAACTGATTTTGTTCTACAAAGTCTCTGAAATCATCCATCACCTTATTTGTCATTCGCAGACCCCCCTTTTTCTCATCCAAGTCCAAAAGGGCATTAAAATCCCCAGCCACAACCACCCTATCACTGAATAAATCCTTAATCTTGAGAGTCAGAGTATTCCATACCTTTGTCTTATCTGCAGTTTTGGATGGCCCATATACATTGATTGATGGACACTCTAAATTCTCCCTGATGCAGTAAACTTTACAAATCATCCAATTCTCTTCTTTCTCAGAAAGATTAACTTTCACACTATCTAGTTTCCATAAAATACCAAGCCCACCTGCAGAGCCATTGGCCTCTTGAAAGACACCTTGCCAATCTCTTCTATATTTCAAAAACCCTTCAGCATTGTCTATGCTAAGTTTTGTTTCCTGCATCACTATGATTTCACTTGTGCTCCTACTTAACGCTCGTTTGACCAAGCGTCTTTTGTCAGGGGCCAAAAGGCCCCTGACATTCCAAGTAGTGATTTTCATGACTCACCAAGGGAGACCAATCCTCCTTTGGCATTTTTCATAAATTCGATGACACTCACTATCCCTTTCTCATTTGCTCTGGCCTCTCTTACTTGCCTATTGGACCTTCTTCCACGAACTCCTTTGGCTTTCCCTAGCAGAGCATTTGCAGATTGGCTGATACATCTTTGATCCACATTGTCTAGTTCATCTACAGACTTGAAGTCTTCTTCTGAACCCATGTCATACTCAATCTCGATATTCGATGAACCTTTGAAGAAAGGCTTATGCATGAGAAAATTATCTACTCCAGTAGAAATGGCGCACCCATTTGAACTGTACCCTACCTCCAAAGGACCTTCTTTTGACAAATTGTCATCCTCCATCACTTGATTCTTCAGGGAGAGTTCCAATCGAAAAGTTGTGATTTCTTCATTAATCAATGGCTCACCAGCTTCCTTGTTCGGATTTCTTTGTGTATAACTGCTTGTGATGGTTGGGTTGCCATCTTTTTCCAAACTTTCTTCTCCTTTCTGGGTGGGTCACCTCTTGCTCTTCTGACAAACATTCTGCAATTCACCATCGAATGAAGGCGACTGCCACATCTAGAGCAAGGAGAAATAGTCTTCTGAATCTCTACTCGTTGCCTCCATTCACCCGATGTAGTAGAGAGAGTAATTTATGAAGGTATTCTTTGGACCGCAACAATTCGCAATCTGGCGAATTTATAGAGGTTGTTTTCAATAATTTGCTCGTCTACTTCCAAAAGAGTACCTAAAGATCTACCAATTTTCTCCAACACCACATCATCCCAATATTCAATCAGAAGGTTATACAGCCGACTCCATACCGTACTGTCATACACCGCTAATGGAGTAGGTTCGAAGTTCGAGGACCATGGCTATAAAAATTGGGTTGCCATTAACAAACCAATTTTCTTGATTTAAAATCCAACATCTTTTTGATTCTTGAGCAAAGACAACCACAAAAAAACCTTTTGGAATATATTTAACCACAATATCCTCCTCCCAATTTTTGGAGACCCAATTATTGATTTCCACTCTGGACAATTTAGGGCCAATAATCCTTGCAATAACTGCAAAGCCCTCCCACAGAGCTTTCTCTGTCGAGATTTCCATAGACAGATCAATCACAAATTCATCTTTGCCGCCTGTACTTCCTCCTGAGACCGGACCTTCCTGGTTTCCTTCCAACGAATCTTCATCTCCATCCTCTGCCTTCCCTGAATTTTGCAGAGCGCATTTTCCAGCCATATATTTTTTTTGTCTATTGTTTGTTTATTTATCTTCTGTATTGTTTATTTATTTATTGTTGGGTTATTTATTGTTTATCTAATTATTTCTTGTTTTGATTATTTAATTATTGATTTGCCTTATTGTTTTATTTATTTGTTATTATTTATGTACCTACCCCTTGTTATGATTGGCCCTCTTGGGAATAGTGATTGTGAGGATATTATTATTTAATTGTTTGTTTATTTATTTATATTATTTGTGGTTTTATATTCAATTGGAGCATTTATTTATATTTCCTTTGATTTATTTTATTGGGCTTTGATTTATTATTATTGGTTATTATGTTTATACCCACCCTATTATTTTATTGGTTGAGATTTGGGGGTAAATAAATAATACTATTTTATATTCTTACCTCGATTTTTGGAAGAGATTTGGTATAAAATATAGTTTATTGGAATATTTTGATTGGCTAGTATTCTTCTATAGTTTTTGAATGAGATTTTATTTATTGGCTTTTGAGCTTTTGTCGTAGAGTGGTTCTGGATATTTTTCTGCAACTTTTGGATTTTTGAATTTCTTGGTTGGATTGGATTTTGAGAAGCTTGCTGGTTTGGATTTTTGCTCTTCTACAATTGCATTACCATCACTCTACTTCCAGGTTGGAGATCTTTTTCCATTCATGTATTTTGATTTTTGAAAAGAGTTTGTTTTCTTCGTGTCTGCTAAAAGATTGTCTGTGGGAGATTGGGAAACATAATTGAAGAAAGATTATTAATATTGAAATATATGTATTAAAATTGGGGAATTACATATTTATATACTTTTTATTTATTGTGTTGGGTGTTGTTGTGAGTTCTTATGGCATTTGGGAATAAATCTTATGTCCTTACTTTAGTTGATTGTTGAGATTTTTACTTGTTCCTTGCGATATATTCGTTATTGCGTCTCTCCTGGATTGGTTTCAAGTCATAAATTTATGCCTTAGTGAATATTATGACTCAATTGTGAGTCTTTATTTTTATTTTTCTAAGTTCTTAGTCCCTGTTGTATATGCACTACAAAATTGGTTGTATGTGTTGTTTAATCTAGTATATGCGCCACAATGAAAGGCAAACATGCTCCTATGTTAGGCCAATGAACCATCATGACCAGTAGATGTGTTTTTATTTTTTGAGAATGTGCTATTATGTTTTGTAGATGTGCTAATCTGATTGGTGGATGCACTAAATTTCTCTGTATATGGTTCTTTGATCATTTGTCAGTCTGTGATGCATTTTTTTGGATTTTGGGCTTATACCAGAGGCTTTTTGTGATTGTCTTGAGTTTCTAAAAGATGCTTATGGTTCAGTATCATTTATTTTATTGTTGATTAGTACCCCAACAAGATGGTTTTGCCTTGACATTGAGGATTGTGCACATATGTTGATTAGCTCCAACAAGAAGGAGAATGCCTTTCTATTGAGGTTGATTTTATGTGAGCTCTAGTGGGATGGTTGTGCCTCACTGTTAAGGATTGTATTTGCATATTATTGAGTAAGATGTTTTATGTCTTACTCTTGTTTATTGTTGTTCTTTTGATGGTTGAGGCTCTTGATTTTCACATTGACTTCATGGTCCTTGTTATGCTTCAATTTTGTATCAACATGATGTTGTTATTGGTGGAATATTTATGAGACTCCTTGTGATATTGTTATTATTTTGTTTCACCCTAAGGTCTTGGTCCATGGTTAGGGAGAGTCGTCTCTTGCATGTGTAGGACTGAGGTCATGAGCAATAAACTTCTAAGAGGTTCCTTGTAAGGATACTTGGGGTCTAGATCTATCATGGAACCACATGGAGAGTTTATGTTTAATTGCAAGTGATAACCTTAATAAATTAATTAGTGGGTTGGGTAATTAGGATTCACTTAATCAAGATAATGAATTTGAGTTTTATGCCTCAATGGCGGGTCTGAGGGATATGGTTTTGGGATCTATGGTTGGGTAGACCATTTGAGCGATAAACCAATCTCCCTTGTTTGGTTCCATCCATCCATCTAGTATATGCATCTATCCATCCAGGATAAGCATCCATCCATCTGGGATAAGCATTTATCCATACAAGTTAGGCATCTATCCATATGGGACAAGAGTTTCATCTATCCAACTTGGGATGGGCATCTACTCAAACGAGGTAGGAATCTATTCATAAAGAATAGGAAATGCTCTAGCCAGATACTAGAACTCATCGAGAGCATCTGGGATTTGAGTCACTCTCTAAAGACTACACTCCCCTACTAGGAGTACACCAAGGTTGCCATCCTTAGGAGTATATGAAAATAATTGTATAAATAAGCTTGAGCTCCATGTCAGAATTCAACCTAAAGCCTTAGGAAGTTGAACGAATCCATACGAGATTCCTTTAGAGTATGCATTGAAATAAATTTAATCTTCCATTTAGTATTATCTAGACCCTTTGATTGAAGGACTATGGAGCTTCAAAAATCTAACGACTCATCCTTAACCAAATCCTAATCCCCATCTCCAAACGCCTAAGTACTAGGGACAACTTCATCCCTGGACTGCCTACATACACAATGTGACACTAGATCAAAGAGTAAAATATATGTAGTTTTGGTTTCTATCTATGTTTAATGTAAACCATTTGGTGGACCTACACAACCCTTTCTAGGGTCAATGTCCTAGATAGTTTCTCTACATTTGCTATCCATGATGGTAGCACAATAGCAAAAAGGATTAAGGTGGCCTTCTACTTATGGCCTAAAATAACTAATTCATATTTCCTATGATTTACGTCACCCTTGATCCATTATCATTTGTATAAATTTTCATCAAGATAAATAATTCACAAAATATCACACACAATCAAACCCTACTGGGGTTTTCTAAAGTTCAACTGAACAAATGTTAGTTCATTTAAATTTTATCTTTTTAGGTTATGAATCCAAGGGGGATTACCAACCCCTTGGATTTTAATTTTCAAATGACCCTTATTTCTCCCCGACAATTTATAGGGATGATGCCACATATGTCGTTGTTGCAAATTTTTTAGGCATTAAGTGCAGTAGTTCAACACGACAACATTACCCATAATTATGACTCATAGGCACCATAGTTACAAGTAATGCTAAATTTTGGGTTTCATCTCCTCTTGTTTAGTTATCTAACTAAGAATTCAACTATAAATTCATGAAAACTTAACTAAAGCATTATACTAAAACAACTATAAAATGAAACTATTACATGTAAGGAATTATTGCTTGAAATTTTAAAACAAAGATTTTAATTTTACATAATTGAAAGGAAAATTTTCTTGAGAATGAAAATAAAAAAATCAACTACTTGAAAATTATTCTTTCTTGAAAGGGACTCTTAAATCTAACTTCTTGAAAGGTAACTTTGCGTGAAATATAAACAATTCTATTTGCTTGAAAGAAAAACTAACTAGTACTAAAAATGAGATTGTTTGAAATAAAATATTAAGTAATCACTTGAAAGGTGAATCTATATACTTGTAAAAAGACTACTTGTTAAGGTTTGTAAAGAATCTAATTACTTTTGGAATGCTACTTGCTTTGAGATAAAGTTTTGAAAATAAGACTAACACGAATTAAAAATGAGCTAATACTTAGTGTCTAAATATGGACATGCAAAACACTTTTAAATGGTAAGGGCTCAATACTTGCAAATAAAACTCATCTATTTCATTTCATAAAAATAATTTATAGTCAATCTACTTTTACTTGCTCTTGGACTAATGGAAAATTATTGTGCAAAATTATAAGGGATAAACTAACTAATTCTTCCACTTGAACTAACATCAACTTTATCTATAGATTATACAACTCAAGGAGGTCGTTGAGAGCACCTGGCTCAAGGCTACGCATGATATTACGATCTCCACCTCCCTCGACAGTTTTGGTTTGAAACCAAGAGCTCTGCAAGTTGAATTCCTTGGAGGTTTTAGATCATCAAGTGATGAGGTTGGTTCTCTGCATAAGTATTTGTCATCAAATAATGAAGACAAGGTGCCTTTGGCCATGCTGGAAGTGGAGGAGTTGACCAAGTGATCTGTTGTGGAACGACTCAGAGAGAGACCTGTCAGCAAGTTTCATAATCGACCTATAGAGGGCGCTTATTTGGGGCAAACAATTCAAGACAATTCCCTGGCATCATAGCAATGTAGGTTGGAACCCGTGAATCGACAACATGAAGAAGAGTTTAGAAGTGGTTTGGAATGACACATAATGCTTCATATTTTTCTAACAAATTTGATAGTGGTGATCATGGAAGGCGATAAGCCTACAATTGTTACATGTGCAGAGAAGAGGCACACTAATTTAAGATTTTCTCCTACATAGATACTTGTTGATTATGTACAATCTCAAGAAAATTGCCAAAGATAATGGTGTAGATTGTTTAAATATGGAGATCGTAAATTGTCTCATGTGCTAGGTTGTTATGAATCCCGAGAATACATTATTTCTGGTACAGAGGTTTATTGGGTGGAAGATGAATGAGGTGGACAGTGCATTGTAGGAGTGTGTGGTGGGGCGGGTGGAAGGTCTGAGCACGGTCACAACTTGGACGATAACGCCAGAAAAAAGTGCTCTACCAGTTTATGGAGACGTGATAAAGTTTGAGAATACAAATGATATGCAAAATTTTTTTTGATATCAGTGACAATGATGCCAGTACAATACGTGGATTTGTTTTGCAACACAGGACATAGAGAAATTTCAAAATGCTAGGATCATATGTGTTTTTGGCGATTCTGGTTCAATGATATTTGTCACATGCATTATTGATTCACAAAAGGACTGTGATGGTAACTTAGGAGATGGTCCAAAATTAATCAGAGAGTTGTTTCATGTTGCTGATGATCTTTCTCCTTCAATCGTCTTTGTTGATGAAATTGATGTAGATGAGTTCAATTCGAGATATGCATATGATCGTTTTTTAGATTTTTTATTAAGGGGGAGCACAAGAGTAGGAGACTGTGATGGAGCAATGATTTTTTGCACCTGTCAGAAGTTTTGTTCTTGAGTATAAATTAATGGGTGCATTTGTGTTGCGTAAAGTAAAAGGAGATGAGATTTTTGACTCTGATTTGACTTGGAGAAGACAAGTTCACAGTGTTCGTGAATAGAGTATGGCAAAGTTAAAATCTTCGATGGGCCTAGTTGCATTATGAGAATTGAAGTGGAAGCAGGGATGTCACTGTGCATGGCTGTGTCGGTTAGACTTCAAGGGAGAGATTGTTAGGAATGTGAAGCCCAATGGTCACATGACCATTCGCCTTCTCCAGACTCTTCGTTTCATACCTGAATATAAATGTATAAATAGATGTTTACAGCCATGTACTAAATATTGATTGATTAATAGATGATTCTCCCTGCTTTCAGTGGGTGTAGCCACTAATTGATGAACCACATTAAAACTTGTGTTATGCATTTATATTTGTTTACATCTTAGTTTAGTTTAGTTTAGTTTTTCTTTATTCTTTTTCTCGAGTCATTTTAAATTAACATCTAGTATTATTGAAGATTAATTAATTCAATTAATTTCTTTATAAACTTCACTATCATTACTGGCCGTATTCATGTGATTCAGTCTATGGTTATTTTAAATCCCTCGAAGTATTTGAAAGTAGATAAAAGAAACTGAAAAATTCCACAGCCATCCATGGAGGAATCGTATAAACTTTTCTTTTTTCTACTAAGCTCTTACTTAACCTACTGTTCTCCATTGTTCAGAGACTTTGGGTTGTAACATGGAATTAGAAGGCTCTAATTGTGAATTGAAATTAGAGGATCTGACTTGTATTGAGAAGGTTCATATTCTTGTGCTTCAGCAAAAGGATCTGATACAAATGAATAGTTTCCCAGAGTATAATTCAACTCAAAGTCGTTGCACAGTATGTTCACTCTCATGGTCTATTCAGGATCATTTTTTTACACTTTTTTGCTCATGTATTTTTCTGATTGTTTTAGCTGTTTAATGTTATTGGTTTTTATTTTCCCTTTCTGATAGACTATCTTGCTTATACTTTGGGGGTGTGTCTTTTTAGTTTGTTTATATTAAGAAAATATAATAACTGATTTGTTATTTTATTTCTTTTTAATTTCTAAAAAGGAAAAATACTATTTATTATTTTGAGTATGAAATTAATTTTTAAGAATTTTTTGGTAAGTTTGTTTTAAATTGAGGAATTTACTTGTAAATTTATTTGATAATACTTACTTTCTATTAATTTATATATATGATTAGTTGTTTTTCTTATCATTGTCAAGTAAGACATCAATTTGATGTATGAGACCTTCTTAATACATGTCACAAATAAATTACTTTCATAATGTTTACTCAATAAAAGGTACATATCATATCCTCTTTTTTTGAAATCAAAATTATATTTCTTCTATGATGTAAAACACCTTAATCATTAGATTCACTTAAGGCTGAACCAAATATGTTTGCAAGCCCTACATAAATAACATAATTAATTTCTCTTAATGCCATCATAAAAACTAAAAAAAAAATTGAATAAACTTCAATTACAAATTTTCATCTAAGTTGTTATCCCTTAGGCCTAAACTAGTTAGAACTTGAACCTAAGACTATCTATTTTCTAGTGGAGTGTTCTACCATTGATTTGTTGGCCTCTTTATGTTTAGTACACCATTGGTCTAGATGTGGCTTATTTCTAACACCTCTTCATAAACCACACTATAGGTTCTTGGCGCTTCTATCATATCCTAGCTTTGATGCCATGTTGAGTTGTTGTTCATGGACCAATTAGGATTAAAACTTAGGACCTTTCATTTATTTCTAGAATGCTCTAACATTGAGATACTAGCCTCTTTGTGGTTATTCCATCATTGGTCTAGGTGTGTCTTATTTTCAACACCCTCTTGTAGCCCATAATATAGTTGCATGGGATTCCTAGCCTAGTCTAACTCTTATACCATGTTGAGCTAGTCTTTATAGATTAGCTAGCACTTGGATCTAGAACCTTCTAATTTTTATTGGAGTACTCTATGATCGAGCCATTGGCCCCTTTGTAGTAATACATTCATTATTTGGATGTGGCTTATTTCCAACAAACCCCATCCCTTTTGACCATGTTACTTTCAAAAACTAGGAAAAATATAAATAAAATTACCATCTTTACCCCTAATACCAAGTGACATATTTTTCTTATTTTTTAGTATGAAATATATCACTATTTAATTAACAATATATGATAGTGCATATCTCTTTATGCTTCCAAAACTTTAATCGATGATTATAACACAAGTTTTCACTCTTTTTTATGCACTCACTAAGTTAAATCCTAAATCCAATTCACTATTATATAAGTTGTATCCTTCTATCCATAACATTCAAACAAATTAACTACCCTAGATTCGATCATAGATGTGAACTTGTCTCCTATTTAGAAAACTAAAATTAGCCACATCCCAAAGCCTACAATTATAACCATGACCATTACTTATTAACATGCATGCCAAATACTTCAACTTCAATGTCTACCTAGATTTTATTTAAAGGTAACACCCCATATAATTCTAACACATGAGCTAACTAGTGAAAGCGAATAACGCATTCACATATATGTTATTAACACTTGTGGATTCTAGCTATCAACTACTTTGTCTATATTATTGTCAACTCTTTTGTTATCTCTCTCTTTTATGATTATTAAATTAATTTTGGGGTTAACTACTAACATAGAAGTGAAACATTTTCCTCCATTTTTATAGTGTCCTAGTAGTGATTCTTAGCACCATTAAGATTTTTCATATACAAGTATGTGCTAGGTAGAAAATTTTACAAGTAATGAGGATTCATCTTTACTTTATATCACAAGGACAAAATTATGCCAAATAGGCTATATTGCATCAATAAAATTACATTGTACGATTTTATACTCTTAAATTTTATTTTTCTTAGGCTTTTGATCTTAGATCTAGTACTAGATTCTAGTTTTTATCTCTTTATTGCAACAACATAACAATCAAAATCAATATTCCATCAATTTGAAGTAAGTGCTAATTCAATTTGAATTCTATTTTTAACAATTATCTATTTATAAACTCAACTTAATTTACTTAGTCAAATTATCATACATATATACATGTGTGTGTGTGTGTGTGTGTGTGTGTGTGTGTGTGTGTGTGTGTGTGTGTGTGTGTGTGTGTGTGTGTGTGTGTGTGTGTGTGTGTGTGTGTGTGTGTGTGTCTATATATATATATATATATATAGTATGGTAGTATGGGTTATGAGAGGATGAGGTATTCCTAGCGGTAGACCTTAACATGTGTTAAAATTAAATAAAAAGGACAACTAAAACAACTGCAACTAAACCAAATTGTAATCTTCACCCTAAATAAATTATCACTAGGTCAAGAACGACTAGTTACGGGTGCACAAGAAAAAACAATTTATTACATTGTACTATTGATTAAGGCTTTGGTTTAAATGAGGTGAGATTCCAGTGTGGTTTCAAATTAATGCCTATCTAATTAGGGAACAAAGTCACAAAACACTAAGAATAAAACAACTTGGGATAGAAGAACAAGGAGCTATTTATTTGGATATAATTGATTATGAAATCTTGTAATAGAGCATACTTAGTAATCCATTACCTATAACGGCGTATAGTCATATATAAACTAAGAAATATTATTACAAGTCTTTCAAATATTTTAAAAATGTTGTTACAGTCATCTAACTCAAAATTACATCCATGTCAATAAATATGAAAAATAAAAACTCCTATCTATGAATAAGAAACTTTCTTAAATACTTACTTAATACGATAACAAAATCCACTTACAATATTAACCCTCCTCAAATTCTATACTTGTCGAATAGCAATTAACAAAATTGGATGTGGTGACTATGGTTGCCTTGCAACACACTGGAAATCTTTGGTGTCTGAAAAACCATCATCAAACCAACCTATGTTTTAAAAAATTCCTTATTAAAACATAAGGGCTAAACCCTAATATGTATTATTATAGAACCAACAAAATATATGGTTGGGATGAGTCCCACTCAAATGGACACCTTAGATCAATGAAGGACATTTATATTTATTTCTAATGGCCATACAAGTTAGTGCCATTAATGCTATTTGGTGGAGGAAGTGGATGATAAGTATACCAATAGGTCACGCCCATGTTTAGAATAATATCCCTATAATATATTGGACCTTTGAAGGATGACGTATTATAATTTTTAAACCCTTAGGCAAAGAAAAATGAAAATCATGAAGAATCGAGGAATCAACTACCCATCAGACCATCGCTTGTGAGATGATTGAGCAGTATAGCCTTGGAATAAATCACAAAATATGGTGATTGCTGGTGATCTAATACATGATTTATTTGGTGACCACAAAGGTATTTTAATATAGATTTGTAACATTTTTTTAAAAAAATTTACTTTAAATTTAACATAAAAATTGTTTAGCTAGTAGTTTATATATAAAAGAATATTGAATGTTTGAAAATAAAAATTTTATTGAATAGATTGGAATTACACTATCTTCCTACATAGTTGTTGCTAGAACTAGTTGTGAAATTGGATTTACTAAGGTACATTAGAGTATATTTTAATTGTTTATTTTGTAGAAGTTACTGTTAATGTTTATGTGTCCTTGAGTTTTCTAGAAAAGTCTATTTCTTTTTTGTTTCACTGATGATTTTAATTGTCATACCTCCATCTATACAAAAAAAAATGGCTGTTGTTGTTAATGTTGTTATCTCCTCATTGATGTCTTTAATATATGTATGAGTATTAAAATGTCAACATCAAACAAACCCTATTATAACCAAGTTCATTATCAAATATTGGGCCTCGATCCACCCTCAAAAACCATACCTATCAAGGAAGGAGGAGAGAACATCAACCATCAATACCTTAGGACATACATTTATCAAGCATCAAGGCATCAAGCATGCTAAACTGCTTGCCAATGAGAAGGGAAAAGAAGAGATACTCTAACATTTTAACCCTGATGATGATGTTAGTAAAGGATGACATCAAAATGACATAAGGACAAAAGAATGGGTTCAAGCAAAAAATGACACTACAAATTTGAGTCCCAATAGGTACAAAGAGAGTGAGAGATAGTAAAACCTTGGTGGTAATTCTTTTTACTGGTGATGAATCCCTCATCCCTTATGATTGATTTCCAAGAAGTATTAGGGTTAATTGAATACATATGACTTACAAGGTTGATGACAACTTAATCGTAATAGAGACAATACCAAGGTTCCTGTAACTCCCACCTTCCCTCAAGATCAATCCCCACCCTGGAGGCATTGTCAAGGACATTGTATTTGTGACAATCAAGATGTTCACTCTCAAACCTTTTTGCCTCTTGTAAGAAGAGATCATGCTAATAAGGTTATTCACAACATCTTAACTACCAATTTATTTTCCCACAACCTCTCAATGATAGGAATATAAGTTGACCAAATTTTGACAAATTCCCTAAGTTAGCTCTTGGTCTTTCTCCTATTCTTGTTTATAATGAAAAAAATCAAGATCATCATGCTAAAGGTGATAATATCGAATGGGACCATCTTATGGATATTTTTGACCTCGTTAATATATGGAACAAATGAATGATAGAATCCTCCTCTTCTTTCTCCACTTGTTCTTGCTACTCAATAGCTAATTTTTATTGTTTTAATATTTTTTAATTTTTTTTAATTTTGAGTACAACCTAAGTTGGCCTAGTGGTGGAGAACTTGTGCAATTGAAAGAGAGGTCACAAATTCAAATCTCACAAGGAAGTTGGGTATGTACACCTTATCAGCTTTGACCCATTATCCATATATATATATATATATATATAAAACCAAAATCAAATCGAACTCTCAAAATATGATTATCTCCACCTGCTATTTTTTTATAAATATATTTAACACTTTCTATCAATAATAATATAAACAAAATTCATTTAAAAAATCTTCCATTACACCTTTAATTGCTTATGAAATCAAACACTTGCATACTTGGGCTTATCTTTGTATATCCCTCCTTACAAGAAAAAGAAAAAGAAGTGTGTCTTGGTGTTTCATGTACAGGCCACAACACACTAGAAGACACGAAGGTCCTTCCCTATCCCCTTCTCTTCCACGGTCTTGATGCTCTTCTCCCAATAAAGATTTGAATGGATATGGGCCTCAAATTTATGCAGATCCGCTCCTACACAATATTCCCTCCCTCAATGCAAAAGATAAAAAATATGATATTCAGGCACGAGGAGAGCAGATCTCATTTTGAGTGGCCTCCTACTGTGTTTGTCCAGCAAATCCAGAAAAGAAAGACAAAGCCGTAGATCCTTTAGTGGAGGTTTGCAATGGCAGTAGCGTCAAAATCTTATAACTGCCACACCCTTTTTATATCAATTGGATAAATTATTTAACAAAATGGAAAAAAGATAGATATATAGTATGTATTGTTTCTGGATTTGATTGTGTGAATGTTTTTGCATCAATGTTTTGAATCACATTTGATGCATCATTTTTCTCCTTATGGTATCTATCTCATCTTGATGATGGATCACGGAATGTGATCTGAAACATTGATATAGAAACATTCCTACAATCAAATCCAGAAGAAACACGTACAGTTTCATAGATGGTAAAAATCTGATAACTTTAAAATAGATATACAATCAAACCACACATGATAAATTGGTATCTTACAAAATTTGAGCTTGTACAATTGTCCCCTGTTAAACCAACTGAGACGTACCTGTATAACTGCTATAAGCAGTAATTGTGCCAGCCTATCTGACTATCTCTACTTTCGAGGTTCAGAGATTGATGGTGATTTTGCAGATGGGTTGTACCATTTTGAGGATTGTAACTTTGACTGGTTACATGACTATATTTTGTATGATGAAAGATAGGAAAGAGATTATCGTAATTATGAGGCTTTGTATGAGGTCTCAGAAGGTGAACCCACCTTATTATGGAAGCTAGAGCATTCTTGTGCCACCTAGAACAATATATTATTTGTCTACACTGGACATGCGGTGTATGTTATATCAATTTTGAGCTTTTCACCCTGTAATTTTGTTCAGCATAAAGAGTAAGGTGTGAAAACCTGCATCTTCAACCTGTGCTTTGTACCAAATTTCTCATTATCAATTAGAACTTACCAGTCTTGACACGAGTTCTATTTTTTACCTTTGAAAAAACAAAAAGAATTCAGAGTACAAAAGTAAATTATCTAGTTGTATTAGTTTTTTACAATCTATGAAGTACTGTTTGATTGCTTTTTATTTCGATGAAATAAATGCATAATCCGATATTTCAGATGACATTCGACGATTGACCGTGAACCATAAAAAGGAAAGTGGTAATTATATCTTTATTGAGGAATACTTAGAAATTTACAATCAAATGGATTCAATGGACTCAATATTTAATTTATTTGCTCTTTTCACTTCTAACTTGATAATAAAGTAATGTTGTCAATTCATGAGAAGTGGTGCCAATGGGATGTAGTTAATCCGGCTTCAAAACAACTGATTAATATACATCATACATTTTAGAAATCTGCGGGTTATGCAAAACTAGAAGTTTTTGTCTTAGTTCTTCATAACTCATATGGGTTATGTAGACGTATAAAAATGATCATATTCCTGAATGAATATTTAATGTTCATTTTATTCTCATTCCTCTATTTAGTTAAATCTAATTTAATTAAATCATCCACATTCTTCTATTTAATTAAATAAATTACTCAATTTATTTATTTAAATTCACTTAAGTCTTTTATGTCATTTAATTAAATAAATCATTTTATTTAATCGCTTCTCTCTACTTTTTAATTAAATTTACATTTAATTAAATAGTTCACTCCAATTAAATAAATCTAATTTATTTAAATCCCCAACTTGCAACCAAATTGAAATAAAGCAATTTATTTTAATTTATCCCTCACCCACTTGCATTTTCCTACATCTCCCACTTGCATCCTAACCCTCTTCCTAAATTCTTTTAGAATCCATCTAATCCTAATCAATTAACCCAAACCCATCAATTATCCCCTTTCCCTAAATTTGAGGAGGTCACTTCTCAAATTTAGAGTAAAGTCTTCAAAGAGCATTAAAGCCTTTATGCCTTCAACAAGCTAACTTGTTGAATACCCCCAAATTTGGAAGGACTCTTACAAATTTGTCCCCAAAGTCTTCAAACCATTAATGGTTAACTAACCCTTAGTGGCATGGTTAGAGACTTTTTGCCTAGCTTAACCTTCTTCTAACCCAAGGGTTTCATCAAGCATTCATTGCTTTGACCATGGTTATTCCTTTAACCTTTGCACAAGAGTTTATCCTTTGGGTAAAAGCTTTATCCAATGGACAACCTTAACCTAACCTTAACCCTTACCTTCTAAGGTAACGATGAGGTCTTCTCAAGCATTTAATGTTTCTTGCATCTCCTCTCAAGAAGTCTTATGTTGATAGTTATCACCATTTCATTGATGAGAATTGTGAACATGGATTGATAACTTTCAATCCTGACCCTTGATTAGATCTTTCAATCCAGACCATCCATTGCCCTATTTTCCCTATAAATAGAGCTCTCATTCCTCCATTTTGAAGGATCCAAGCTTTTAGTATCTCATTTATGGTCAATTTTATTAATACATCTAGACTCTCTTTATAATAGGAATTAATCTAATAAGCATTTTAGAGTATTTATGTTATCATTAGCTTAAATCATTAGCTAGTATATCATGTTAGGATAGTATTGCTATTTGCTACTAACCTTGTCATCTTATAATCTAGTTTAACTCATCTATAGAATCATGCATAAATAAGATGCATTTTATGTTAAAATCAATCTAAAGCATCCCTCACTCTTGCATTCGTCATCCCTAAGTCACTTTGCTCAGTGATCTGAGAGCAAAGGCATTGGCTTGAGGGACCTTGTGAGATAAAGAACCATGGAACCTACCTTGGGAAGTTGAGTCATTCTTCATGACTCCATAACTTGCACCAAGAAGTCTTGTGGGTGTGTGGACAAGCTCTTTGAACATCATTTTTCACATTTTGAGTTTCATAGCCCCACTTTTCCTGCATACAGGTTATATAGAACTAGGAACCAAATAGGAAGTGGAGAGAGAGAGAGAGAGAGAGAGAGAGAGAGTAGGGAGTAGGAAGAGAGGGATAGAATAGGATAAGGAGAGGGGGAGGGAGAGAGAGTTAGAGACAGAGAGAGAAGGGGATAGGAAGAGAGGGAGAGATAGGGAAAGAAAGAGAAGGGAGAGAGAGAGAGAGAGAGAGAGAGAGAGAGAGAGAGTAGGATAAGGAGAGGGGGATGGAGGGAGAGGGAGAGGGAGATTAGGAAAAGGAGAGAGGGAGATTGGGAAAATGAGAGGGGGAGAGGGAGAGAGAGGGGGAGAGGGAGAGGGAGAGAGAGAGAGAGAGAGAGAGAGAGGGAGGGGTGTAAGAGAGAGAGAGAGTAGGAGATAGGAAGAGAGGGAGAGAATAGGATAAGGAGAGGGGGAGAGAGAGAGAGAGGGAGAGAGAGGGAGAGGGAGGGAGAAGATGGGGAGAATAGGATAGAGAGAGAGAGAGAGAATAGGATAAAATAATGAGTGGGGAAGGGAGAGAGAGAGAGAGAGAAAGAATAGGATAAAATAACGAGAGGGGGAGGGAGAGAGAGGGAGAAAGAGGGAGATTGGGAAAAGGAGGGGGGAGAGGGAGAGGGAGAGAGAGGGAGATTAGGAAAAGGACAGAGAGAGAGAGAGAGGGGGGGACAGGGGGTAAGAGAGAGAATAAGGGATAGGAAGAGAGGGAGAGAATAGGATAAGGAGAGGGGAAGGGAGGGATATTGGGAAAAGGAGAGGGGGAGAGAGAGAGAGAGAGAGAGAGAGAGAGAGAGTTGGATAAGGAGAGGGGATGGAGAGAGAGAGAGAGAGATGGGGTATGGAGGAAGGGAGAAGGGGAGAGAGAGAGAGAGAGAGAGAGAGAGAGAGAGAGAGAGAGAGAGAGAGAAGGGGGGAGAGAAGGGAGGGAGAGAAGAACAAAGAGATGGATGGGGTATGGAGAGAGAGAGAGAGGGATGGGAAAGAGAGAGTGAGAGGGAGAGAAAGAGAGGCACTTTGTACACGCTTGAGAGGGGGAGAGAGGGAGACAATACACATACATACACATATATGTGTGTATATATATACTTAATATATTATATATTATTATATACATATAGATATATATTATATATTATATGTACATACACATATAATATGTACAATATCATATTATACACACTCCCAAAATTTAAACAAAAGTAGCGCATACAGGCTGTTTATAGTAAAGATAGAGCGTACGTGCTTCTTACACCATAAGTACCCCATACGCACTTTTTTATACCATAGGTACCTCATATGCGCTTTTGACTGTTTAGGCTTGGAAATAGGCCTGGATGACAAAGCTACGGTTTGGAAGTTTGATTTCCCTCCATTTCCCTCCTTTTTGACATGTTTTATTTTATCAACTTGGTTTCTCGACTTTGTCATCATCAGGTTTACACTTTATCAAGTGTGTATTTATAAAATTGCCACCATATTTTCACCCATCTTCTGAACTTTCAAACCATATTTTTAAAAAAAAATTTTGAACAACAAGAACATATTATTATTCGAATTTCTTTTACCAGTGTCTCCATAGTTCTCACAGACATATGTGCACCATTTTTTTAATAACTTTTGATCTACTTATCTAAATTTAAAAAACTTTATTTATTATTGTAGTGCACTTGATTCTTTACAATTTAAAAAAAATATATATTTTCAATGTTTTTAGTGCAACTTATGCTTCGCGCACAAATAGGTACCTAACTTTTCAGGGTATGCTCAATTGGAAAAATCATAAAAACATAAACACTCAACAAAAAATTACAAAAAAATACACATCTTCTAGTGCTCACTCTTAACTATCTTTCTGCCAAAGGATTTGTCAAAATACTAAATATAAATATGACTTTTTTGATGCGCACGTCAAACACTATGTTATATTTTTTAGAAAAAATCAGGGTCTATTTTTCGTGCACGAAGGATTTGACCCCCTTAATCTTATCCAATTTTGAAAACGTTTAGTAGTTTGGAAACTAGATTCAAATTACTACAATATTTTTCCTTTGATTATCTTCATATCTTGAGTGGATGACTTCCAAATTTTGCCTCCAAGTTCAGGTTCACTTGATTTCAAAAAAAAAAAAAGTGTCCACTTATACCCCCCTTTTTTACCACCATCTTCGTCCTCTTACCCGTTTTTTCGGTTTGACTTGGAGAAGACTAATTCACAGTGTTCATGAACAACATATGGAAAAGTTAAAATATTCGATGGGCCTGGTTGCATTATGAGAATTGAAATGGAAGTAGGGATGTCACTGTGCATGGCTGTGTCAGTTAGACTTCAAGGGAGAGATTGTTAGGAATGTGAAGCCCAACGGTCACATGACCATTCGCCTTCTCCAGACCCTTTGTTGCATACCTAAATATAAATGTATAAATATATGTGTACAATCATGTACTTAATATTGATTGATTAATAGATGATTCTCCCTGCTTTTAGTGGGTGTAGCCACTAATTTGTTAACATTAAAACTTGCGTTATGCATTTATATTTGTTTACATCTTAGTTTAGTTGTTCTTTATTCTATTTCTCTGCTCATTTTAAATTAACATCTAGTATTATTGAAAAATAATTAATTTAATTAATTTCTTTATAAACTTCACTATCATTACTTGCATATATATTTGATTAAACTATTGAAGATAATTAATAATTTTCTTTTTTCTTTTTTCTTTTTTCAAATTAGATAAATAAAGTTATCATTGTAAATTACTTTTGGTCCTTTTAAATAAATTTGACTCAACGAATTCACTTTCAATTGAAATAAATAATCTAGATACTTCTATATAAATTTTGAATTCAATATAAAATAATAAATTTGTGAGAATAACTTATCATATCAACATTTTGTTCTATAAAATACTCAATTTATTTGGATAAATTTTTAAGAGTTGTCTTTAAAGAAGAATATACTATAATATCCCTTATAGTATTATTTGTCATGTGTTTGTCTATGAATTTAAATGTTATCAACTTCCAATCTTTCATTGAGGATAAATTTTATCAATTTTCTCAAATAAAAATCAAAATAATTTAAATTCTAAATTTAATAAATATTTTATTATACTCAATATAATTAAATCTAAAACCCTTTTCATAATGTATAAAAATATTTCGTCCAAGGGGTTGAGCTTAATTGGCTAAAACACTGGGTTCTCACTGTGGAGACCCAAGTTCAATTCCCAATAGGGACATCTAAAGTGGAATTCTAAGTTGTGACTCTTGGCCATCCATAGGATGGGGAAGGTCTTCGGGTCAGTCTAATGGAATTCTAAGTTGTGACTCTTGGCCTTCCATAGGATGGGGAAGATCTTGGGATCACTCTAAATAATAATTCAAAGATATGTAATGGAGATGGGGCCCCCTGATGTGTCCCCACTGGTTCATAGCTCCAGTCAAAAGCTATTCAGGCTTCGGCCAATTACCAATCAAAAAAAAAAAATGTATAAAAAATTTCTTTTATTTATCTGTTTTTTATATAAACAAAGAATTTTGATCTATTTTAATATCCAATTATTATTCATTGATATATTACATTTATTTTAATATTTAGAAATTAATATTTTATTAAATATATATTATTATAAAATAGTGCTAAAAATAAATTAATTAATCCTTTATATAAAATAAAAATATCTATTTATTGATTATAATATAAACCTTATCATTAATAAATTTAATAATGTTAAATTGAACATTAATTTAAAATTTAAAATTTAAATTCAACATAGCGAATCGTGGTCCCCCCACTATTTTTGGGGTCCATGTCCCAATGGCAGCGACCTTCCATTTATGGTTGTGTCTATTCTAGCTCGAAAACGGACCTTTCGTACAACGTGTTAGCGACAGGTAGCCGTTAATTGAAAAATCGACGGTGTAAAATGCATGAGTAACATGTGTGTTAGTCAATCCATACTGTCATTTTCGAGCCAGAATAGATGCGTCCTCCATTTATCGAGGTCATAGGCCCATTAATGGGGTTGTGGGCCCCTTTCTATTATTATATAATTTAATTTTTTATTTACACTTTAAAATAATTTGATTCATTATGCATCCCCTTATAAAAATATTTTATTTGAAATAAATCCTTTAATAATTATTATTATAAATTAATTTAAATAAGTAACTAAATTTTATTTATTAAAATTAACTTATTAGACAAACTTAAAATATAAATAGTTGTGAGTACCTATTTACACATGTATGGACCATAAGATGTATCCTAATCTATGTGTTTTTTAGTGAATTGATGTGTGTGTTCTTGTTCATCATCTAATCATATCTATATTATACCATGTTTATATTCTATTTCTCACTCAATTTTTGCATCCTCCATGTCTTTAAATTATATTATACTAAGAAGAGATGGTTGAAATTTATATTAATTTATCAATTAATTAATTTAATTATATAAATTTTAATTAGGAGAAGAGCACCTTAGCTGTTATAGCTATTGTTCTTGTTGTTGGGTGGTAAATACAAATGTTTTGGGATCTGTTATGAATGCAAGTGTTAAAAAGTGGTCATTTCAAAGTGTTCTCCAAAATGTATTCCCTTTTGCCCATTGGCTTTGACAACCAAAAACTTGCACAATTGATCCAATATCTATACACAAATGCCTTAATAATCATGTGTTATTGGTACGAATAAAGTTGCAGAGTTGATACTAATTGCAAACTTTTTTTTTCTAACTATAAGATTTACAAATAGACCCTATTGGGCCACTAGATGATTTTTTAGTGGACTTTTAATTAGCAAAATCTAATCAACAACAATTAGAACATGAGTGATAACTAGGCCCCTTCCCTATGTAAAACTATTATTGTATGTTTGTTCAATGGTTATGACAGTTGCATAAGATTAAAATAAACTACATTATTAGTCCCGCCTATTTATAGGCAGAGACTAATGTTTTCATCTCACTCATTAATTTGTTTTGAAAATTATGTTTATTCTATGCTTTATCTTGAGTTTTTTTTGTTAAAATCATTTTTCCCACCATTTTTATATTTGTTTGGTTGGCCAAAAAAATTTACCGATTAAACTTTTTTCATTTAAAAAAAAAGAAGTGGCCAATCAAATGTGAGCAGGGAAAATATCGGATTGGTTTTCTAATGTTTCATAGATTATGATATTGATTTTTATTTTATATTCAATCTTATCCTTAACCTTGAGAAAAATGTGGAATAATTTTATAAATAAAACATATATTATTAAATTTTAAAAAAATTATAATTTTTGCTAGGATTTTATAGAGCTTCATTTATTAATAATGATAGTGATTAATGTTAATATTATTTGATATTAATTATATATTTTTAATTCTATTTTAGTTTTTTATTTAAATTTAAATTTGAAATCATTTGAATTATTTGTCTATTTGTGAAATTATAATAATAAATAAAAATAATTAGAAGTAGTTCAATCTCTTCTTATTTATGTTCTAAATTACAATTTGAATTATTGTAGAATCGTTATATTTTGAATTTTTATTTTAATATATACAATATTTATAAAAAAGGTGATATTTAATCATTTTTAACTATATTAACTATCTACGTTCTTTAGTTTTTTATAAGATTGTTATTATTATTTTATTAATTATTTTATAGAAATATCTTTTTTGTTTTATATCTCCCTCTCTATCTTCCTACCTCTCTATATATGTGTGTCTCCCTTTTTCTCTCGCTCTATCTTCCTCCTGCTTCCTCTATCTCTAGACATGTGTCCTTCTATTCATTTATGTCTCTCCCTTTCTGTACCTTCTTGTCCCTCTCACTATTCTTAGGCCTCTATATCTATATCTCGTAGTCTCTTTATCGAGCTATCTCTCCATACTTCTTGTCCCAAATCTCCCTTTATCTCAATCTTGTTATCTTGTCATCTCTCTCCACCCCTATATCTCTTCCTCACTTTATATTTATCTCTCTCTCTCTCTCTCTCTCTCTCTCTCTCTCTCTCTCTCTCTCTCTCTCTCTCTCCTCCATTTCCATCTTTATCTATACCTTTTTTTATCTCTATCTCCTTTACCCCTCTCTCTTACTCTTCCCCACTCCATCTCTCCCTCTCTCCCTATTATGAACATTACATGAGCTTAATTAACTTCAATTCACAGGTTTTATTTCACTCCTCGTTGGATCTTTGTAAGTGGATGCATAATTGATTTGAAGATATCATTTCCTCATTAAGACCTTTGTTACACAAACAACGTCACTTGCTAAATGACCTGCCAATTGACCTCATTTAATACACAAGAGTATGTAAGTAATAGACCAAAAAATTCCATAATTGACCTTCCACACCTCTTCAGCATAGATATTGCACACCAAAGTGCACTTGCTTGTTTTAGTCTAATGTTAGATTACTCCATCAATTGTCTTTTTTTGCTTTCATTGCTGAAATATATGTATGTTTGTTTTAATATCAAAACAAAAATGGCAGCAAACAAATAGAAGATGGTTTGAGGAACTAGAGAAGCCAAAAACCACATAACATTAATCGCTAAGCTACTCATGAAATCTAAATAACAAGCAATCCTTTTATTTTTTTCACAAAAAAAAACAACTTATCAGTTTTTAGCAAATAAAGAGGGACTCCAGTTTAATTAACAGCAATTAGAACATGAATGATAACTAGGCCCCTTCCCCTATGTAGAACTATTATTGTATGTTTGTTGAATGATTATGACTGTTGCATAAGATTAAAATAAACTACATTATTGTATAAATGTCTTGGAATTTAGAACTATTGTATTTAATCCCTCGAAGTTTAAATGATAGAAATGAATTTTTATTTGATCACAGACAAACAAGTCATGCATGAAGGACAGTAAAAACATATTCGATCATGTTTATGACACCATCTGTCAAGGTCACGAAATCCTTCCTTGTTTCTGAACTCGACAAAATCCAGACAGCTTGAAAAGAAATTTATTACCACTTCCAGAAATGCATGCTTTCATAACATTGAAAGAGTTGTCAATGTCATCTCTGATAATAATTGTGAGAAGCTACACTTAATGACAACATGACCCGTGAGCTTGTACCTCATTTCAGAGGCACATACTTATCTAAGGGCATAAATATGATAAGTTGATTGCGACAGCAGCAGAATCATCATGCTTCTTGCCCTGCATCAACTTGTACAATGAATTAAGCTCAGCATTTTGTCTTCTTACGATACAATGGGTTGGCAACAGTGTTGCTTTTCAGACTTCTGAAATAAATGCTGCAGTAATTTGAACCATCATCTTCAAGCTTAGGTTGATTTGTGAACTACATATATATCTTCAGAGCTCTTGTGCTGTGGGCTGCAACAAAATGTTCAGTGAGAGGTTTTACAATATGAGAATGATTCAGGGTGCCACATTGGTATTGATTTTCTTCCTGTTGATGAATACCCATGCATCCTTTGCTTCAAGCCTTGTTATCTGCTCTGTCACTTCTCCTTAACCCATTGTGCACATTAATATGTTGGGTCATTTGCAGTGATACTTTTTTCAGTGGAGAAGCAGCCAAATTTGTAATATTGTGGAAAAAATTGTGTATGTTTTTTGTGTCAATGTTTTGAATTGAGTTTTCTTTTTCTTGATGGTGGATTGCAGATTGCAATCTGAAATGTTCTTATAAATATATCATAGACTGTAGAAACTCATGCCAGCTTAACCCATTGTTATCTGGTCTGTCACTTCTCCTTAACCCATTGTGCACATTAATATGTTGGGTCATTTGCAGTGATACTTTTTTCAGTGGAGAAGCAGCCAAATTTGTAATGTTCTGGAAAAAATTGTGTATGTTTTTTGTGTCAATGTTTTGAATTGAGTTTTCTTTTTTTTGATGATGGATTGCAATCTGAAACGTTCTTATAAATATATCATAGACTGTAGAAACTCATACCAACTTACAATCTCTATAAAGAAGCCTTCTTGTAAATATATTATGAATTGTGAAAAATTCATGCCAACTTACTACTTCTATAGAATATATATCTATTGAGAAGATAGAAATCTGAATTTCTACTTTTAACAACCCTTTTCAACTGCGAGCAAACCTGTTATAATTGTATTTATATGTTTTATGTTCTGGATTACAGTCGCATAAACTCTTTAAATGTGATTTTATATTCACCCATTTCTTTTCTTTTTTTGAATATGTGTAATGATATTTCATTTCTATAAACAAATGTAATTGCAGATATACATGAAATAGACAAAGCCAACAAAGGTAACATTCAGTTATCTCTCTTCAAAAATGTTAACATGCCAGTTAATGGTAAAACTGCTTGGCTTCTGCCTAGTTAGGGTTTATCAACACAGTTGACTGATCTCTGTGATATTGCAGGCTTCAGAGCATACCAACAAGGAAGCCAAATGCGAATCCATGGGTGGAAAAGAAACTTGTGAAGATGAAGAGTTCTATCATGCCGATTACATCTATACCACTTCTAAACCTGGGCATTCGAATTTTTAGAATGAAGATATAAGACCAACATCTTGGACTGTAAAATTGTCAGATTATTATTACTATAGTGCAACAGTGCATTCCTATTAATTTAGGCAAAGTATCCTCCACATCAAAGACGTACTGTTTTACTATGTATTGTAGATAAAAGAAACTAAAAAATTCAACAGCCATCCATGGAGGAATCGTATAAACTTTTCTTTTTTCTACTAAGCTCTTACTTAGCCTACTGTTCTCCATTGTTCAACACTTTGGGTTGTAACATGGAATTAGAAGGCTCTAATAGTGAATTGAAACTAGAGGATTTGACTTGTTTTTATTTTCCCTTTATGTTAGACTATCTTGCTTATACTTTGGGGCTGTGTCTTTTTAGTTTGTTTATATTAAGAAAATATAATAACTGATTTGCTACATCAATTTCAATTCCTTTTAATTTCTTAAAAGGAAAAAATATATTTATTATTTTGAGAATGAAATTAATTTGTAAGAATTTATTTGGTAAGTGTGTATTAAATTGAGGAAGTCACTTGTAAATTTATTTGATAATATTTACTTTCTATTAAGTTTTGAATACTTTTTTTTTATGTTGTTCTTATTAAATATCTGTTTTTTTACTATGTACCTTAAGTGTTTTTTTTTTTAATTTCCACTTCAATGACATCTAGTTTCAATAAAAAAGAGTGTGTGTGTATATATATATATATATCTGTGTGTGTGTCTATCTATATCTACGTATGATTAGTTGTTTTTCTTATTATTGTCAAGTGAGACATCAATTTGATGTATGAGACACTCTTAATAGATGTCATAAATAAATTACTCTCATAATGTTTACTCAATAAAATGTACATATCATATCCTCTTTTTTTTAAATCCAAATTATATTTCTTCTATGATGTAAAACACCTTGATCATTAGGTTCATGTAAGATAAACCAAATATGTTTGCAAGCCCTACACAAATAACATAATTAATTTCTCTATGTCGCCATTATAACTAAAAATAAAATTGAATAAACTTCAATTGCAAATTTTCACCTAACTTGTTATCCCTTAGGCCTAAACCAATTAGAACTTGAACCTAGGACCATCCATTTTCTAGTGGAGTGTTATACCATTGATTTGTTGGCCTCTTTATGGTTAGTGAAACATTGATCTAGATGTGTCTTATTTCTAACACCTCCTCATAAACCACACTATAGGTTCTTGGGGCTTCTATCATATCCTAGCTTTGATGACATGTTGAGTTGTTGTTTATGGACCAATTAGGATTCAAACTTAGGACCTTTCATTTGTTTCTAGAGTGGTCTAACATTGAGATACCAACCTCTTTGTGGTTATTCCATCATTGGTCTAGGTGTGTCTTATTTTCAACACCCTCTCATAGACCATAATATAGCTACATGGGATTACTATCCTAGTCTAACTCTTATACCATGTTGAGCTAGTCTGTATAGATTAGCTAGGGCTTGCATCTAGAACCTTCTATTTGTTATTGGAGTACTCTACCATCAAACCATTGGCCCCTTTGTAGTAATCCATTCTTTATTTGGGTGTGGCTTATTTCCAACAAACCCCATCCCTTTTCACCATGTTAATCTCGATAAATAGGAAAAATATAAATTAAATTACCATGTTTACCCCTAATACCAAGTGACATATTTATCTTATCTTTTAGTATTAAGTATATCACTACTTAATTAACAATATATGATAGTGCCTATCTCTTATGCTTCCAAAACTTTAATCAATGATTATAACACAACTTTTCACTCTTTTTGTGCACTCACTAACCTAAATCCTAAATCCAATTCACTATTATATAAGTTGTATCCTTCTACCCATAACATTCAAACAAATTAACTACCCTAGATTTGATCATAGATGTGATTTTGTCTCCTAATTAGAAAACTAAAATTAGCAACATCCCAAAGCCTACAATTATAACCATGACCATTACTTGTTAACATGTATGCCAAATACTTCAAGTTTTATGTCTAGGGATTTTATTTAAAGATAACACCTTATGTAATTCTAACACATAAGCTAACTAGTGAAAGAGAAGAACACATTCACACATATGTTATTAACACTTTAAACTAGCTATCAACTACTTCATCTATATTATTGTCAACTCCTTTGTTATTTCTCTCTTTTATGATTATTAAATTAATTTTGGGGCTAACTACTAACATGGAAGTGAAACACTTTCCTCCATTTTTATAGTGTCCTAGTAGTGATTCTTAGCACCATTAAGATTTTTCATATACAAATATGTGCTAGGCAGAAAATTTTACAAGGATTCATCTTTACTTTAGAAAAAATATATCACAAGGAGAAAATTATGCCAAACAGGCTTATATTAGATCAATACTACTACATTGTAGGATTTGATACTCTTAACTTTTATTTTTCTTATTTTTCTTAGGCCTTTGATCTTAGATCTAGTACTAGATTCTAGTTTTTATCTCTTTATTACAACAACATAACAATCAAAATCAATATTCCATCAATTTGAAGTAAGTGCTAATTCCATTTGAATTCTATTTTTAACATTTATCTATTTATAAACTCAACTTAATTTACTTACTACAACTAAACCCAATTGCAATCTTCGCCCTAAATAAATTGTCACTAGGTCAAGAAAGACTAGTTGTGGGTGCACAAGAAGAACTAATTTATTACATTACACTATTGATTGAGGTTTTAGTTTAAATGAGGTGAGATTCAAGTGTGGTTCCAAATTAATGCCTATCTAAGTAGGCAACAAAGTCACAACACACTAACAATGAAACAAAATGGGATAGAAGAACATGGAGCTCTTTATTTGCATATAATTACTATGAAATCTTGTAATAGAGCATACTTAATAATCCATTACCTATAACTACATATATTCATAGATAAACTAAGAAATATCATCACAAACCATGAATATTTTCAAAATGTTGTTACATTCATCTAACTAAAAATTGCATTCATGTCGATAAATATGGAAAATAAAAACTCCTATCTATGAATAAGAATTTTCCTTAAATACTTACTTAATACCGTAGAGAAACTGTGCAACAAAATCCACTTACAATTTTACCCTCCTCAAATTCTATAAGTCTAATATCACTTAAAAAAGTTGAATGTGATGACTATAATTACCTTGCAACAAAGTTTTTGTTGCAATCTTTGATGTCTAAAAACCCATCATCAAACCAACCTATCCAAAATGATTTAAAAATTTCCTTATTATAAACATTAGGGAAAAACCTTAATATGTATTATTATAGAACCTACAAAATATATGGTTGGGGATGAGTCCCACTTAAATGGACACCTTCGATTAATGAATGACATTTACATTTATTTCTAATGGCCATTCAAGTTAGTTCCAATAAAGCGATTTAGTGGAGGAAGGGGAGGATAAGTGTAACAATGTTTAGAATAATCTCCCTATATTATATTGGACCTTTGAAGGATGACGTGTTATAATTTTTAAACCCTTGAAAAAGAAAAATGAAAATCATGAAGAATCGAGGAATCAACTAGGTACCCATCAGACCATCGCTTGTGAGATGATTGAGCATTATAGCCGTGGAATAAATAAAAAAATATGGTGATCGCTGGTGATCTAGTACATGATTTATTTGGTGACCACAAAGGTATTTTAATATAGATTTATAACATATATTTTTTTTAAATTACTTTAAATTTAACATAAAAATATTTTTTAATAAAAAATTAAATTAAAAAATATAATTATTATACATTACAGGGTTTAGGCTCACAGGGTGGTATGACATTTAACGTTACACAAAAAAAAAATTATGGTCCTATTTGTCTTATAGATAAAATTTTAATATATCATAATTGTTTACTTAGTAGTTTATATATACAAAAAATATTGAATGTTTGAAAATAAATATTTTATTGAATAGGTTGGATTTACACTATCTTCCTACATAGTTGTTGGTAGAACTAGTTGTGAAATTGGATTTACTAAGGTGCATTATAGCATATTTTAATTGTTTATTTTTTAGAAGTTAATGTTAATGTTTATGTGTACTTGAGTTTTCTAGAAAAGTCTATTTAATTTTGTTTCATCGATGATTTTAATTGTCATACCTCCATGTATACAAAAAAAATTCAGTGTTGGTGTTAACGTTGTTATCTCATCATTGATGTCTTTAATATATGTATGAGTATTAAAATGTCAATATCAAACAAAAACTATTATAACCAAGTTCATTATCAAATATTGGGCCTCGATCCTCCCCCGAAAACCATACCTATCAAGGAAGGAGGAGAGAACATCCACCATCAATACCTTAGGACATACATTTATCAAGAATCAGGGCATCAAGTATGCTAAACTGCTTGCCAATGAGAAGCGAAAAGAAGAGATACTCTAACATTTAAACCCTGATGATGATGTTAGTAAAGGATGACATCAAAATGACATAAAGATAACATCAACATGGAAAGGAATGATTGGGATGGATGATGTTAGCAAAGGGAGATGATTAATCATGTTATTCATGGAGGAAGGAAAACATTCATGGAATCAAGGATGGTAGGAAGGTAGAGGAAAGTCTAAAATTTTGAAAGACTCGGAAGAATTTCAAAAGGGCTAAGGAAGATGTATGAAATTGAGTATTAGAGATACCCCTTAAAATGTGTGCCAAAAATGGTAGAATGGAAAAGGAAACTTCAAAGTTCGATAAGGGAAATTAAACAACATCCAGAGACACAAAAATAATCATGATTGACCCATTTAGAATTTCTTAGATTATTTATTAACTTTGGTCAAATACCACCAAGACACATAGAAAAGAAGGGGTTCAAGCAAAAAATGACATTACAAATCTGTGTCCCAATAGGTACAAAGAGAGTAAGAGATAGTAAAACCTTGGTGGTAATTTTTTTTTGCTAATGATGAATCCCTTGTCCCTTATGAATTATTTACAAGAAGTATTAGGGTTAATTGAATACATATGACTTACAAGGTTGATGACAACTTAATCCTAATAGAGACAATACTCCTTGTTCTATTACCAAGGTTCCTATAACTCCCACCTTCCCTCAAGATCAATCCCCACCTTGTAGGCATCGTCGAGGACATTGTACTTGTGACAATCAAGATGTTCACTCTCAAACCTTTTTGTCTCTTGTAAGAAGAGATCATGCTAATAAGGTTATTCACAACATCTTAACTGCCATTTTATTTCCCACAACCTCTCAATGATAGGAATATAAGTTGACCAAATTTTGACAAATTCCCTTAGTTAGCTCTTGGTCTTTCTCCTATTACTGCTTATAATGAAAAAAATCAAGATCATCATGCTAAAGGTTAATATATAGAACAAATGAATGATAGAATCCTCCTCTTCTTTCTCCACTTGCTCTTGCTATTTAATAGCTAATTTTTATTGTTTTAATATATTTCTATTTTGAACCAAAACCAAATCAAACTCTCAAAATGTGACTATCTCCACTTGCTATTTTTTTATAAATATATATAACACTTTCTATCCATAATAATATAAACAAAATTCATTTAATAAATCTTCCATTACACCTTTAATTGCTTATATCTTTGTATATCCCTCCTTACAAGAAAAAGAAAAAGAAGTGTGTCTTGACGTGGAACACCAAATTCATGTACAGGCCACAACACACTAGAAGACACGAAGGTCCTTCCCTATCCCCTTCTCTTCCACGGTCTTGGTGCTCTTCTCCCAATAAAGATTTGAATGGATATGGGCCTCAAAATTATGCAGATCCGCTCCTACACAAAATTCCCTCCCTCAATGCAAAAGATAAATAATAAGATATTCAGGCACGAGGAGAGCAGATCTCAGATAAATTTACTGTCAAAGAGACAAAATTTTGAGATCTCCCACCATCTTTCTTATCCTATAATCTTCCCACACCTTCTACTTAATTTATTATTGCTTAGCTTTTGATTTCTCCTTCCAAAGTTTTCTGTAAAAGAATTTATTATGTTATGATCTACATATTGATTTAGTCTGTTGTGGGTGTTCAATTGACTTTATCGACATCATTATAAAGCAGTTTAATTTATGTTGGTCGATGTGAGGTTGGGAATAGCCACCTAGTCATTTTGAGTGGCCTCCTACTGTGTTTGTCCAGCAAATCCAGAAAAAAAAACAAGACAAAGCGTAGCGTCACAGATCTTATAACTGCCACACCCAATATGATAATGATTTGACATCAGTTGGATAAACTATTCAACAAAATGGGAAAAAGATAGATATATATTATGTATTGTTTTTGGATTTGATTATGTGAATGTTTTTCATCAACGTTTCAAATCACATTCTATGATCTATCATTTTTCTTCTTATGATCTCTAGTATCTCATTCTGATGATGGATCATAAAGTGTGATCCAAAATATTGATATAAAAACAGTTCAACAATCAAATTCAGAAGAAAAACATACAGTCTCCTAGATTGTAAAAATCTGCTAACTTTAAGATAGATATACAATCAAACCACACATTATAAGTTGGGTATCTTACAAAATTTGAGCTTGTACAATTCTCCCCTGTTAAACGAACTGAGACGTACCTGTATAACTGCTATGAGTAGTAATTGTGCCAGCCTATCTGACTATCTCTACTTTCGAGGTTCAGGTTAGCCATACCAAGTACATTGAATGTGCCCAGGAGTTTCAGAGATTGATGGTGATTTTGCAGATGGGTTGTACCATTTTGAGGATTGTAACTTTGACTAGTTACAGGACTATATTTTGTATGATGAAAGACAGGAAAGAGATTATCGTAATTGTGGGGATTTGTATGAGGTCTCAGAAGGTGAATCCACCTTATCATGGAAGCTGGAGCATTCTTGTGCCATCTTGGAGCGGTGTATGTTATATCAATTTTGAGCTTTTCACCCTGTAATTTTGTTCAGCATAAAGAGTAAGTTGTGAAAACCTGCATCTTCAACCTGTGCTTTGTACCAAATTTCTAATTATCAATTAGAACTCACCAGTCTTGTCACGAGTTCTATTTTTTACCTTTTAAAAAACAAAAAGAATTCAGAGTACAAAAGTAAATTATCTAGTTGTATTAGTTTTTTACAATCTATGAAGTACTGTTTGATTGCTTTTTATTTCGATGAAATAAATACATAATCGATATTTCAGATGACATTCGACGATTGACCATGAACCATAAAAAGGAAAGTGGTAATTATATCTTACTTTCTCCATTGAGGAATACTTAGAAATTTACAATCAAATGGATTCAGTGGACTCACTA
Source organism: Cryptomeria japonica (assembly GCF_030272615.1). Classification (NCBI taxonomy): domain Eukaryota; kingdom Viridiplantae; phylum Streptophyta; class Pinopsida; order Cupressales; family Cupressaceae; genus Cryptomeria; species Cryptomeria japonica. The sequence continues at coordinate 676,576,253 of NC_081408.1, read as the reverse complement.
AAATTCAATCTGCTCTTTTCACTTCTAACTTGATAATAAAGTAATGTTGTCAATTCATGAGAAGTGGTGCCAATGGGATGCAGTTAACCTGGTTTCAAAACAGTTGATTAATCTTTGTGTTACACATATAGTCGAAAAATAAAAGACGCAGTTAGTTCTATCAAGTACGACCGAGATCTGTAATTTTTGACTTACCCTCGTGTTATGTGGAAATCATGACGTTTTTGGAGCCAGATTAGCTATACAGCCACTAATACATTTGGCCTTAATTTCCGACCAAGGTTTCCGACGGAGAAGGTATATTGTGACCAAATTTGATTTTTTTTGAAAAAATGCACGCATTCGTCGGAATTCCGACAATAATTCAACATTTGGTTTTGACGGAGAGGAATTGGCAATGAAATTTGTGTTTTTTTTAAAAAGTGCCCGCGTTCGTTGAAATTCCGACGACCACTGGCATTACTTTAAAAAAAAAAAAAAGACCAAGTCATTTGATAAACATTAATCCCGCCTCTTGGTTTCATCAACCTCTGCCATATTCACAAAAAAATTGGACATTACAAGGAGGGAAACAGTTCTGGATTGTGGTGCCGCCAAGATCCGGTTGAAGAAAAAAGGTAGGGTAATCAACCAATTCATTCACAAGATGTTTTCTTGAAGAAAAAATCATTATGTTTGTGACAATGTGTCGAATTTGCTTTATGTAGTGATGAAATTGTTTGAATTTTACATAGGAGGTTGCATTTGTGTTGGTTGATGATCAAGTTTTATCCTTCTTATAATGAATTTTCCTGCTCATAATTTTTTTTTCCCTAGCTCATATTCATTGTCTGGTAGAAAAAGAGATTTAAGTAAGATTGATTTGGATGGTAGATCAAATGAAATGATCAATTATCCTCTTTATAGGCATAACCTCTTAGGGCAGACCCTAATTAAGGAGCGGGATGACCTAAACTTGCGTGATCAAATACAGAACAACCACAGATTGTGCCACTCTTATATCCGACATCCGTTGGAAGTGGCCTGAACGTAGGCTCTAGCTGAGGAGCTTACCTTGGGTATGGATGCTGCTATATATGGTTGTGATAGAAACTCCCTACTACAGGATCGTCAAACCACTGTGTAGTGATCGAGTGTCATTTTGTCGGTGTTTTGGAAGGGAGGATAAGCATATTGTGATAGGAAGGTGGTATAAAATGGAAGTTGAGAGGTATAAGGTTATGAGGTGTGGGTTAGGATAAGATAGGGAGGTAAATGATGAAGGATGTAATGGTGAAAGAGTAAGTTAGGATATGCTAGGGGTTTGGAAGGTAGGAAAGTGAATGTGGGGAGATAAAAGGATGTGAAGGATGGAATGGGGTTAGGTAGGTGAAGTAAAAGTAAATGTGTATGAGGTTAAGGTTTAGGATAGGATGTAGGAAAGTGAAGGAGGTTAAGAGAGGGGATATGAAAGATAGATGGAAGGTAATAATGATAGGAAGTGAGGTAAAGGTTATGAGGTGTGGGTTAGAAAATAGGGTGTAGGAAATGGAAGGAAGGGTCATCCATGTCGTAGTGCTTCAAGAGGAGCACATTCACATGAGGGACAAGAAGAGTCATTTCATATTATAGTGTACCTCCTTAAACCTTCCACCAACACCAAACTCAATAGTAAACTCTTTCCCAATCTTGCTAATGGACTAACTCAACTCACTGTCAAATTGTGACAGTCAATGCAAGGTTTAGGACAGTAGTAATTAGGATCTTCTAATTATGGTGGGGCCTAGCCAACATAGGGTTATATGAGACAGGGGTAAGTTCAACAGTGATGTGTATTAGATTGTCATCAAAGTTTCCTATTAGTGTTACTTTGTATTAGCATTAACCACTTATTGTCATTTCATTATAATCAGTTTGTTATTCCTTATAAGAATTTTCAGTATTACCATAATTTGCATAACCTGAATCTGATTGTATTATGTATTCTTGAGATTATGTGCAGATATATATGTTTATATGTTATGTCTGGCAGTAATGTTATGTTATTTTAATGTTGTTTGAATAAATAGATAAAATTTACCTTCTTAACTTGATATGATATTAACTGTCATTGACTTGATTAAGAACATCTTAATTTATATTCAATGATGCACAAATCTGAATTTAAATATGTATATCATACTGGCTTATATATACTCTAATGCTAACTCAAGAAATTCATGCTTATACATACTTGACACTGAACTTACCCCTGTCTTTATCCCTGCTGGTAGACTATCATTATTCATCTTGTATGCTTTCTAAACTTGGGCATTAAGGTTGTCCTATGCATTATCACATGACTATTTTTTCTTGTTCTTAGGGTTGCCTATTGCTCTAAACATGATTAGGCTTTTTCACTATGTTGACTACCACCTTTAATGGACTTCCATCATGAAGACTTATTACTATTGCCCTCTTTGACTGTCACAAGATGACTAAAATGTTTGCATAGGTGACTAGATCTATTCATGTGAGTTCTCTTCATAATATTGGTAATTGTCATACTTTGATCGTAAGGATACCACCTTAGCAGTAGTGAGAGAAAAAACAATGATCACCCCATACCCAAAACATGGTGATCTTGCAAGCTAAGGATTAGAACAAAGATGGAAATACAGTGCACAATTAATTCTACAAGAGCCTTCATCATCATTGAAAAGACAAGATAGAGTTGCAGACCAAGTCTTCTGTTCAATTATCCTAAAGTGTTTTGGTGTTTTGAGACTGCTCTCTTTTCTGTTTGATAGTGAACATATGTTTTACCACTTTATCTCTATTCTTAGATTTGGTCTGAGTATTTTATGTATATAATTTGACAATGATTTTATTAGTTTGACTATGTTTCCAATGAAAATGATGGGCCATTTTTTATTTCTTTTGAAACATTGAATCTACAATAAATATTATCAAACACAGTAGCTAGTGATGGCTCTTTTTTACTATGTTTGCCTATATGTTTCCCTCTTACTAGCCAAATATAAAGTCTCTCTACTTGAGGATTCTTCATGACTTATCTCACTATCAAAATCAACTTTTGGGTTTTCTTTTCATGGTATTAAGGGTCATGATTTTAGTTGTTCTATGATTTATACCATGGATTGATCTATCTTATTGTGTATAGACTACTTGTTACTATTTTGTGGCTATCTCTTTTTTATAGGCTTTGTCCTAACTTTTTCTCTTTGGTTGGGTTGTCATTGAGATTTACGTTTCAAATCTTTGCCCATGATCTCACTATTATTAATTTGGCTAGGACTATTATCACTTGTACTTTTCCATTTGTATTTGGTTCTTACTGTGTATCATCTTCTCATGACTTCTTTAGGAGGCTTTGTGTCTGCTCTTAACACTATCCTAGAAGATCTTTACTATATTTTCAATGAAACTTGTCTTTGTTTAAGTTTCTTATTCACTATTTTTTTGGTGTAGCTATTCCTTTATATGTCTTCTTTTAATGTGTTCTTCAAAGCGACATGTTTCTCACAATTCTTTTCCTTAGACCTATACATAAGGCTTGTCATTGTCATTTACATACCGCAGTTAAACTATGCTTTCAGACTTAGGCATATATGTGTTTCCTTGCACATTTACAAATGTGTGTGAGAGTCATCTTGAATCAGTTTTAGGGAGGTATCTAGCAGAGGAAGCTTCATAACATTACAATTTGTGTTAATATGTTCCAAACATATATGTAAATAAAAAATTGACAAATATACCTCAATTTTGAAATGCTTTAATGTTTCTAGAACATGTTAGTGTATGCTTTCATCATGGAAAAACATAATGTAGTTGATCATAACTGATGTAACAAATTTGTATCTTTGAATGCCTTGTTCCTTGATTATAGATCTATGCTCAATTGATTTAAATTGCTTGATTGAAAAATTGGTAGATGTGGATTGGAGTTTATAAGAGTTTGAAATGAGAAATAGACTTGTATCTATATGCAGCTTGCACCTTTTCAAATTGAACTTCTAGAAAAGTCCAAATTTGGAGAGGAAATTCCTACTATTTGCGAATCCAACATTCATCTTTCAAAATTTAGGTCCAGTTTCCATGAATAAGGGTTCCCAAGACCCTAGTCCTAGAAAATTGAACCATGAGGAACATCATGAATAAGGGAATGAACCAAATTTATGGAAACATGTTCTGAAACCTAAGTACAATTAGGCATAAATAATGCACAACCACTAAAGTGAGTCCAAACCTAGTGTATATTTATAAAGAGATACAACTTATGATGCAATATTTAGCCCCCTCTTAGCAAGAGTATGAAATTATGCTCATGTACTCTTGGGAAAATATGGAAAAACCAAATATTCTGAAACCAAGATATTGAAGAGTCAAGATGACTACAAGTTTGGAAAGGTGGTAGCTCCCAAGACATGATATTGTCAATCTACAATATTGAGATAAAAGGGAAGTACAAAGTGAGTAATATGAGTAACATTGGTAACAAACATGGAGCATGCAAAACACAAAGTTATGACATTTAGAACTAGTAAGATTCATATATTCTCACTAGGAACCATATCAAAAAGACAAGGCATAGATCTAGGACTAGTAAGATCCTTATATAGTTACTAGGAGTCATGTCAGAGACACATAAAAGCATGATACCCAACTTCGTAAGATACTCTGATACTTAGTCATAGATTGCATTCTAACAACAAATAGAAGGTCATATCTTGGTAACCTAACTAGTCCACGAGTAGTAGCTCAAAATGTTATCAAAGCTAGGTTAGGTTAGGAGCCCCAAGAACCTATAATGTGTCTTATAATGGGTGTTGAAAATAATCTACACTCAAGCCAACAATGGAATGGTAAGAAAGGGGGCAGTAGCTCAATGGTAGAGAAATTTATTAACAAATAGAATGCCTTAAGTTGGATTCCTAGATATTTTATGAGTATTAGCTTAACATTTTCATGCGTAAATAACATCTACTCCCACCTCTACCATAGATCCAACTTCCACCATTTCTCCTTCCACAACCTCTAGTCAACTTCATGTACCAAAGCCACTAGTGCCACACCTTTAGTACTTACATCCTTCACTTATCATCCACCATATGGCCTATTTATCAAATTTATTTCTTCTACATGTAAAAGCCATATGCACAAGATGGAATGACAATTGGTAGATGTAAAAGCCATATTCCACAACCTTTGCTAAAATCCTTTCTGCCAGTGCCAAAATGTGAGGTTTGTAACAGGATGTGACATCCATCAAAGCATAATAGAGATGAGATTTCTAACAAGATGGCAGATCAAACAATGTAGGAAAGCATCGATTAAAAATAAATAAAAGATTGTTGTTTATAGAGTTAACTTCATTTTGTCTTTTTGTGGCATTGAATTTCATAGTGTTTTAAAGAAGATATCATAGTTTTTCCAAAAAAATGTCAAAACCCTGCCTAGTGTTTACCGAGAGGAGTAAATAATATATAGTTTGGTCTTCCATGCATATAAATTCACCCAAATGTGTGGGAAGACCTTTGTTTATGCTATGTATCATATTATGTTGTGTGCAGGGCTCCAAATTAGATTTCGTACATGTTTGGGCATGAGGACAGTCTGATATCTTTATGTATCAAACAGTAAAAGGCAGTAAGAGTGAAGAATTTCGTGGGAAGACCAAGCGATTGGTATTTTGAAGTGGTTGATGATAGAGAGAGGGGTGAGGCGACCCTATGCAACCTTCGGAAGGGTTTGTGGATCAAAACCAAATGAAACAGATTAAATTTTTATGACTGTCCGAAGGGTATTGATTGTCACAGTCATAGTTTTACAAGTGATATTGTTTTTGTTTTGACAGAGTTGTGTTTGTAAACCCAAGTGTGGACATGTAATGGAGTCATGAGATGTCTTAAGACTACATCAATACTTAACAACAACATAGTGTGTCGGCACCTAAAATATGAAAGGACTACATATTGGAAGGCGCGTGTGATGATGCCATGAAAGGTCTGATATCCCTATGTATCAGACTGAGAAAACTAGTGAAAGACAAAAAAAAATGCATTGAGAAGTAAAACGGTTGAATTGCCTAATGTTTGTTGTTGAAGTGATGTGTGGGGACCCTGCCAAGTCAAATACCTTGTTGTAGTTTCAAAGAGTGGAAAAATAATAAGCATTTTATTTACCGTCCTAATAAACCATCCATCATAACAAAGTTCTAGAGGAAGGATCTTTCTATTGTAATACCAAGTGAGTGTTCATAGTGTTGGCATTATAACAAACAATGGAAAATTGTTGGCACTTCAATAAGGATATTGAGAAGGTTGTTGATGATTATGGATATAACTGATTAAGGATGTTTACTGTCTTGATATTATTATTTTGTTATTGATGTCAAGAAATTGATTTTCTAATTCAGTATGATGTTGCCATATCTTGAGAAGTATGATTTGAAGAATATAAAGATGTCGGTAAAAGACACAGAAAGTTATGATGAATAAGGGGATGAATAAGGTATTCAATGGGCAACTATTACCGAGTCAGACAATGATGATATCATGATGTTTAGATTGTTTTGACATCATACATATGTTGTAAATTGTAAATTGTAAAGGTTAATACTATACTTTGTTACCAAGCAAAGAACCTAGTTGGTAATCCTAAGGAACCTAGTCGGTAAACCCTATGGTTATCACTATCGGTTAATTAAGGCAGAATGTCTACCGAGTAAAGTTCAGTATTCACCGAGTTGTAACCGAGCTGTAACATAATGCATTAAATGTTTACATGCGTTATTTAATGAAGGAAGCTGATGAGATGGAGTTGATTAAATGATTGGTAAGCCGTGGATGAAGTTTGTTAATGAATCTAAGGCAATGAAACATCGACAGGAAGTTCTACAGCTCAGATTGAACCATAATACCTTAGCACAAGTTCCAAGGCAGGGTAAAACGTTTTCAGATAGAAAGATGCATTTGAACCTGGACAAGATTGAAGATCTGATGGCTATGATTGATCATGGGAAATGTGATCAAGGAGATTAAGTAGTTAGCTAATTGTTTATAAATAGGGAACTGTTGATAAACATTGTATGCGGGCAAGTGTATGCACAGGGATGCTACATAGTGATTACCGAGCATAGAAGCTTGAAGACCCATTTGAATAACATAGTATAGAAGCCCAACAGATAGACAAGATTAGTTCTATGTCTAGATTGTATTGAGCAAATAGGAATCTGCTTTAGCATTTTTAGATGTGAAGTTGCAGATAGATTTTATTACTGTTATTTTGTGAAAGTGATAGAAAATCTCTTAACCGAGTGGACTTAACAGTCTTATTTGTAAATCCTCTAGCAAGGTGACATTCTGATTGAGTGTTTGAAATCCTTTGACAAGGTCACTTCTAACAAGGTGAAGATCCTAACAGATCTGAGGGAAATCCCTTAACCGGGTCACATCTAACAATGTGTTTGTAATCTTTAACAGGATTTGCTTTTAACCGAGCATACTCTAGAAGAGTATATTTCTTAGTGGGTCCGAAATCCCACAGTGGTTTTTCCCTTTTTGGGTTTCCAGGTTAAATCTGGTGTTATGAGGTTTATGATGTTTCTATGCTTTTAAGTTTGCATGTTTAATAGTTTTGGTTATATTACTGATATATATGTTACCGAGGTTGAATCTGATGTTTTTATGGAAGATTAAGTTTGAATGATTCACCCCCCCACCCCCTCTCATACTATTAGCTTGGCATCTATACTAATCATATTTAGTATCAGAACTATCAATTGGTATCAGAGCTTTGGACTCTGAAAGAAAAGTTTAAAGGCACTTGAGGCAAAGATCCAAAGATGTATAAGAGGGATGCACCGAAGCTGAACAAGTCAAGTTTCTCTACATGGCAGAAAAGGATGAAGTTGCACTGATCAGGAGTTGGAGAATATGTTGTATACTATCTGGAGAATGATTTTGTTACACCGAGCACCTATCCATTGACTATGGAAGAGATAAAGGAAAAGCAAGAACATATTCAAGCAATGATTGAAATAACATCTACATTGACCGACTCAGAGTTTAATGATCTAGAAGGCTACAATGATGCAAAGGTAATGTGGGATAAGCTCATATCAGTATATGGAGGAGATGAACATGTTCAAAGAGAAAAAGTAGATAGTCTAAGAGGACAACTTGAATCTATGAGGATGAATGAAGGTGAGAACATAACCCAGTACAGTACAAGAATAAAGGAGATTGTAAATCAAATCAAAGGAGCAGGTGGAACTATTGAAGAAAAGGATATAACAAGTAAGTTGTTAAGAACCCTTCTACCAGCTTATGCAATCCGAGTCTCTGCAATCAATGATTTGAGGTCTATACCCAATATGCCAGTTTCTTTAGATGCTACTATTGGTAAGCTACATGCATTTGAGTTAAGTAACTTTGATAACAGTGGGTCATCGGTAAATAAAGTTGAATCTGCATTTAGTTCTTTTCATCTTGATGAATCTAGTGATTACAATGAAAGAAAGTATAAGTACTCTGAAGGAGATCACAGTAGAGCAAGTGAAAGATTTCGTAAGAACATGGAGGAGGTACACAAACTGTATGAAGAAATCAGAAAGCAAGAAGAGTTTGAAGCACTATTAGCCAAAAGGTTATTGAGAGGCAAAGGTAAGTATAAAGGAAAACTACCTTTGAAATGTTTCAATTGAAGATAGGACATATGGCTTCTAACTGTCTTGATAGAGATTCTACTGAAAAGAGAGATTACTGAGATGACAGACAGAAAGACACTCACTACAGAGGGAACCGAGACTTCAAAAGAAGAGATAAAAAGACATGCCTAATAGCTGATGAGGAATCTAATGATGATAAATCAAATGAAACTGATACAGAGGAAGTAGTTTATGTGGCTATTAAGGATGGATCAGATGAAGAAAGGTATGAAGAAAAATCCCTACTATCTCATATAAGTAAAAATGATTCTTGGATCATAGATAGTGGATGCTCACATCATATGACAGGAGATAAACACAAGTTTGTTATATTAGAAGATTATGATGGAGGCTATGTTAGATTTGGTGTAAAGGATCCATAACACTTCTTGACAATGGTAAATGTAATGATGTTTATTGGGTTGAAGGTTTGAAATACAATTTTTTGAGTGTAGCACAGCTAAAAAACACAGGTTACCGAATAGAATTTCAAAAAGGAATTGTCAAAGTTCATGACAAACATGGAAAGTTAGTTGCTACCAGGACACAAACAAGAGGTAACACATTTCACCTTGACTCAACTCATGACAAGTGTTTATATGCAAAGATAGATGATACCTGGCTATGGAATAAAAGGTTTTGTCATGTAAATTTTGATAATCTGATCAAAATAAGCAAGAAGCACCGAGTAAGAGGTCTACCGAGTCTTGAAAAACTTGAGAATGCTATGTGCCAAGGATGCCAGATGGGTAAGATGACAAGATCAACCTTTACAAGTAAGTCTTACACTTCTAAGGGAATTTTAGATCTAGTGCACACTGATCTTTATGGTCCTATGAAAGTTCAAAGTTATTATGGTGATAAATATTTCATATTATTTGTGGATGACTATTCAAGGATGATGTCAGTAATGTTTTTAAAAGAAAAATTAGAAGCTTTTCAAATGTTTAAGTGGTACAAGGCAAGAGTTGAAAATGAAACAGGAAGACAACTGAAATGCCTTAGATCAGATAGAGGAGGAGAGTTCACATCTAATGAGTTCAACTTATTTTGCAATGATCATGGTATTAAAAGACAAGTCTTTGCACCGAGAACTCCACAGCAGAATGGAATAGCTGAGAGAAGAAACAGATCTATTGTGGATTGTGCTAGAACACTGATGATTGAAAAGAAGGTGCCACAAACATTTTGGAGAGAAGCAATAAGCATAGCAGTTTACACCCTTAACTGAGTACAATTGAAGAAAGGTACTTTGAAGACACCTTATGAAATCTGGTATGACAAGAAACCTAATGTAAGTTATTTTAAAATCTTTGGAAGTAGATGCTATGTTCACAAAGATGATAGAAATGGCAAGTTTGATCAGAAAAGTGAAGAAGGAACATTTCTAGGTTATTCTTCTAGAAGCAAACCATTTAAATGTCTGATCAAATCATCTAACAAAATAGTAGAAAGTGCAAATGTGAAAATTGATGAATTTGCAGAAAGAAATGATGAAGGAAATTCCAAGGAACCAAAAGACTATGAAGGATTTGTCTATGTTCAACCAAGAAGTCCTACCAAGAAGATTGCTGAAGAAAATGAAGAGAATATCTAGTTACCGAGTAATGAAGAAGATCATACAGAGCCTACCGAGCCTATATTAGCCAAGTATGTCAGAAGACATCATGCACCGAGTTAGATTATAGGAGATAAGGATGATCCAGTGATGACAAGGAACAAACTAAGACAGAACACATGTTTGATATTTGAATTTGAACTGAGAATAGTGAAAGAGGCATTTAACAGTGAAGATTGGATAAATGCTATGATAGAAGAGATTGATCAAATCAAGAAGAATGACACATGGACACTAGTCCCAAGACCGAAGGACAAAAATGTAATCGGTACAAAGTGGATTTTCAGAAACAAGCTAAATGAAAAAGGAGAGGTCATTCGAAACAAAGCAAGACTAGTTTGCAAAGGTTATTCTCAAGAAGAAGGAATTGATTATGGTGAAACTTTTGCACCTGTTGCTAGACTTGAAGGAGTAAGAACATTGTTGGCATATGTTGCTTTCAAAAACTTCAAGATATATCAAATAGATGTCAAATCTGCATTTCTGAATGGAATATTAGAAGAAGAAGTTTTTATTGAACAACCTGAAGGATTTATTGAAGACAATAATAAAGACCAGGTATGTAAATTGAACAAAGCTTTATATGGTTTGAAACAAGCACCTAGAGCATGGTATGAAAGATTGCACTCTTATTTGATTAAGATTGGTTTTATAAGGACAAGTGAGAACAACAATATGTACATGAAAAATGATGAAAATGGAATACTGATCTCAACCATATTTGTTGATGATATTATATTTTGTGAAAATGACTATCTATGTAAAAACTTTGGAAATGAAATGAGCAAAGAATTTGAAATGTCATTAATCAGTGAGATAAAGTATTTTATAGTTTACAGATACTGCAAATGAAAAATGAGATTTTCATTACCCAATCCAAGTACATAAAGGAAATCTTGAAGAAATTTGGAATGGAGGATTCAAAACCAATAAGTACTCCTATGACTACCAACTGTAAATTATCAAAGAACGATGAATCTGCATCTGTTGATGAGACTCTTTACTGATCTATGATTGGAAAGTTGCAATATGTTGTTCACAGCAGACCAGACATAGCACATGCAGTAGGTATAGTTGCAAGATTCTCTGCAGATCCTAAGGAAACACACTTGACAGCAATCAAAAGAATTTTTAGATACTTAAAAGGCACTGAGGATTATGGCTTAGTATATCAGAAAGGAAATGATTTTGATTTAAAAGTTTATACTGATGCTGATTGGGCAGGCAACATTGATGATAGAAAAAGCACAAGTGGAGGAGCTTTCTTTTTAGGAGAAAGACTAGTGAGTTGGCTTAGCAAGAAACAAGGATGTGTTTCACAGTCAACAGCAGAAGCTGAATATGTTGCAGCAGCATTGAATTGCACCAACATTGCATGGATCAAACAACTGTTGGAGGGTATAAATGAGAAAGTTACCGAGCCAGTAACTATATTTTGGGATAATACTAGTGCCATTAACATTTTAAAAAATCCTGTTATGCACTCTAAGACAAAGCACATCTCTATCAAATATCATTATCTCAGAGAAGACGTTCAAGAGAAGAAAGTGGTGTTGGAGTATGTTAGCACAAAGGAGCAAATAGCAGATATCTTCACCAAACCACTACCAAGGGACACTTTTGAATATCTTAGAAGTCAGTTAGGGGTCCTACCCCTATCTTCCACTCACTGACCGAGTTTGGTGAAAGCATCAATCTGATGACTCTATTGCATGTCTTTTAGGAGTTGATGTTGATTTACACACTTTAGGAGGTTTTCTAAAGGTGTACAGGAATTATTATAGGGAACAATACCAGGGAATAGGAAATAAAGACAAAATGCTCTAACTGAGACTGAGTTGATACATAATAGCATGGAAATCACTTCTCAGCGGCAAAAATTATGTTTTAGTTCTTTACTTTTTGGCATTGTTGTCAAAGGGGGAGAAGACTACTGAATGGGGGAGAAGACTACAGGAGAAGTTTGAAGGAGAAGACTACATTTCAGAACTAGGGAGAAGACTAATGACAGCGGAAGAGCATCTCAGCATTTCACAGCAATCTGAATCAGAATCAATAAAGTCGAATCAATTTGTTTTGCCATCAATGCCAAAGGGGGAGATTGTTGGAATTATAACAGACAATGGAAGATTGTTGGCATTTCAATAAGGATATTGAGAAGGTTGTTGATGATTATGGATATAACTGATTAAGGATTTTTACTGTCTTGATATTATTATTTTGTCATTGATGTCAAGAAATTGATTTTCTAATTCAGTATGATGTTGCCATATCTTGAGAAGTATGATTTGAAGAATATAAAGATGTCGATAAAAGACACAGAAAGTTATGATGAATAAGGGGATGAATAAGGTATTCAATGGGCAACTATTACCGAGTCAGACAATGATGATATCATGATGTTTAGATTGTTTTGACATCATACATATGTTGTAAATTGTAAAGGTTAATACTATACTTTGTTACCAAGCAAAGAACCTAATCGGTAAATCCTAAGGAACCTAGTTGGTAAACCCTATGGTTATCGCTATCGGTTAATGAAGGCGGAATGTCTACCAAGTAAAGTTCAATATTCACTGAGTTGTAACCAAGCTGTAATAGAATGCATTAAATGTTTACATGCGTTATTTAATGAAGGAAGCTGATGAGATGGAGTTGATTAAATGATTGGTAAGTCGTGGATGAAGTTTGTTAATGAATCTAAGGCAATGAAAGATCGGCAGGAAGATCTACAGCTCAGATTGAACCACAATACCTTAGCACAAGTTCCAAGACTAATATGCAAGTTCCAAGGTGGGGTAAAATGTTTTCAAATCGAAAGATGCATTTGAACCTGGACAAGATTGAAGATCTGATGGCTATGATTGATCATGGGAAATGTGATCAAGGAGATTAAGCAGTTAGCTAATTTTTTATAAATAGGGAACTATTGATAAACAATGTATGCGGGCAAGTGTATGCGCAGGGATGCTACATAGTGATTACAGAGCACAGAAGCTTGAAGACCTGTTTGAATAACAGAGTATAGAAGCCCAGCAGATAGACAAGATTAGTTATATGTCTAGATTGTATTGAGCAAATAGGAATCTGCTTTAGCATTTTTAGATGTGAAGTTGTAGATAGATTTTATTACTGTTATTTTGTGAAAGTGATAGAAAATCTCTTAACCAAGTGGACTTAACAGTCTTATTTGTAAATCCTCTAGCAAGGTGACATTATGATTGAGTGTTTGAAATCCTTTGACAAGGTCACTTCTAACAAGGTGAAGATCCTAACAGGTCTGAGGGAAATCCCTTAACAGGGTCACATCTAACAATGTGTTTGTAATCTTTAACAGGATTTGCTTTTAACCGAGCATACTCTAGAAGAGTATATTTCTTAGTGGGTCTGAAATCCCACAGTGGTTTTTCCTTATTTGGGTTTCCAGGTTAAATCTGGTGTTATGAGGTTTATGATGTTTCTATGCTTTTAAGTTTGCATGTTTAACAATTTTGGTTATATTACTGATATATATGTTATCGAGGTTGAATCTGATGTTTTTATGGAAGATTAAGTTTGAATGATTCACCCCCCCCCCTCCCATACTATTAGCTTGGCATCTTTACTAATCATATTTAGTATCAGAAATATCACATAGACCTTGTGTAGGGTCCTCCAAGCCTAGAGTAAGGATTTCTAAGCCTAGATACATTGATTTGGCCTTGTGGCCATCAATGAGTGTTGAACCAATGGGAGAAGAATTGAGACTGACAATTTTGGAAGTGTGGCATTGTTGAGAGCCAACACTTATGTGTGAATCCCGTCTTCACATATTATGATTAGTTGCCATGATACTTGACCCTATCCTCAGGGTGTAGGCTCAATTCATATTAGTGTGTTTTGTTGAAGAAACATGATGTGAGAAGTTTGATGCAGAGGCAAGGGTAGAACTCAGTATTTCATATTAGGAAAGCAACCACATTGATTAGGCAAGTCAAATAAGCTCTCTCCAATGTTTAGGATACACAAGGGCAGCATTAGTCATGTAAGTATGCATGAGCATGGGAATGGATAGTTGCTTTCCTTTTCGACTAATTTGGACAGTATTGAGAGGATCCTATAAGGAATGACTATCACCATACTCTCGATGACTTCACAACATTGATAATGAATTCACATTAGACACTCATGGATTACCCCAATTAGACATTAGTCAACTTAAGATATGATACAAGGATTGCATACCACAAAGCCATTAGATATGTTTTGAGATGAAAAAGAAGAGTTAAATGGTTTTGGTTCAATTTGCATAATTTGTGTATGTTCAAGTAATTTAATTTGGTATATTATACTGAAATGTGATTTCATAACTAGCATTTCAACTTCTATATAACTAGTTCTATAGCCCGATTTTCTTGCTTGTGAAGAAAGACCATGTCAGACAATATCAGCGAACAACAAAATAAGGAGACAATTGCTAGATTGTGGTCTAACTTGAAAAGAAAAGGTGATGGAAAATGTTATTGTCCCTACAAAATTTGTAAGGGGCTAAAGACTAGAAGACTTCTAATCAAAACAACTAAGAAACATTGTAGGCTGCATGGTCACATTGAAGGTGGACAAGATTATCATCCATTTGTAAGTTTTTCATTATATCATTTTAACAATTTATATACATAATAAATCACTTGGTGATGAGATCATGATCATGGTTTATTTATGTTTATCAATTTTATATAGGTCGAGCACCCCGGAGCACATGATATGGATCAACACAACCTGGAGAATATGGTTTTCAAAGTGGACAAACATGGAGGTGTGAATATCGAAGCTGAAGATAATGATCCCATGGAAGATGATGATCATGAGCCAAAAAACACAATTGAAGATGATGGTACAAATACATTGATCCATGACACATTTAGTACTCGCGCAACTGATCATGATGATGAAGATGACCTTGATGTTGTTCATGATGTCCCTCTACTTGAGAAGGCATCTGAGGCCCTTTACGAAGGCTCGCAAACAACTCTTCTCTCCACTGTATTGTTGTTGGTGAACTTGAAGGTTATGAATGGTTTATCCAACATAACAATCTCATGTATGTTAAGGTATGTCATATATGTCATACTAAATGGTTAATCATGTTGTACCATTAATATTCTTTATATTAAAAATTATATTTTTTTGTAGATTGATAGGTGAGTTTTTGTTACCACCATCAAATATTCTACCTCGCTCATACCAAGAATTATCTGTCATTATGAAAGATATTGGAATGGAGTATCAAGCAATAGATTCTTGTCCTAATGATCATATTATATCACAAACAACATGAATTTCGAACTGAAAGCCCTAAATGTCATATCAGTAGATATAAAATAGATCAAATAACAAAAAGGGTTCCTCGCAAGGTTCTTCGCTATATTCCCATTATTCCACATATGCAACGATTATTCAAGTGCACTTGCTTGGCACAATTTATGGATTACCATGCACGCAATAGAAGTCGAGATGACATTATTCAAATTCCTACAGATGGTTCAGCATTTATGGACATAGAGGAAAAGTGGCCACACTTTAAAGAAGAACCTCATAATCTCAGGCTTTCATTGGCAGCGGACGGTGTCAATCCATTTGGAGAGATGAGATCTGTTTACTCAGTGTGGCATGTTTTTGTTATCAACAATAACATTCCTCCATGGATGTCAATAAAGAGGGAGCACATAATGTTGGCAATGATTGTACCAGGTATTTTTTCATTTAAATATAGTTATCTAAATTTAATTATAAATATTGCAGTAAAATGGTCGTAATAATTATGTAATGTTTTTGTTCATTCAATTAGGTAAGTACCAAGTTAAAGATATGAATTTCTATATCGAGCCTCTTATCGACGAGTTGCTGGAGTTATGGAATGGTGTCACTATGTATGACATCTCTAGATCAATAGGACAAAGACATTTTTAATTTCATGCAATGCTTCTATGGACAATACACGATGCTCCAAGGCTAACACATTTTTGTGGTATGTTATAGTGTTTAAGTTGTGCATGAACATTATAATTCAAAAAATTAACATATTTAATCCAATTATACATTATCTTGTAGGTCTTCAAACAAAGGGAAATTTGCATGTCCAGTTTGTGGTCCAAGGATGAAATCTCGTCATTCAAAAAGTTTAGGAAAGCAGGTGTTTGATGAGTATAGGGACTTTCTCCACAAAAATCATAAGTATTGAAATACTGAAAAAACATCTTTTCAATTGGAAAGAAGAGAATACATCAAAGTCACGAAGAATGACACCTCACTTGTGGAAGTTGGAATATAATAGAATTAATCATCTAGGTAATGTCATTCCATCTAATGGTTTATGTCATAAAACATCTATTCTATTTTGTTTTGTTTACTAATGATGTGATTGATGATCATGAAGGTTGTGAAGGCATAAATGACCACCTTCCTAAGGGACTAAAAAGTTATCCCTGACAATTTAGTAGGTTGCCCTACTACGAGCAGTTACAAATTGTGCATTTGTTTGATACTATGCATATTGGAAAGAATATAACAGAGACATTATGGAAAATATTGGATGGAAGGCGTGACAAAGAAAAAATTGTCAAAATATGTAGTGACATTCAGGATTCCAATCATGCAATGATAAATGTCATTCAATCAAATAGCCATGGAGACCAGATTAATATAAGTGAGCTTCCTTGGTTATTAATGGACCAGCAAAGCAATGCTATAAAAGAAGTCATACAAAAAATTCGATTTCCCACAGGATTTGCTGCGAACATAAAGAATCTCATATAAAAAAAAAGTGAATTTGGACAAGGGATGAAAATGCATGATTGGCATACCTTCATTAAGGTAATTCATGTTCTTGTGTTTTTACTATGTATTTAAGTACTGTGAGTGTACTTTTCATTGTATTATGTTAGAAAAAAATGAAAAGATAATTTTATAATTGTTGCAGTACGTTCTACCTCTATCTCTCCCAAACAACTTCAACAATAATGTCAAGCAAGTCATATATGATCTTGGAAAATACATGAGGTAAGTAGTGATATTTGTTTAGTTCGTTGTATAGATATTATATTTGTGATTTGTTTTACTTGTTATGTAATATATTTTTTGTGTCTTGAATATCTTGTAGGTGGTTGTCATGTAAAGAAATCCATAAAGAAGATATATAATATTGGAAGAGAAAAATTCCTCATATAATGTGTGAAATGCAAAAGTGTCTACTTCCAGCTTTTTTCAATGCATAAGAACACTACCTCATACACCAAGTTGAGGAGATTGAATTGTGGACCTGTACACACTAGGTCAATGTGGATGGTTGAGAGGCACTTGAAATTTTTGAAGGATTTGGTTCAACAAAGAGCACATCCTGAGGGTTCTATGGTGGAGGGATACATATGGTATACCAGACTATGGTGTACATTTATGAATATCTTCCTAAGTTTGTAGCAAAGATCCACGTGGATCGCATTTGGGATCCCAACCCCATTAACAAATTCGAAGGGGAGTACTTGACGGGGAAAGGTAGATTGAGGAAAGTGAGAGGTAATTATAAGATGTTATTGTAGTTAATTAATTCTTAATCTTCAAAATAAATCAGTTGTAAGGCGTCTATTTATTTTTTGTACAGTTGGTCAAGAGTGGGATGCACTACATTTGTATATTGAAAACAATCTTGATTGGATGACGATATGGATTGAACGTTGTCAACATTTTGGTCGCACATTAACATGGGAAGGTGTGGCTTCATTGGTTAAAGAAGCTCATCGTAATGGAGATTCCAATGTTACGCAAAGGGAAATTGATTTAGCATATGGTTTAAGAGATAAACAGGTAGGTATAAATTTATTAATCACCCATATGTTTATCAACTCACAATGCAATAAATTTTACATGTTTGACATACAGGTCAAACACCACAATGCTATGTGCTACAATGGTCATAAATTTCGCATAACAAAGTTGGATGACACGAAGAAAAATTGTGATTCTGGCATCACTGCAATCTTTGAGGTGACAAATATTTCATCGAGAAATGACACACATCCTCAAAAGTCTCAAAATCGATACTATGGCATTTTGGATGATATACTTGAGTGTGACTTTAATTCCTTCAAATTAGTTTTGTTCGTCGTCAAATGGTACAGGCTACGATTGAATAAAAATGATCCTTATATAACTATTATTGAACATGATAATGGTTTTACAATGGTTAATACAAGGTCATTTGAACCAGTTGGGGATGAGCCCTATGTTCTTCCAAGCTAATGTGAGCAGGTATTTTACTCAGAGGTTCCACATAAACTGGGTTGGTCATTTGTTGTTAGACAAGATCCAAGAGGAAGGTCAATAAATTATAATGTGATGGAAGAAGAAGATACCAAAGAAGTAGAAGATGAAGTAGATGATGATCATGATCAACAGTTTTTCGATGATGATGAAGAAGAAGATGCTGATGCTGATGATGATGATGATGATGATGATGATGGTGATGGTGATGGTGATGGTGATGGTGATGGTGATGGTGATGATGATGATGACGATGATGGTGGTGGTGGTGGTGGTGATGATGATGATGATGATGATGATGATCATCATCATCATCATCATCATCATCATCATCATCATCATGAAT
This sequence comes from Cryptomeria japonica, assembly GCF_030272615.1. Lineage (NCBI taxonomy): Eukaryota > Viridiplantae > Streptophyta > Pinopsida > Cupressales > Cupressaceae > Cryptomeria > Cryptomeria japonica. Next base: position 676,557,305 of record NC_081408.1, on the reverse strand, counting down.
GAAATGTATGAGGTATGCAACTAGTATATTATCTATTTAATATTGATTTCTTGATAGAATTTTTTTTACATAATTAATTCATTATGTTTTGAATTCTAATGTCATTACATAATTAATTCATGACGCACCTTTTAATATAGAGATGGAGATAGGGAGAGTGATTATTTATGTGACATTTTTAAAACTTTGTGTTTATTTATGGAATTTGGATTGTTTATTAGCTATGTGATGGATGTTGATTTTAAATACATATGTGATGGATTACATGTTTATGATGATACATGTGACATTTTTTGAACTTTGTGTTTATTTATAGAATGTGGATTGTTTATTACCTATGTGATGGATGGTGATTTATGATACATATGTGATGAATTACATGTTTATGATGACACATATGTGATGCTAATTATGATTCTCAATTACATATATGATGATACATCATGTGATGCTTATGATGCTTATGATACGTATGTATTTATTGTTTATCAACTTACAAATATAGTAATGCTTATGATGCTCAATTGATGGTGTTAATTTCATGTATAGTCCATGTGTGATGCTGTCACCATTGGTGGGAACAGGGCATTGACTACAAACATCGTCAACCATTAGGTTGAGGATCCTGCATAGTCTACATAAAGTAAAGGTAAGGAATTAAAAAATTTACAATGATTTTAATGACAACATATTTTTTTTTTTAATACTCTTTTTGTCTACAAAGTTCATGTTTTTCATGTTGTGTACTATGTAATTTTTAGCTAAGATAATTGAATTATATGTGCAGGAACCTGAACCCCTTTGACAAGGACCCTGCATAGTCTCATGGATGGACAGGTATAACTAGTCAATACACCTTATAGAAACAGTTTATTTTTTAAAAATTACTTGGAAAACAAACTTCCTCAGTTTTTCAAACCTCGACATTAGCAGAAAATCTAATACAGTTATCAACACTTGAGGCCCCAGTTGGACTTATTCAAATTTTAATCCTAAAATCAACTTTAGGGCCGACTTCTTCATCAGCATTACCCTCATTTGCAAAATTTCTCTCTCATTACCAATTAACTCTCATTTGATGGAGTGCAGGTACCCCCAAATAGGTATTTGTCAGATGTGTCTTCCTCGAGTGAGGGAAATGTAGGAATAGAAAATGAAAGTGAGACATGTAGTAGGTCTACAATAGGGAGATCAACAAGAGGTCAAAAGATTAAAAGAAAATTCAATAAACGCATGAAATTTTTCCTTGCTCAAGGGGGGTCATGTTCTTATGATGATGAGACCAAAGGCGACATTGAGGTGCCATTGAGGTACAAACATCTATAGAAACAATGGGTGACCAAGGAACTTCCTTCAATAAACACCGATTTTTGTGTTAACGATAGGATATATCGCATAGCACCTTCATCGTTACATGGTTTCAGCCTATTTTCCATGGACGGCATAAAGGTCTGTTACAACAAAGTTGTTGAATTGATGGAGTTTGTCGGACCTTGTTACAATTACAATAATTGGATGCAAATTGTTCAATATAAAAAAAGTATGCGTAGGTATGCACTGTCAGTAAATTATATACAACAGAAAGATAATGATCAAAGTAAACGAGTGGCTGTATACATTGATGGTCGGCCAAAAGCAATAGGGAATATTGCAGGTTTTATAAATAGTACGCGACCTAGGTCAACTAATAAACAACCCAATTGCATATTTGAGGCGCGCAAGGGAAATCATGTATTCATATGTGCGATAAAATCAATAAGTGCAGGCGAAGAGCTTCTAATCGATTACAATTTGAATTGTATAGATACAAACAAACTTAATATCATGGGGATGGTATGTACTATATACCATTTAAATTAACCAACCTCCAAATAATGAATCCAATATACCATTTTATTATGAAGTTTTTTTTGCTAGGTCTATTGGTTTAATTTCGCTAACGTTTTTTATATTTTTTCTTTGTCATAGGGCGAAATGGAGCCATCACATAGCTCAGACAGGGATGTAGGTCACGACACTTCTACCAAGTAGGTAAACCTCATTGTAATTGTACAAATTAGATAGAAGCAAACTGTTACATTATTTTTTATTTTTTTTGAGTGATTTAGACTAATTTTGTAATTGTTAATGATATTCTTGACACAGACGGATGTTCGGGGAAAGGGAAAGGGAGTTGCAGTACCTGAGCACCTCTCTAGGGATGTGGACTCAACAGGATTAAGCGATGATGACCTTGAAAATTCCACACACCCTATGGAATTCATAAAAAAGCCTCTTAGAAAAATTAGTAAAGAGATTGTTGCTTTGACAGCTGTGCATCCTATGACTGATGAGATATGAGAGAGGGTGCAAGTATTGATTCGGACAACAGGAAACTTGCAAGTAAGCAGTAATGAAAGCTTTAATTATAACAAAAGTTCAATAATGGTTTATATTTTATTCTCTTTTATGTCATTAACTAAAATATGTACGTGTTGTTTTTACAGCAATTTATGTGCCCTCATGAAAGTGGTGGCCATGATCAAGGTGTTGCAGGTACTTCAGGTGATGATGATTTTCTTGTATTATTGCTTGCTTGGCTTATCACTTTGAGTATCCAAAACACATCATACTTGATACTGTCAATGTTCATAATAAAGGTTCATCCTTGTTTACAATTCTTGCACTTTTCATATATTTAATGTTTGATATATTTAATGTATTATTCTTTAGGTGTTGTCAATGTTCCTGTGCAAATGCCATTGCTGCCTCATCAGAGGTTAGCCCCACTTGTATTATTGACTGCAATGTCGGCAACACATAGCATGCAGACATCCTCTACTACATGTCATATTGGCCCGCCCACTGTTGGTAGATCCCTCTTTTTCTCTATATTCTCTTATGTGTTTATTTCCCTTCAAGCATTCTTTCTTGGGGGCATTTCATAGTGGATTCGTTTTCTGTAGGAGGAGATGCACATGAGGATGCGCCAAAGGCAACTACTACTGATAACATACCATCATTTCCTAGATCTTCTTGTATTGCTAGTATGGGAACATTGCAAGCCACATTGGTGGTGAGCAACGAAGAAATGATTCCCTTAAAGATACAGAAGGTTCCAGGTACTTTAAAATTATTATTATATATAGTCTAATTGTAATTTACTTTATGATTACTCATTTTGGACTAATGATCCCATGAATTTTTTGTAGGAAATAATATTTTCTATAAACATCTTAGTGACATTGCATTGCAGATATTTGGGCCCACCATACGTAAAAGGTGGTACATCATATGTGAACTAACCCTAATCCACTATTTTGATTTCATATCATTGCTAGAATAGTTTTCCTTTGATCCATTTCTTGAACTATAATAAATGTAGCTTCAGTTCATTTCTGAATCTAACAGGTTTGTTTTTTCTTTAAAAGGTGGAATGACCAAGAAAAAAGATTAAAAGATGAATTGACAAACCAAATGGTTGAGTGGTTTGGAAATGACACCTTTGACAAAACCAAGCTCCTTGAAAAAGTTGGCACATATCTAAAGTATGTGAGGGACCAATACAGGACCCATTTAGAGAAGAACCTAAAGTACGAGTGTCCCCCCATGATTCCAGAGAGGGAGTGGAAGGACCTGATTTTGGATGCCAAGGAGAGAATTGAAAGGAAAAAAGGAAATACACCACCAGACGCCAAAAGAAGGTACGGGATACTATTAAGCATGTAATTATGTACTAATTAATTACTCTTTATATTTATATAATCTAACATATTTCAAACTTTTTATAAACTGAGTGACACGTCAAAGGCAGCCAAGGCAAGACAAGAAAAGCACGGGCAACACAAACTCGGCTCTGGTGGTTATATGAAAATTGTTGCACGAATTGTAAGTATCTCATGTAAATGAAATATTGCATCAAAATAGCAATAAATTCACAATACCAAGCAAAAATGCAGGGAACTAAATTCAATAGAGCGCCCACAGAAGATGACAAGAGAATTGCCTACTAGCAAGGCTATATAGTCGTGGTTGATCGGCTATGAGAATTGAGTGGGCATACACAATATTCGAGTGCATCTGTCACATAGGTAAATATGCTAAATGGAAATTGTTTCAAATTGAATACTTTACCAATAATCTAATTGATGTTGAGTTCCAACATAAAGTGACTATATTTGTTTTAAATAAGCAAGCAATGATAACAATGTGCATGACATTGGAATGTAACCTGCTAATCATGAAACATCACCTGCACATGAAGGTCCGAATGTGCATCCCAGTAGTGGAGGTATTCATTTGCTATTCAAATTTATTTATTTAGTTATTAATACAATTAAACATCTTAATTTGTAATTAGAGTAGTAATTAATGTAACCTTTTTTGTTAATATTTTAGAGCATGTAGTCGGTGGTGACCAAGTGGAGCATGATCTGGGCACACAACATCAGGAACATGATGTTCCCCAATCAGGTAAAGAGGACCACTATTATTCCTTTAAACAAATATAATTGCAATTGGTGTAACCTTTAGTATTTCAACTCCAGATGATCTAGAGGGTGTTCAGCATGTTGAGGTTGAGGCTAGACAAAATGATGTGGCCCCATTAGGTAAAGAGCGCAACATTTATGTTCTCTAAAATAATGAAATACTTGTAACAATAATAAAAAATGTTTTGAATTTAACCCATTTCTTTGTTATTGCAGAGGAACCCCCTTCGCTTCAATGTCCTTGTCCTCAGTATAGGACTAGGCATACATCGAGATCACGAGCAGAGGGTGGAACAACTATAAAGGGGGGAAATGATGAAGAAACCGATGTTCCACTTAATATTTTCATAGCTTCAAAGAAAAAGAAAAAAAAAAGAAGAAATGATTGTAATCTACCTTATTTGATAATGATTGATTTTTATGTGTTAATGAATGCAATTATGTGCTAATTAATGGTTATGAATGATATGTGTTAATTAATATTGATGAATGTTGCATGTTAATTAATGTTAATCAATTTTATGTGCTGATGAACATTGTGTGATATTAATAAATGAATGATATTTTATTAATGGTAGAAAGAATGAATGAATGAATGTTATAAGATGTTAACAGGGAATTTAGAGTGATTTTAGGGGGGGGGAGGGGCCAAAATTGTTTGCACTCGTGATGACAAAATTGTGAAGATTATATTTCAACAATTTTTCATTTTTTTTTCTCGCTTCTGATTCAACTCTTTATATGTCCTAAAATTGTATGATCCTAATAGCTTCTACTCTTGTTGATAGTTTGGTGGCTCTGAACAATGGCTCCTTCGAAGAAGCGCGATCCTTGTAATTTTGGCCTTCCTTGTAATTTTGGCCTTCCATGATGTGAAAAAGAGGTTATGTTATGAATAATGGTCCAGATGATTTAGTTATTTCTTATTATGTTGAGTATGAGTAAATTTGGGCTTCCTTGGCTATGGTCACTATTTTGTACTAACTATTGTCATTTAGTGTGATTTGAGCATGGACTTCAAGTAATAATGAGGGTGGAAACAATCTTCAAGTGTTATGGGATACGCGGCCTTGACCAAGGGATGAAAGTATCAGGAAAGTACAAGTGATTCATGTGTAGATCAATGTATCATTCACCTATTAATTCCTAGCATCATTCTCAAATAAAAAAGCAAAGAGGTATGTTGAGTGCATAAATACATTTTATGTTGCCATGATATAAGTAAGATATCAAACATGTAACTTAGATTGATTTGAAATTTCATTCATAAATATTAGATCTTCCTTGTGGATTTTTGAATGCATAATGTCTCGTTGATTTCAATATCTTTATTGCAAGTACTCTTTTCAACATGAAACTCCACTCATTGAGGTCTCTTACTAAATGCAAGTCAGTTATCATATCAATGATGATACGTTTTACATGCATTTTATGGGGAAATCTTATTAATAGCTATGGTTGGATTGTTAATTGTTTTGTGAAAATATATATAAGTAGATTAGAGTTATAAACACCATAAATTGTGTTTGAGATCATTGTCCTAATTGTAATAGTCAACCACCATTGGCCCAAGGCCACACCAACACCATTGTGACACCAAGTTTTGTGCATACTGGTGTAAGGGCTACTCTTAGGACATTTCATTACCATTACATATACACACCTAGTGGGGTTTCCAAACACAACTTGTTTGAGTAGGTAGTATCACTGGTAAACTTGTGATTGTCACAATTGGTACCCTTAGGATAGTCATTAATATTTGGTCTATGGCACTTTTTTATGGCTTCTAAATGCTTCTATGGGGTGTGCAAGGGTCCCACACATCTCTTCCAACATTCCATCCAAGGCACTTCACTCTCACCTATCTTATATTCCACTTTCTCTATGTTGCTATCCCAGAGGTCTGATACATGTTGTTAACATTGTTTTGATAACTCCAAATTCATATCTAAGCTCATCCTAAGGTAACATGTTCATAGTCAATCAATAAGCTTTCTCTATGTGATTTCAAGTAAGATATTGATCTATATAGTTAATTTTGTGATTGATTTGAGGGATACATCCATTGTCAAACCTTAAGAAAATTTTGTTCCATATCCTAGATTTATTTTGTTTTAATTCTCAGTGAGTAATTTTCAATAGTAATAAAGTGGTATATATCCTTATATTTCAATGACAAAAGATCAGTTATTTAAATAAATACATATAAACATAAAACATATTTTTCAAATTGCTTTGATATATTATGTATAACAAATTGCTATGGTTGCAAATTGCTTTGATATGGTTGCAAATTGCTTTGATATATTATGTATAACAGATTGCTATAACCGAATTTTTGTGCTATACTCTTGGATCCAATACACATGATTTTGGATTTTAGATAGCATGTCTCGCTAGATTACTTTGGACTATAGGTGTAGATTCATTGTGGTTTATGCTAAAAGAATTCAAACAATTGTACATAGTTTATGGGTAACTTCACTTAAGAAACTCATGTCTCATCTCAATTATGTTCAATTACATTGTCAATTTGAAGATTTGGTCAAGTTTGAGGTAGGAACTCAAATTCCTCCTTTGTTTTTCAATTGAATTGATTTTAGTTTGTTGCAAATGAATTGTTGAGTGAATTAAAGTATTCTTCCAATTTAAATCTCTCCATTTGGATGATTATATGATTTGTATGAACCAAATTTGAAAATTACGAGTATATATGAGGTTATGTTGTTCAATTCTATTTGGGATGTTGAAATGACAAATCGAGGGAGTATTGTATTGTTGAGTTGATTAGAATCAAAAGTCTATTCTTGCATTTTCATTTTATGCACTTTGAAATTTCAAGTTTTTTGAGGTCCATCAATTAAGGGTGTTTGTCTTGGTCCCATAGACTATTTAGTCTCGTGGACGTCAGTAAAATCCTTCATTCATTCATTCATCAATGGTAATTGGCCTCATGACTATTTTTTGGTCCAAACTTGGGAATTATTGAAAAGTGGTATTTGATGATTTTGAGATGATATTCTATTATGGAATCTTGATAACATATAGGTGAATTTTAATAAGGGATCAATTGGGATCCGTTCTCTTGGTGTTGTACCCAATTGAGTATGTCTTGCTTATGTATGAAAATGTCATTTTGCAATTGAGACAATTTGATGTATTTGAGATGTCTTGCATTTAGATATGGCATGAGCTTAGTCCTAGAGCGAGTCTAGGGAGTGGCTCCCACTCGTGTCCCTCGTTTGAAAGTGGTACACTTGGCATTCATGTTTGGGGAGTTTTGTAATCGAGTGATAACATAACAATAGACTTGGGTTAAACAAATAACAAGATAATTGGTTCCTTGAGCACGCCTTGAGCGCTATCACACAACCAAGGGTGTTTTGTGAAGGCATGCTCGTACATGGAGCATTGGGACTTGTGCGAAGAGGAATTCCCACTCACACAAGGATTATGTGATCATTTTTCTTGTTCACATGAGAGAATTCTTGGTTCCATATGGTCCGTCCCCAAGAGCACATACGATGAAAGGCATGCCCGCACATGGAGCAATGGGACTTGTGCAAAGAGACATACCCGCTCATGTAGCATAGGGAATGTGTGATCGTCATTCTCATCCATATGAGAGAATGCTTGGTTCCATATGGTGCATCCCCATGAGCACATACAATGAAAGGCAAGCCCATACATGGAGCGTTGGGACTTGTGCGAAGAGACATGCCCACTCATGTAGCACAGGGATTTTGTGATTGTTGTTCTCGTCTGTATGAGAGAATGCTTGGTTCCATATGGTGCATCCCCATCGTCCTTCTCGTCCATATGAGAGAATGCTTGGTTCCATATGGTGCATACCCATGAGCACATACGATGAAAGGCATGCCCGCACATGGAGCATTAGGACTTGTCAGAAGAGACATGCCTGCTCATGTAGCACAAGGATTGCACGATCATCCTTCTTGTCCATATGAGAGAATGCTTGGTTCCATATGGTGCATCCCCATGAGCACATACGATGACACTTCCTCCATTGCACTCTAGAATCTAATGCCTTGTGTATTTTTAAAGTAGCGACCCTATGTGGATTCATGACTTGGTATCATCCTTCTCTATTGATGTTGCACTGTATTGTTCCATTACTTGTGTCATGTATGCATCGTGTATGGCATGTGTGAGCCTATCATCCCCCTTGTATACTTTGGTTGACTATTTCTAACTATCTCCACAAGCACGATGGGGTGGATGTAAGGGTTCCACGTGATCGGGTGGCATTGCAAACCACTATTGGGGACCGATGGACTCAATTCATGATCACCTCAGAGAGCACTTCCACCTCCCTCAACACATATTATTTCTCTTTCATCTATTCTTGCAAGTTGTAATTCAAATGTATATTGAAATAAGCATTGTAATCATTGACGATATGTATATTAAACACTCCAAGTGGAGATTGATGTAATTAAACATAATTGATATGGTTTATGCTAACTTCACTTAAGTATATTATGGGCCCATAACCCATAGGTCCCAAGATCAATTTCATAACTAGAAAATAAGATATCTAAATGAGTTGAAAAATTTTAGGAGTAAACATGTGGGCATGTTGAACTATACAGGGGGAGAGATGACCTTTAAAATTTTATTTTTTTATACCAAAATTTAAATTCAAATACCCTAGTTACTTAAACAAAAGAAAGGTTGGAACTATTTTATATCAAGTGTTTTGTGGGTGGTCATAATGCATTTCTGTTTTCTTTTAAGATGCTAGTAACATTATTTTTAGTACTAGCTTTACCTATTGTACTTTTCTATTGGAATCGATCAACCTAATAACCTTGTACATGTTATTTATTTTATTAAAGAGGATATTCATGTAGTCTGGAATGCATGATTATCATCTTTGAATATATGTTGAATATATAATAATGAGTGACTACTTAGTATGAGATATATACATGTCATTCAATAGGTATATGTCATTTATTGACATAGGATGACACTTTATAAGAGATTATCAATTTGGGATATACTTATAAGAAATATATGTATATAAAGTAGATAAATTCATTTCATGTATATATATAGTAGATAAGTTTTGGTAGCTCCCAAGAACAACTAACTTAGATAAGGTAGATAAAGTCATTTCATCTCCTTGATTGGCTTTAAAGGCTCTTTTATTTGGGTTAGCTAATTCCCTATCAACACAATTTTTAATAGGTTTACCAATACTCAGTGGTTCATACAGTCCTCTTAGGAGTTGGACCATCTCAACCATGGTGCGTCTGATCATATTAGCTTGAAACCTATGCCCCCTATTGGTAGTTGACGGGGATAGAATATCATTTGTTGTACATATCAATGAGGTGTGCTTTATATCTAGATAATAATAATAATAATAATAATTTAAATAAATAGCCATCAAAATTTCGACGGATGCTAAACTTTGCACCGACGATGGAATTGTCAGACCAACAACATTCTCGTCGGTGCAAAGTTTCAAGATTCCATCGAAATTTAGATCCCAACTAAACAAACATCTGATGAGGATGTTGTATGTGCGATGGTACTTCCTTGTCGGATGGTCGTCGATGCATATTACTGGATCGACAATAAAACCGTCGGACCAACAACATACGATGAAAGGCATGCCCGCACATGGAGCATTAGGACTTGTCAGAAGAGACATGCCTGCTCATGTAGCACAAGGATTGCACGATCATCCTTCTTGTCCATATGAGAGAATGCTTGGTTCCATATGGTGCATCCCCATGAGCACATACGATGACACTTCCTCCATTGCACTCTAGAATCTAATGCCTTGTGTATTTTTAAAGTAGCGACCCTATGTGGATTCATGACCTGGTATCATCCTTCTCTATTGATGTTGCACTGTATTGTTCCATTACTTGTGTCATGTATACATCGTGTATGGCATGTGTGAGCCTATCATCCCCCTTGTATACTTTGGTTGACTATTTCTAACTATCTCCACAAGCACGATGGGGTGGACATAAGGGTTCCACGTGATCGGGTGGCATTGCAAACCACTATTGGGGACCGATGGACTCAATTCATGATCACCTCAGAGAGAACTTCCACCTCCCTCAACACATATTATTTCTCTTTCATCTATTCTTGCAAGTTGTAATTCAAATGTATATTGAAATAAGCATTGTAATCATTGACGATATGTATATTAAACACTCCAAGTGGAGATTGATGTAATTAAACATAATTGATATGGTTTATGCTAACTTCACTTAAGTATATTATGGGCCCATAACCCATAGGTCCCAAGATCAATTTCATAACTAGAAAATAAGATATCTAAATGAGTTGAAAAATTTTAGGAGTAAACATGTGGGCATGTTGAACTATACAGGGGGAGAGATGACCTTTAAAATTTTATTTTTTTATACCAAAATTTAAATTCAAATACCCTAGTTACTTAAACAAAAGAAAGGTTGGAACTATTTTATATCAAGTGTTTTGTGGGTGGTCATAATGCATTTCTGTTTTCTTTTAAGATGCTAGTAACATTATTTTTAGTACTAGCTTTACCTATTGTACTTTTCTATTGGAATCGATCAACCTAATAACCTTGTACATGTTATTTATTTTATTAAAGAGGATATTCATGTAGTCTGGAATGCATGATTATCATCTTTGAATATATGTTGAATATATAATAATGAGTGACTACTTAGTATGAGATATATACATGTCATTCAATAGGTATATGTCATTTATTGACATAGGATGACACTTTATAAGAGATTATCAATTTGGGATATACTTATAAGAAATATATGTATATAAAGTAGATAAATTCATTTCATGTATATATATAGTAGATAAGTTTTGGTAGCTCCCAAGAACAACTAACTTAGATAAGGTAGATAAAGTCATTTCATCTCCTTGATTGGCTTTAAAGGCTCTTTTATTTGGGTTAGCTAATTCCCTATCAACACAATTTTTAATAGGTTTACCAATACTCAGTGGTTCATACAGTCCTCTTAGGAGTTGGACCATCTCAACCATGGTGCGTCTGATCATATTAGCTTGAAACCTATGCCCCCTATTGGTAGTTGACGGGGATAGAATATCATTTGTTGTACATATCAATGAGGTGTGCTTTATATCTAGATAATAATAATAATAATAATAATTTAAATAAATAGCCATCAAAATTTCGACGGATGCTAAACTTTGCACCGACGATGGAATTGTCAGACCAACAACATTCTCGTCGGTGCAAAGTTTCAAGATTCCATCGAAATTTAGATCCCAACTAAACAAACATCTGATGAGGATGTTGTATGTGCGATGGTACTTCCTTGTCGGATGGTCGTCGATGCATATTACTGGATCGACAATAAAACCGTCGGACCAACAACATACGATGAAAGGCATGCCCGCACATGGAGCATTAGGACTTGTCAGAAGAGACATGCCTGCTCATGTAGCACAAGGATTGCACGATCATCCTTCTTGTCCATATGAGAGAATGCTTGGTTCCATATGGTGCATCCCCATGAGCACATACGATGACACTTCCTCCATTGCACTCTAGAATCTAATGCCTTGTGTATTTTTAAAGTAGCGACCCTATGTGGATTCATGACCTGGTATCATCCTTCTCTATTGATGTTGCACTGTATTGTTCCATTACTTGTGTCATGTATACATCGTGTATGGCATGTGTGAGCCTATCATCCCCCTTGTATACTTTGGTTGACTATTTCTAACTATCTCCACAAGCACGATGGGGTGGACATAAGGGTTCCACGTGATCGGGTGGCATTGCAAACCACTATTGGGGACCGATGGACTCAATTCATGATCACCTCAGAGAGAACTTCCACCTCCCTCAACACATATTATTTCTCTTTCATCTATTCTTGCAAGTTGTAATTCAAATGTATATTGAAATAAGCATTGTAATCATTGACGATATGTATATTAAACACTCCAAGTGGAGATTGATGTAATTAAACATAATTGATATGGTTTATGCTAACTTCACTTAAGTATATTATGGGCCCATAACCCATAGGTCCCAAGATCAATTTCATAACTAGAAAATAAGATATCTAAATGAGTTGAAAAATTTTAGGAGTAAACATGTGGGCATGTTGAACTATACAGGGGGAGAGATGACCTTTAAAATTTTATTTTTTTATACCAAAATTTAAATTCAAATACCCTAGTTACTTAAACAAAAGAAAGGTTGGAACTATTTTATATCAAGTGTTTTGTGGGTGGTCATAATGCATTTCTGTTTTCTTTTAAGATGCTAGTAACATTATTTTTAGTACTAGATTTACCTATTGTACTTTTCTATTGGAATCGATCAACCTAATAACCTTGTACATGTTATTTATTTTATTAAAGAGGATATTCATGTAGTCTGGAATGCATGATTATCATCTTTGAATATATGTTGAATATATAATAATGAGTGACTACTTAGTATGAGATATATACATGTCATTCAATAGGTATATGTCATTTATTGACATAGGATGACACTTTATAAGAGATTATCAATTTGGGATATACTTATAAGAAATATATGTATATAAAGTAGATAAATTCATTTCATGTATATATATAGTAGATAAGTTTTGGTAGCTCCCAAGAACAACTAACTTAGATAAGGTAGATAAAGTCATTTCATCTCCTTGATTGGCTTTAAAGGCTCTTGTATTTGGGTTAGCTAATTCCCTATCAACACAATTTTTAATAGGTTTACCAGTACTCAGTGGTTCATACAGTCCTCTTAGGAGTTGGACCATCTCAACCATGGTGCGTCTGATCATATTAGCTTGAAACCTATGCCCCCTATTGGTAGTTGATGGGGATAGAATATCATTTGTTGTACATATCAATGAGGTGTGCTTTATATCTAGATAATAATAATAATAATAATAATTTAAATAAATAGCCATCAGAATTTCGATGGATGCTAAACTTTGCACCGACAATGGAATTGTCAGACCAACAACATTCTCGTCGGTGCAAAGTTTCAAGATTCCATCGAAATTTAGATCCCAACTAAACAAACATCTGATGAGGATGTTGTATGTCCGATGGTACTTCCTTGTCAGATGGTCGTCGATGCATATTACTGGATCGACGATAAAACCGTCGGACCAACAACATTCTCGTCGGTGCAAAGTTTCAGACTTCTGTTGAAATTTCGATGCAATCTAAACAAACATCCGATGAGAATTTTGTATGTCTAATGACTTTTTTGATCGAAAGAGCGATCATGCCCATCGTCGGCAGAGTCCATGGTGTCGTCATAATGTCGACGTTCAAAAGCATCATCGAAAAGTCCGACGACGAGTTTTCAACGGCTACTTTTGTCGGTAGTCCGACGAAAAGTAGTTGCAATTTCGACAATCAGTCGTCGAAAATTAGCCCTGAATGTACTAGTGAGCCGTGCCAATGCACCATGAAATAAATTGGACGCCATCTTAAATTAGAATTACTAATTGACAAGACAATATCATTATTCATGCTGACTCTTTAGGATAAATTTAAGAGAATTCAATATTTATTAAACTGAAAAATTGGGGTGGTTGTCTAAGATCCATAATAAAATCTTTATACAATCATAGTTTGATATGGTTGTCTTGTCCTAAACTTGCTTCCTGTATAGATATCCAAATCACAATTGATTTTAAAAAATAGGAATCGGGATAAAGAGTTGGTATTAGAATATTAAATATAGAATTGATTTGAGAAAATTTAAATAAGTTATATATCATAGTTAATTAGAAAATTAGAGGGAAAGATTTATTGTTGAAGATATTAGAAATTGATTTGTCGAATTTTTTAAAAAGTTTTAGATGATTTTGTAAAATGATTGTATCTTATTTTAGGTTAGATTTAGGCCTATGAAATCAAAATCTCAACTTGCAAAAGTGAACTTGAAAGTAAAAAATAACATGACCGATAAAATTACACTAGTAGAAAATTTACAACTAATTAATATAGATATGCCTAAACTTGTTGTACCTATGATTGAGGTGGAGTGGTGGTGAGGGACATTATTTGAGAACTTGCTAGACAAGTATGTGTTCTTTACTTAAGCCTTTAGGAAAATATATTTAATGACAATGAACAAATATTAAATACAATAGGCAATCTCACAATACTTCTAAGATGATTACACTAGTTCGCAATGTAATTAAAATGTTATTTAAATGTCTCTAAATTCTTGATTTCCTCACATCTAGTATTTCTTGCATCCATTCCTTCATGATTTCAAATAAATATGAAATATTAAGTTAAAAAATTATAAGGAAAAATATATTGTAGAAGATATTAGAAATTGATTTTTTGCTATGTTTTTAAAAAGGATTTTTGACAAATGTTCTAAGGTTTCTAAAATTATTATATCTTACTCTATTTTCAATTTCCAATAACCAACTCTCCCATGATCCCTCAATATAACTATGCTAATACTTGCTCCACTCTAGCCCCTAGGTTGATAGATGATGAACTTATAATGTAGATTTAGGATTTAAAAGCTCACTTGGAAAGAGTTAGATTGGAAAAGGAAAGGGTAGCCCTTTCTCAACAATTACTTGTTATAAATCTCAGGGTAAGTTTTGGAGCATATTTGCAGTCCCATACTCCTACAACTAGCCCTCTGATTCAGAATATTGCTTGTATGGGAGCCACACAAGTTGAGCCATCAAGTATACCAACCTTTTCTTCATCAGCTGTGTCTACCCTAGTTGGAGCTACTACCCAAAAGTGGCTGATATTTAATAATTTTACCTATTCCAATCAAAGTTCCACATCCACACCAACCTTTGGAATGACCCAAAATATTGCTTCCACTATGTCACTCAATAATCAAGCCCTTTCCATGCCCCTTCTTTCCACAACTCTTCCTTTCACTCAAGCATCTCAAAGTATGGGTATGACCACTCGAGATTATCAAAATACGGGCTATAACCCATTTACTGGTCAACAAAAATTGCAAAATCAAAATTGGCAACAAGTTCCTACTTCACAACCTCAAATACAACCACAAATACCCCAAGTTCAAGCTGGACATCAATTTCAACAACAAGCTCAACATAAAAACTTACACAATCAAGGTCCTCATCATGGCCATCAAAGAGTAAATCCATTTGTAAAAGCCTCTATTCAAGTAGATAGGTATAGGCAATTGGATTTTAAGGCAATCCCAAGATTTCCCAATCAAATTAGTAATGAAGTCAGATTGTAGGTTCCTAAGTTTTCAACAAATAATGTTTCGTCAGGAGAAGATCATTTGAGGACATTTGAAAATTTTATTGACAACTATGAGTTGAAAATGAAGACCTGTCATAATGAAGTTGTTTATGCAATCTCTTGTAGATGATGCCAGTGATTGGTATTGAATTTTTTCTAATGGTTCTATTAGTTCATGTGGAGAATTCATGTACATGTTCAAGGAACATTATTGGGATCATTCTAACCCTAGTTTTTCTTTAAATGAATTCACAAGTTTTCAAAAGGGCAGCAATGAATCAATGACATGTTTTAACACAAGGTTCCTTAAGGTATTTAATAGGATTCCTCATCATTTAAAACCTTTTGATCCTATTTGTTTGAATTTATATATAAATGCATATGACCCTAAAACTAGATATGAGTTAAGGAGTAAGAAACCCCCTAACTCGGGGGAGGCTTTTAAGGCTGCCCTAAACATTGAGAATAATAGAAAGGCCTCAAGCATAATTGGGAAAAGAGATGGGGTTAAGATTTTGTATAATCCTAAACATTCTCAAGTAAAATAGTAGAAAGATGATGATAGGCTTGACAAGGTGACGAGAAAATTAAGGGATTTAGACCACAAAATTGCAAGAAATGAGAAAGGAGTCATACAAGATAGAGCTAACCCTTGTAGGCATGAAATGCCAACTTTACATAGTATGCCTTATAACGTTAATTGGAAGGATGGTAGGCCCTTGCCTCATAATCCAAGGGAATCAAAAAACAAGGAAACTCCTGGCCCACTGAAGCATCCAAATGTTCACTATACTAATGACACTCCTTGGTGTCTTGCTTGTCAATTACCTCATTCTTTGGACAGATGTACAAGATCCCTATCCTTACAAGGAGTTTATTTGATGTAGAAAGACATAAATGATGAATACCTCCAGGATGATCATAGTATAAACATGTTGTCCTCAGCGCACTTTGGAAAAGATGGTGATTTGTCCTTTGAGGAAGATGAGGATGGAGCTGATGTAGATATACAAAGGCATAGGAATGATACTTATCATCAACAAGTTTTCTCTTATGATGATGGCTTGGTTGAAAATAGTTATCAAAATTATTCCCCTTTCTATGAAAATACAAGTGTAAGGCTAAGAAGACCTACAAATGATGATATTAGGTCCCTCACAATTGCTGCAATTCAATAGATGAGAAGTAACTATAATCTAAGTAACTGAACGATAGGTTCAAACCAAGGAAAATTGAGAATCCTATTTATCAAAACAACACATAAACCTTAGGAGATAGTCCAAACTACTAAAAGGAATAAGGCTCAAAATCAAAAGAAGGTTCAATTCAACATTCCAAATGATTCTCAAAAGGAGGGCAAGCTACATAAGGAAAGTCCTGCCTCAGATGCTACAACTCCACCATCCTCTAATGAAAAGGAAAAGATATCAAAATCAGAGGTATGTAGGTATTCTTCACCCTCTAACATGATCAATATGTTAAATTGGTTGAATGGACCGAGATATTGAGAGGGGTGGTGAATCAGTATTCCCACACTTCAAATTTTTTTATAGATATATTAACCTCATCAATCAATCTCAACAATATGAAGTAAAAAATAAAAAATAAGCAAATAACACAACCACAAATTGAATGTGGGATTTTATACATGGAAAACCCAAATGGGAAAAACCACAGAGAGTGTTAGCTCTCAAGATAATATAACTAGCTATATGGTGTTTACCAAAAGGGTGGTTCACTGCCAGATGCAAAAATGACTCACTGTCGGAATGCTCACTACAATAGAAAGTAAGAGAACTAGGAAAATTGCATCTCCAAATGCATGAATTCAGTTCCAAGTTAAGCTCAGATGACAACCCACAAAACTCACAAATGATCCGATAAGGGATCACTGTACCACTATCTATAATCACCTGCAGCAAGTCTAGTAAGGGATCACTGCACTACTCTACTGACACAACTACTTGCAGAAAATCTAGTAAATGATTACTGCAATACTGTCCACAACTCTGTCACTCACACACTCCTTATTCTATCACATAACACACATACTCCACTGATCCACACACTACTCTTTTGTCTGATACACTTCACACACACTTCTTCTATGTATATATACTGGTAAGCACCTATACCAAGATACTATGTTGGCCAAGCACAAATAATTTACACAATAACACAATACTTCAATCAACACATTATCCAATAAATCCTCGACCAAAAATATGATAACAAAGTCATCCTTCACTTGATCCTTTACACGTTTCCTTTACATACTCCATTTATTGAAACATACACCTTAATTAACAGAGCAAAACAGGGGTCTACCAGACCCTTAGACTTGGACCCATAAGCACAAACTCCAAGATATAGATACCATGGATTCCACAAATACCGAAATATATACAATTGATATAACTGATACCACTAATACTGAAACACACACGGCTAATACCAGAACTGGATATAAACCAAGATAAGCAAAACACACGATTCCAGAGAAGAGGAAATAACTCCAGTAGATCATCTATGCCTTATTGCAATGTATCATGCATGCATACCTATCTTCCACTATTACTCAACATGCCTCATCCAGTCCAACCGGGTAACTAGGTTTGACATCAATGACAACAATGACAATATTCACACAAGTCTAACATAATGTACCAAGTTTTGATATGGCTCAAGCATTGAATCAAGTAAAAAAATTAGTACCTTTTCTTGAATTAATGAAGGTGCAAGATCATAAAAATGTTTCTTTGTCAATTTGATAGATAGTACTTTGAGATCATCAAATAGGGGTGACAATGATAATGCAAAAAACATTCCTATACAAAAAGTGAATCGAACTCATGGAATCTGAGATGGAAGCATGAAAAATCCTGAGGTTTACCTAGGGACAACAATTGACAGGTCCTCATCTCAAGTAGACCCTTTCTATATTACACTTCTCATCGATAATAAGCTAGTAAGGGATTCTATGTTGAATTAAAGAGCTAGTATTAACATAATGCCTTTGGATATAATGAAACAACTAGGATTGTGGTTTGAGTCTTGACATTTCTTATGGGAAGTGTTATGTTATGGACAATAGAGAAATCCTAGTTTTTAGGGTTTTTAGAGACTTAGAGCTAAGTTTTGTTGCACACCTTGAGGCAACCTATAAGATGGATGTGACTATTGCTGATATTCCTCCTCAATATTGCATGTTGTTATCAAGGCAATGGGGTGCAGTTGTGGGTGGATATATACAATTGGATCTTTCATTTGCCACAAATCCTATGAATGGAAAGGATGTTAAGATTTACAGAGAACCTAGGTCTTCAATGGTCATAGAGGGAGTACCTCCAAATGAACTTTTGTGCTTTTGTGAGGTAGGCATTGATAACTTCAAGGTTGATCAAGCACAAGTATTGCTAAAAAATACATAGGCAATTGGCATTGAGTTGCAGCCTCATCAACAAGGTTTATGAAAAATGTATTTTGATAGAGCATGTTCTAAGGAAGGTTTGGGTGAAGGAATATTATTTATATCTCCAAGTGGTAAAACCTTCAAGTATTCCTTCTCATTGAGTTTTAAATGCATTAACAATATTGCAGAATATGAGGCCTTGCATTTAGGGCTTAATATTGCTGAGAAACATGGGATAAAGATGTAAAAATCAATTGGAGATTCAAATCTTATTGTATCCCAAGTAAGATCTTGTTGGCATAAATAATAAAGATAATGATGGGGAGATTGTTGGCATATGGAGATGTTGATGAGATGAAGATGACCGGTAAAGCTGATGGAGATTGTTGGCTAGATGATGATATAGTTGTAAGTTGTTTGATGACTTTATTTGTGTTGTCATTGATGGCAACCATGTTTGTTTTGTCATCTAGGCCTACCGATATAGCCTAACTGGTAGAGGAATGTGTTAGATAGCAAAACTGTTAAGTTGTTGTAAACCGGTACACAAGAACAGAGAGATGATCAAGTGACTGATACAGACAATTGGTGAAGAGTTAGACATTGTGGTTTTAGAGGAGTGTTGAAGACAAGAACGTGCACCTATGTTCCAAACTGCATCAGCAAATTCGATGTATTGAGTGAGTTATGATTGACTGTCTTGAACTCTATGAAGAAGAATGTATACCGGTAAAAGATATTTAACCAGTAATGATTTATGGTTTGGCGGTGGATCTTATCATGTTCATAACTTAGTGATGACATGTCAAAATCTATATGTAATGATAAGATGGTGTTTGAGCACATACAAGGATTGTATTTCATAGAAAACAACAAAGTGCTTAGTAGAATGTGACAAGGGTTTGATTTCTTATCAAATCAATGTGCGGTGATGTGTAGTGATCATTCAACGGTGGAAATTGTCTAGAAATTTGTTATAATGATCTATAATGATTTGTAATGTGAATTCATTGTATTTTGAATGTAGTTAGAGTTATGTAGCTGACCTAACTAAAAAGTGTATTTAGGGCTAGTTGGAGAAGAGATTTTGTGTCGGTAGTTTGAGAGAAGGTGTTGCCGAATCAAATTGAAGTGTCTGCATGTGTGAAGCAGAGTTGTGTTGAAAAGGATCTATACTAGCAAGCAAGGAAGTGTTGTGATCAAATCATTTGCCCTGTTGTTCCCTAACAGTTACTATAGACGTATAAATCTGACCACTTTCCTAAGTGAATATTTAATATTCATTTAACCTCATTCCCCTTATTAATTAAATTCTATTTAATTAATTTCTTCAGATTCATCTATTTGATTAAATGATTTACTCAATTTATTTAATTAAGTTCACGTAAACCTTTTTTAGCCTTTAATTAAATTAATCACTTTATCTAATTAATTCCCCTTTCTCCCTTTTTAATTAAATTGATTCTTGCAAATAAATAAATCTATTTTATGAGTATGAGATGGCGTGCGTGCAGGGGTGTCTGAGCGGTCGAGCTAGGGTTTCGTGTCCCTAGCTCGCATGCGGGGTAGTTGCAGGAGCGGCGGGGAAGGGATTTGCTGGGGGTTGGGGGAGCTCAGCAGTTGCGGGGGTGGTGTTGGGTGAGGAGGGTGTTGCGGGGGTTTTGGGGGGCAGGGCTTTGGCTGCGCAGGAGCGGGGTTGAGGTTGCGTGGGGCTAGGTTTCAGCTATGCGGGAGTGGGGTTCTGGGTTGTTGCGGCTCTCTTCCCGTGGGTCTGGGGGAGTCAGTAGGCCCTCCTTTCAGTGGTGTGGGAGGGGGTGCCTTGGGTGTCATGCTTCTTTGTGTGGCCCCTTTGCGGTGGGGGTGCTTGGCCCTTGTTTTGTTTTTTTTGTTGTTCTGATGTCGACACTTGGTGGTGAGGCTTCACTGGCTATGGCAGCTATGAATTTCTAGGCTGTGGTGGGCTCAAAACCCCCACTTCAGAGTATGAAGACTTTTAACAATAATCTCTTTTCATCTGATTCTGGGAATGGGAATGCGGGCAGTTCTCAGATTATGAAGACTAATGGATGTCTGGAGAGATGCAGCGAGATGCCGAAGTTGGTCATTCCTCCTGAGATGATAGCTGAAGACATTGATTATTTTTCAAAACACTCCCTTTATTGCAAGTTTTTGGGAATGAGGGTGTCCTTGTAGTTTTTGGAAAAATGGGCGTAGAGGACTTGGGCACCAGAAGGGGAAATGGAGATTATGCTATTGGCGAATTACTATTTCATGGTTACTTTCAACTGCATGAATGATCGCCATAGGGTATTTGAAGGCGGCCTGTATTTTTACAACCAAGTGGGTCTGTTCATCAAAGCTTGGCATGTAGGGTTTAATCCGTCGAAGGAGCTTCCAAATAGGGTTCCAGTGTGGGTTTGGCTACCACGTTTTCCTGTGGAATGCTGTCGAGAGGATGTGCTACGGATGCTTGCTACTCTGTTAGAGAGGCCAGTGGGATCTTCAACGCAAACCCTAGGGAGAAAGGTAATGACCTTCACATGCATTTGTGTTGAAATTGATCTGAGTAAACCATTGCTAGATACTATAGATATGTGCACAAGTTCGTATTCTTGGGTTCAGTAGTTAGATTATGAGACTCTTCCATTTCAGTGTCGTCTGTGTCATGAGTACGGTCATTTACAGCGTAAATGTTCTAGATATAAACCGGTGGTGCACCAATCTCAGCAGTTGGACCCAAGCCTAGATAGGGCTGAGAAAGGGAAAGTTTCCATGTCAGTCGAGGTTGAGGGTATCGATGGTTTTGTTGTAGTTAAGACAAAGAACAAGAAACAAGGTCAAAAGAGGTCCTTTCAGGAGAGACAGGGGGAGGATTCCTTCAACAGATTCGAGGTCCTAGAGGATATCAGCCAGCAAGAAGTTAATCTGGGGTCTATCCCTCTGGATCAAGGTGCATCGGGGGGGGGGGGATCGAAAAGTGTAATTGAGGATTCTACCTAGGCCCTGCTAGTGGTTGGAAGCCAACAGATGGAGATGGATCAGCCAGTAGGGGTCTAGCTGGGTCCCACTCCTAGCTTGGAGGAGCATCTGGTTGAGGGGAAGGGTTCTCCAATAGCTTTGAAATTGGACTTGTATGGGATGAAAAGTAATAAGTCCTCCACCCTCCTGGGTCTGCATCAGAAAGATATTAAGAAAAGTGCTTCAGAGAAGAGCTCAAAGGCTAGCAGAAAGAAGGACCTAGATAAGATCAAATTGATGGGGGAGAACTTGGTTGAGTCAAGGTCAGTAAAGACTTTGGATTCGCATTTTTCCAATCCCCCTAAATGATTGTGCTTTCATGGAATGTGAGGGGCTTGAACAGTGGACCTAGACAAAAAGTTGTTTGGGATTTGATTAGGAATCATTCACCAGATGTCCTATTTTTGCAAGAAACTAAACTCTCAGTGGAGAGTATGATGGGTCTAGTGCCAAAGTTGTGGGGGAGAGGTGAATGTTAGTGTGTTGGGGCTGTTGGATCCTCTGGAGGGGTGGTATGTCTTTAGAACCCTTCAAGATTTCGTTCGGTCTGGTAGGCTGCATCCAAATCTTCTTTATCTGGGGTTATCTCTAGTCTTGAGATTGGGGAACCCATTCTGTTTTCTAACATCTATGCCCCTATAGATTTTCTGGGTAAGCAAAACCTATGGTCCCATATTTCTTGTACGTGAAGGCTGGCCCCTTTTCATCCTTGGATTATGGCAGGCAACTTCAATGCTATCCTCGAGTTGAGTGAGAAGAAAGGGGGTGTCATGCAATTGGAACCTTCTTCTATCTTGTTCCAGGATAGTATATCCTTGTTGCAGCTTGTTGATATTAAGCCTAGCAATGGTATGTTCACTTGGAAGAATAGGAGGATGGGAGAGTATTGGATTGGAGGCTGGACCGTTTCCTGGTCTCTAGTTTCTGGATTGGGGGAGAGTGGTCCACAAGTTCCGAGATTCTTGACTGGAGAGGGTCAGATCACTGGCCCATCAAGCTGGTTTCTTCTTTGGCTCGGGTTGCTCACTCTCCCTCTTTCAAGTTCCAACTTATGTGGCTTCGGGATCCTTCCCTTTAGGTCCTCGTTGCGGAGTGGTGGAGGAGGGGGAAGCCACCCTTTGGCACTGCCATGTACTCTTTTGCCAAGCAGCTACAATATGTTAAGTATCAGCTTAAGCAGTGGAACTACCAGGGCTTCAGGAATATTTTTCATGCAAAGAAAGCTGCTCAACTGGTGTTGAATGGGATCACCAGTGAAATTAGAGAGCAAGGCTTATTTGAGGAGCTTCTTAGAGATGAGGAAAGGGTTGTCAAAGTGGTTGAGGAATGGGAGCTTTGAGAAGAAATATACTGGAAGCAGAGAGCTCGTATTGATTGGCTAAAGGAGGGGGACAAGAACACTTCTTTCTTCTTCAACTCTATGAAAGCAAGAAGACATGGTAACTCTATTCCTATTTTGGTCAACAATAGAGGCAAGTAGTGTTTATCCTTGCAGGGGATCTCTAGGGAGTCGTTACAATTCTTTCAGGCCCAATTCAGGGAGGACCCCCCGGGCGATTCAGTGGTAGAGAATCAGGTTCTTGATTGCATTCCATCTATGGTCACGGGGGAGATGAATGAGCAGCTTTTGTGTCCTATTTCATTAGATGAGCTGGAAAGGATTGTCTTTCACATGAGGAAAGGAAAAGCTCCTGGCCCAGATGGGTTTCCGGTGGAGTTCTTTCAAGAATTATGGGATATTATCAAATTGGATTTATTGGATGTTGTCTAGGAGTCCCAGAGGAACAAGCAAATGCTTAGGGCGTTGAATGCTACTTTCATTGCTTGTATCCCTAAGTGTGAAGGGGTTGACCGGTTAGGACAGTTCCGCCCTATCTCCCTCTGCAATGTGGTTTATAAGATCATCTCTAAGCTGATAGCGGATAGATTGAAGAAGTGCTTGGGGAGGGTCATCTTTGAGGAGCAAAGTAGTTTTGTGGAAGGTCACCAAATTCTAGATGGTGTGGTCATTTCTACGGAGACCATTCATTCTATGGCTTCATCCAGGGAAAAAGCTATGTTTATCAAGCTGGATATGGCTAAGGCATATGATAGAGTCTGGTGGTCCTTCCTTCAGAAGATCCTCAAGGCCTTTGTTTTTGTTGATGAGTGGGTCCAGTGGGTTATGAGTTGTGTTACGACTACTTCTTTCTCAGTGCTTATTAATGGAGACCATACTGAGCTATTTGGTACTTCTAGGGGTCTTCACCAAGGGGACCCTCTCTCACCTTATTTATTCATTCTCGTGGCTGAGGGTTTGGGGAGGCTGATTAAGCAGAATGTGGGTCTGGGTACTATTCAGGGTTGGAGATGGGGTAATGACCTCCAGCCGTAGTCACATTTGTAGTTTGTGGATGACACGACCCTTATGGGGCTGGCTTGGGTTAGAGAAGCTACTAATCTACGGAAGGCCTTGGATGTTTATCTTGAGGCCTTGGACCAGTAAATCAATGAGGATAAATATTCTATCATCTTCTTCAATACTCCTGCAACTATTCAAAGGAGGATTTCTCTTATTCTGAGATTCCAAGTTGGTTCCTTGCCCTTGAGCTACTTGGGTATTCCTATTTCTCTTGGCAAACCTCCTAGGGAGTCTTGGCAGGGCATTTTGGATAAGTTTCTCTCAAAGGCTGATCATTGGACTCATAGATGGCTATCCTTTGCTGGGAGGGTCTAACTGATTCAGTCGGTGGTTCAGGCTCTTCCGATCTATCATTGTATGCTTCATGTGGCTCCTAAGTGGTTCTTGAAGGGATTGGATTCTCTGGCTAGGCAATTCTTATGGGCAGGCAATCTTTCCTCATCCAAATGGAGTCTGGTCAATTGGAACTTAGTGTGTTGCCCGAAGTAGTTGGGGGGTCTTGGTTTGAGGCAGTCTATTCTTTTTGGGGAAGCACTGGCTACTAAATTATATTGGAGGTGGTGTGTGGAATAGGATCGTGGCTAGGCTAGGATTTTGGCCAACAAATATATGATGAGGATCCCGAAGGAGGAAATCCCTAGGTATCTACTTGAGGGAAAGGGCTTTTCAATTTGGGTCACTCTCAAGAGGGGGGCTGCTCTCATTAAGTTTGGGCTCTTTTGGATTTGTAGAAGGGGGGAAGAGGTCCTTTTCTGGAATGATTCTTGGGATGGTTATCCTCCCATCCTTGATCAGTTTCCTCATCTTGGGAATCTGAGCCAAAGGTTTTTAGAGGTGGGTTGGTCAAGGGTGAGTGAATTTAAGGCTTCTTATAGGTGTGGTAGGCTAGATTTGGAGCGGTGGAAGGCTCCTAATGAGTGGCCAGTTGCTGGGATGGAGGATGAGTGTGCAAAGTTGCAGGGCATTCTGAAGAGTAGACACTGTAGCTTCCTCAAGGGAAGGGATGGGCTTGCCTGGTCTCCAAATCCTAAGGGAGTTTTTATGGTGGCTAGTGGATACCGGGAATTGTTGAACTGAGGACTGGAGGAAGGGGAGGTGAACTGGTGGAAACATGTGTGGAATAATGTTTCTTGGCCGAAGTGTAACTGCTTTGCCTGGACCTTGGCTTTGAATAAATGTCTAACCTGGGACAATATCCGCAAACAGGGATTCTTGGGGCCTTCTATCTATGTTTTGTGTGGTAATGGAGAGGAAGATTCCTCACACCTGTTCTTCAGATGTCCCTTCTCAAAGCTTATTTGGCATTATTGGTGGGGGGTGTGGAAGCATCTGTGTGTCCAAGCGGACTCTCTGGTGGAGTTCTGGAGCAGTTTGGGTAGACCTCCTATCTTGTCCTCCTTCCTCCAAACTGTCTAGTATATTGGGCCCATCTTCATTCTATGGCAGATCTGGCTCAAGAGGAATAGAAGGATCTTTTGTGAGGTCAGATTGTTTGTTCAACAAGTTTGGAATAGGATTATTGCCATGATCCGGGAGACAGTGGAAGCCAAATGTGAGGTGAATTTTCCGTTGAGTAGAGATGAGGCAGACATTGTGAGTAGGTTTGGCCTACAAGAGCTGACTCCAGCCTCAGCATGTGTCAGGAGAGGTAGAAGGGCTACGAAGAAGGTTCAAAGGGTGGGAAGGTGGATACCCCCTCAGGATGGGATTATCAAGATTAATACTGATGACTCATCTAGGGGTAACCCAGGCCCAGCTGGTGTTGGGGGTGTTGGCAGGAATAGTAGGGGGGAGGTAGTTTTCCTCTTTTCGGTTCATAAAGGGAGACACTCTAATAATTTCATGGAGGGATTTGCAATTCTCTATGCCCTTGAATGGGCTTCGGAGCAGGGTCAAAGGCATGTGATTTGTGAATAAGACTCACAAATTATTGTTAACTTGTTGAATGAGCAGAAGGTTAATGGGATACAGTGGCAGTTGGCAGGGATTGTTCAGTAGATTCTCCATATTATCTCTGTAATGGAGTAGGTGTCTTTTATCCACATCCCTAGAGAATGGAATAGAGCAGTTGATTGTCTGGCAAAGTGGGCCTTAGAACATGATAGTGATTGGAAGGTTGAAGGTTGGGAGCACCTTTCTAAGGATCAATCTTAGGATTTGTAGAAGATTTTTACTGAGGATATGGAGGGTTAGGTTGTTGTTTGTAATGGGGCTGGCTTGATGGTTCTATCCCGGGGCTCGGGGCTCGAGCTCTCTTTGTAATTCTGGTTCTCAAGTTTCAATAAAGTTTTTACCCCTTTTATTCAAAAAAAAAAACTAATAAATAAATCTATTTTATTTATTTAAATCCCCCACTTGTATTTATGCAAGTTGCATCTATTTGATTGAAATAACGTAATTTTATTTTAATTAAATTCATTTTCCCTCCACTTGCATTTTTCTACATCTCCCACTTGCCTCCTAAACCCCTTCTAGATTCTTCTAATCACTTCTAAATTAGCCTAATCCATCTCCTAAATATTGTCACATCCCTAAGCAAAGGGAAGTCACTTCTCAAACCCTCAAAGTCTTCCAGACCATTAAAGGCTCTTATATAATCATTAATGGTTAAACTCAACCTTCTTGCATGATTAGAGACTTTCTCTCTAACTCAACCCTCATCTAACCCAAGGGTCTCATCAAGCATTGAAGGCTTTAACCTTGGTTATCCCTTTAACCCTTGCACAAAATTTTATCCTTTGGATAAAAGCTTTATCCAATCTCCTAAGGTAACCTTCATGTCTCCTCAAGCATTAAATGCTTCTTTCATCTCTTCTCAAGCAACCTCTTGTTGACAATTGTCACCATTTCATTGGTGAGAATTGTAAACATGGATTGATAACTTTCAATCCTGTCCCTTGCTAAGATTATCCAATATTGACCATCCATTGCCCTATTTTCCCTATAAATAGAGCTCTCATTCTTCATTTTCATATATCCAAATTTCATGCATTAACTTATAGTCATTTTACTAAGCATCAAGCCTCTCTTTGTTAAAACACATTAAACAGTTAGAAGAATTTTTAATATCATAGCATATCCATGTTAGGATAGTATATCTTGTTAGGATAGGATTACTAATCTTTATCATAGCATCATATTCATACTAGTTTAAAATCATTCTAGTTTCAATATCATACATATCTAGGAATACATTCATGCTTATAATCAAACATCACTCGTTCTTGGAGTTGTCATTCCTAAGTCACTTTTCTCAGTGATCTAAGAGAAAAGACATTGACTTTAGGGATCCTATGAGATAGAGAACAATGGAACACCCATTGGGAAGTTGAGCTAATCAATATAGCTCCTATAACTTGCACCAAGAGTCCCATTGGTGTGTAGACACTTTGAAATCATACTTTTACGTTCTTGTCACCCACATTTCCCGCACACATTTTTGGTTCCCACTGTGGGGTCCGACCCCATTAATCACATCATTTTTTATGCAGGATCAAGATTGCAAGCATGTGGAAAAGTTGTATTAGCGCATTGGACCCTTTCATTAGCACGTTGGAACATTTCATTAGCGCTTTTGGTTCAATTTTTAGTGCATCAGACTCTTTCCCTAGCGCATATAGACTCTAGGATAGCGCATAACATTCTGGTTTTATTCTATGCATTAGAACAACAACGTAGCGCATCTGGAAACTAGTGTAGTGCATTCAGCAGATAGGGTAGCGCATCTGCACTTTTTAGTAGTGCATCTATGCAGTGGGCTAGCACATAGCTCTGACAGAGAAAAAGACAAAATTGTAACTGAAGAAAGAAAGATTTAGGCTTGTGAAACCCATCATCATGATTTTGATTTTTCCTGCTAATTGACTATGTGCAAGTGCTAACGTTTTTATGCAGGAACATAAGGAGTTAGTCTAGTTTTCTTTGCTTTCTTTCAAAGTTAGTAAAAAGAACTCACCTTTCTTTTTTTTGCAAAAGCTTAAAATCAACCCCATGATTTCTTTGGGATGCATAAAATGAACTTCATGCTTTCCTTTTGGTGTTTAAAACAAAACTCAATCTTTTCTTTATTGCATGGATAAAAAGAACAACAAAGCGAATTTTTCATTCTTGCAAGTTAGGAAAACACTTCAATTTGGGTTTAAAAAGAACAAAACAAATTTACTTTTCAGTTTGCAAAGGTAAAAAGAACTTCACCTTCCTTTGGTGCATAAAAGGATTCATTTTGATTTTTCTTGCAAAGAATAAAAGAACCTCATCTTTATTTTTGTGCAAGGCAAAAGGAAAATTTTCACTTATCAACTTTACTTTTGTTGACCAATATCACAATTTCTGTTGTTGACCAAAATTTCCATTTTTAGATAGAAAATCATTGCTATGCAAAGTTAAAAAGAACACCATGTTTTTTTGGAGAAAAATCTCCAAGTAGAAGTTAGCAAATCATTACTTTGGAAGCTAAAAAGAACTTTCTTGCTTTGTCTCAAAAGTGGAAGGTATATGCTCTCCCATTAACTGGGTGACCAAAAAGCCAAACCACTCTTATGCTTTCTTTATTTCAAGTATTTAAATCCTTTAGAAGGCCTGCCCTCTTGAGTTTCTCTTAGAGCGCCATTAATGGTTGGTGAGAGGAGAACGACCTAAGTGGGAAACAACTTTATCGCCAAGTATTCGAACCCACTATAATCAAATGTGGAGGCTGACGAAAGTCCCTTTCAATGGTTTTTCTCAGTGATTAGCCTTCCCCCAATATCTTTAAGATACGTAAATCCTTTGTTCTAAAGGTTGGGAAGCCTCCTGAGGGAGTTTATCACTGAAGACCAAATGGAAGCCTGATTAAAAACTTTAGCACTAGAAACCTTGAACTGAGTCAGTATCCAAACATTTTCACCATCATAGTGCAAGGGTGGGGAAGAATCTACCCCCAAGATCACTCACCATATATCTCCCAAGATAACTACTCAATTGTGAAGCAATTCACTTTGAGTTAATTTCTGGCAAAAGGCAAAAAAATGGGCGCCCTCTAGGGGGTGGCACGACTGTTTGAGCTAACGAAGTATCGAGACTAGTGGGCTATGATGTTGTTAATGATCCTTGAATAAAGAGTCTTTCTGATTTGTATTACTTGTTATCTAATCCAGTGAAAACGTCGGAGATTTGAATACATCCTCACAGAACATACACTAATTGTCTAGCATACACAAAATTTATTATCTCTTTCATGTTGTGTTTGCAATTTATTTTTCAGAAAATCATCCATCCAAAAACACAAGTTAAAAATACCCAAAAAATAGCAGAAGCAAAGAAATTAGGGCAGCTTAGCACGTAGGAGCAACATCCTAGCGCATATCAACCATTCTATAGTGCATTTCAACCAAAACATAGTGCTTTAAGCAGTCACATTAGCGCATAACCAATATCACACTGGTAAAACTTTCAGTAGAGCTTTTAGGCACCAGTCTAGCACATTTAAACATCATCTTAGCGCATAGGAGGCATACTTTCTAGCACTTTTATCTTAGACAGTAGCGCATATAAAGGACATATTAGCGTGTGACTCTTCCAATCAAGTCAATTTCAAATGATTTGAGTCAGCACATAGGAAAGGCATCTTAGCGCATAGAGAACATTCTGTGGCACATATAGAACATTCTGTGGCGCATCCAGTCTCTATCTTAGCACATATTCAAAAACCCAGAAAAATAGAGAGCTAATCAGACCTTTTAAAAAAAATTCATCCACAGTCTTGAGTACCCTTTTTGGTCTTTTACCAAACTCAGCAATCAAAATCCGAATCAAATTATCAGAGAAAACAATTCCATTATCAAAAAGCATCCTTAGAACAAAAAATTTCAAATCTTAAACTAGCTCGAGATAAGACTTCATCCAACAAAATCAGGCAGTATCATAACATTGATCAAAGTTCCACCATCTAACAGATTTTATCAAAAACAACATACCTAGTTTAATCCTTAAGTCATCAAATCAAGTTTCCATATCGGGATACTTTTTATCCATATCATTTGACACACTTTGTCATGGAGGCAAATCTAACTAAACCTCTACTTGATAAAGTAAGCTTGAGTATTCAAATAAAGCATCCCAATCCAACATCAACGAAAACCATTGATCATTCATGTATAACCACTCCTCATATTTTGAGAAGAACAAGTCTTCATCACCAAACTAAGTTGAAGAAGAGACAACCTAGTTCTAAGACACTTGCAAAAAGGAATAAGTTTCTCTACATCAATCGCCAACTCTTTGCATCACATCGCGCATTCTTGCATCACATGCGATTGTATATCCAAGGCAAAACAAACGAGTTTGACAAAGAACCCTTGAGAAGTAGAGTTTATATTCAGAAAGCTGCATTCAACCAATGCCTAAATGGAGGAGGAAAGATCAACCCCGCTTTATTCTCACAGTTTTGTGTCACATATAATGAAGCTCGACCCGAACCACCTACACCACCTAGAACTCCCATATAAAACGAAGAATTCATCATGGTGGAAATTTACTAAATGCCCACTGTCACTTGATGTCAAAGAAACAAACAAAGAGAATCACAACCAGA
This sequence comes from Cryptomeria japonica, assembly GCF_030272615.1. NCBI lineage: Eukaryota > Viridiplantae > Streptophyta > Pinopsida > Cupressales > Cupressaceae > Cryptomeria > Cryptomeria japonica. The sequence continues at coordinate 676,526,181 of NC_081408.1, read as the reverse complement.
ATCAAATATGGGTCATAGATTATCTAACCCTTTTGATGAGTATGCTAATATGGGAGATACAAATATCACCGAGGAACTTCTCCAAGAGTGTTAATAAAACCCATCATTCCAAAGGCTCATGGAAAGACTTATTGAAGCAGACAAAGGAAAGTATATACTCATGCTAACTAGCAAAGGAGTTAGAATTCCTGAACATTTTGATACCGAAAACTTAAGGAATGTAGATGAAAGAATTTTTAGAACAAGGTCTAGAAATTATACCTATCAAGACCAACAAAGAGAAGAAGATACACATGACCCGGAAATCATACATGAACAAAATAACACCCCTGAACACAACCATGCCCGCAATCGAGACAATCTTAATGAAAGGGAGGAAAATCTCCCTCGATGTACAAATGCACCCATGGTCGCTCTTACAAAACAAATCCAAATGATGCAAAGGAAAATGCAAGACATGCAACAAGGAAGCATGGTACGGTACTCCATTGACGAGATCTGTCCTTATCCTTTTGACAGGAGATTGAACATGGTACCTTTTCCCCCAAATTCAGATATACCAAAGTATGACAAGTGCAATGGTAAAAGTGATCCCCGTGATCATGTTCGGGAATTTTGTACCATAAGCCTAGAGTTTCCTCACGATGACACTTACTTAATGAGGTTATTCCCACATAGTTTGGGAGGGCAAACAATGGAGTGGTTATCTAAACTCACACCTCCCATCAGATCATTTGATGAGTTGGTAAACAAATTTATCACACAATACTCCTATAATATTCAACACGCAATCACCATATTGGATGTGTGTAACACCAAACAAAAGAACAATGAAACATTCATGGTGTTTCTTTAGTGTTAAAGACGCATGGTTTCAAGATATCCTCGAGACATGCCTGAAAAAGAAAAGATGGAGATCTTTATCGATAATCTAAATAGTGAGATGAGTTATCAACTCAAGCTCCAATGCATACCATCTTTTGCCAAATTGATAGAAAATGGAATCCAAGTAAAGGAAGCCTGCATCAAGAAAGGAACATTGAAGTTCTATAAGGAAGGAGCTAACTCATCAAACACTCACCCCTTTAACAAACAAAACAACAAAACTTTAGACAAATCCATATTTTGGACAAGGAACAAAAACACTGTTAACGATGGAGTAGTTGATGCTAATGATGTGAAGTCCAAACAACTAGTTTTGGTTTTATCGGGTAACCCACCATCTAACAAAAATAAAAAAGGTGTTAATCAAGGCACTAACACTTATTCACAAAATACCAATCAAGGACCTTCAATTTCAAACACCAACAACAATACCCAAGGCAACACCAATAACCAAGGCAACAAGACTAACCGAGGGAATAATACAAACCAGAGAGGCAACACCAACACTTTTTCAAATAGACACACCTACACACCATTAGGGAAAACCTTAGAATCAGCATTTCGAGAACTCCTGGCGAACAAAATTATCACATTGCCAGCCATAAACAACTTTCAACCCCAAGTCAAACCACCTTGGTGGAATGACTCGCATTTTTGTGATTTTCATCGAAACAAAGGACATCACATAAATGATTACATGAGGCTTAAGAATATCGTTTAGGACATGACTGATAGAAGTGATTTGACAATTGATGGTTTCAAAACAAATGGTGACCATGACGCCTTTAAAAATCCTCTTCCAAATTACAACAAGGGAGGAGCTTTAACATCAAATGATACCAGAGGAGCTCATATAAATAACTTGTACAATAACACCATCAATCACATATCGACAGATGATAACCAAATAAATATCATAAAAATCAACGACAAACAAGATCATGCGTCAATCAATGTGACAACCAGAGCTCAAAAATACATCTTGAAAGGGAATACATCAACATCCACCACTATCTCCAAGACTCAATATAATTTGGTTGATCAATTGCAGAGAACTCCCACTCAAATATCCATACTCGAGCTACCCAAACTCTCACCAAAACATAAGGACATCTTAGAGCAAGCACTTGTCGAAACAAACATCCCTAAAGATCTGGACGTTGATAGATTCCAAGCCATGTTGGCTCATATGATAGGGCCTCATAATCTTACATTTTTTGAACACGATGATGTCTCCTTGAATCATCTGCATAACACTCCACTCCATATCAAAGTCCTAGTCTATAAACATTGAGTTAAGAGAGTGTTAATAGATGGAGGAGTTGGTCTCAATATCTGTACTTTAAAGCTTATCTGTGCATTGGGCTTCTCTGAGCAATCTATTGATCCAAACAAGAAGATCACCATTAAGGCCTATGATGATGAAGAAAGGTCATCCAAAGGAACGGTGATACTACCTATTCAGGTAGGACCAATACAAAAGGACACTATGTGCCAAGTCTTAGACATAAACTTAACATACAATGTTCTATTGGGTCATCCTTGGATACATGAAATGCAAGCAGTTCCTTCAACATATCATCAGTGTATCAAATTTGTGTACAATGGACAGGAAATTTCCATATCTACAGATAATAACCCTTTCCAACATTGCAATGCTATGGGGGCAGCACAAGACAGCCTAGTTCCACACAATAGGGAGGCTCAAGCTTCCTTAGCATTCGATCATCATCAAGACAAACTCAAGTCCTTATCCATAGACTTCAAGAAAAAGATGAAAAACAAAGATCAAGGCATGGGGGAATACTCTTTTGAATCCATGTGTCTATCAAAATTGCCAACATTGCCAAAATCTTATGGGCAACCTTCAACATCAACACATCAAGTAACCCAACCCATCACCAAGTTTGATGGCAAATTTATCCAATTGGGCACACTAGAAAATGAATTAGAAGAGAAAGACATCCTTAGTTGGCTATACAAGGATGAGGAAGAGGTCAAAGTGACTACTCTAGAGGTGGCCATACCAACACAACAATATGGAAAAGGATTCTAAATCATGCAACGGATGGGATATAATAGCAAAGGACCTATAGGCAAGTGTCAAGAAGGCATTACAGAACCTCTAGAACCTCCTTAACAATTTTCACGAGACAAAACAGAACTGGGATATGGACACAGTATACCACCTAGGCCAAAACAAAACAAGTATCAGAAACCTCAATGGAAAGCAAAGAAGAAATACAATGACAACTCATGGCAGGAAGTGCTACACCAAGTAGCTGAAATGACAAGGAAAGAGAAAGAACACCAAGAAATAGAGAAACAACAAGAGGAACTGGCCATTCAAAGAGAACAAGCCTCTTATAAGAAAGTACATCATGTGCAAGAACCTATTCAAAACAAGGCAAAGTCACCACTTGAAGAAATCACTACTCCCCAAGGAGAAATAGTGTATGAACAAATGCAAAGGGTATGAGCAGGATCTGATTTTGAATCAGAAAAAACTACAAGACCGGTATCAATTATCAGAGATCTTTTCTCACCCTACAATGTACCTATTAGCAGTAGTGAGAAACTTTGGGACAGTACTTATGAAACTGATTCTAATGACTATGAATGGGATAGTTATTGAGATATTACTGAGGATATTGAGGTAGGTATTATCCATTCACCCACACCCCTTTCTCAGAAGAGACAAGGTGCAGAGTCTCGATCACTTGAATTCAAACCATGACATATCTACGAGGCTAAAGAGAACAAGCAGCAGCAATACGAACAAGTCTACATCGAAGACCTTGACAATATCATTGACCTAACCAGCATCCCAAATAACTATAACGATGCCTCTATCATGACACTTGCCACAGCCGATCTCAACCCACCAAATGACTCTCTACCACTTGTATTTTCTGATTTGATAGACTGGGAAGAACCTGAGCACCATGATATACCCATTTTCCTAGATGATGAATCCATTGTCCATTATCTATGTATAGAAAATCCAGAAACATGCTCTACTAGCAAACAAAATAATGATATTTGCAATCAGGAGAGTGCCAAGTCTCTCAGTTGCAAAAATGAAAGAAACCAAGGGTCTAATATTGAAAACCAGTCAATGGCAGTATTAGATCACAAAAAAGTAAAAATAAAGGATGCATCTGCAGGTGAAAACCTTTTTGAGGCACCTAAAGATGGGAGACTTGACAGTCTTCTTGAACACTACCAAGAGTGGTAACCCATATTGATCGAGCCCACTCAATCAGTAAACATCAATATAGAAACAATAGTCAAAGCTATACACCCAGCAGAATCACTGACAGAAGAAGATCAACCAGATTTTATCAAATTCTTTAAAGAAAAGCAAATCAATTTTGCTTGGTCCTATGCAGATATGCCTGGAATAGATCTAAACCTGATCATGCATCATTTATCCATCGCTCTAGGAGCTAAGCTGGTCAAACAGAAATTAAGAAAGATGAATCTGCATGTGGCATTATTGGTAAAAGCTGAACTAAAGAAGTTATTAGACGTCAGATTCATTCAACCTATAGACTATGCTGAATGGATTTCAAACATTGTACCAGTTTCAAAACCTAATGGAAGCATTCGAATATGCATAGATTTTAGAGATGTCAACAAATCCTGTCCAAAGGATGACTTTCCTTTGTCCAGCATCAACATAATTGTGGATCTAATAGCAGGCCACACAATGTTATCATTAATGGATGGTTTCTCTAGCTATAATCAAATCAAAATTGCCTAAGAGGATCAAGATAAAACTGCGTTCACCTATCCATGGGGAACGTATTCTCGGAACGTCATGCCTTTTGGCTTAAAGAATGTTGGGCAACTTATCAAAGGGCCATGATGACAATCTTCCATGATATGATGCATACCTTCATGGAGGACTATGTGGATGATTTACTAGCTAAATCATACACTTGAGTAGAACATCTGGGCATATTAGATAAAATCTTTCAAAGATTGGAACGGTTCAAGGTCAAACTCAACCCTAAGAAGTGTGTCTTTAGGGTCACATCAGGAAAATTATTAGGCTACATTGTGTCCACAAAGGGCATTGAAGTAGATCTAGCTAAGGTACAGGCCATCATGGAGATGCCACCTCCCAGGAGCATTAGCCAACTCAAATCTCTACAAGGACAGTTGCAGTCTATCCGGCGATTCATAGCCCAACTAGAAAATAAATGCCTACTATTCAATCATCTTCTACATAAGAACATACCTTTTAGATGGGAAGCCAAGTGTGCGGAATCATTCTACCAACTCAAGCACTATCTAATGAATCTGCCAGTTCTGGTACCACCAATAGCAGGGAAGCTGCTCATTCTCTACATCTCAACAACGGAAGTATCATTGGGGGCACTGCTAGCACAAGAAGATCAAGAAGGCAAGGAACGAGCTATTAAATGGATATGAGCTAAATTACACATTCATTGAGAAGGCTTGTTTAGCTGTGGTGTTCGCCTCTCAAAAGTTCTATCACTACATGCTAGCTCATACAATCAAGCTAATAGAAAAAAATGATCCTCTCAAGTATCTACTCAGCAAAGCATCTCTTACAGAACAATTGGCTAAATGGGTCATGATTCTTGGTGAGTTTGATATCCAGTACATAGAGCATCGGGCTATCAAAGGATAGGTAATTGAAGATCAACTAGCGGAAGCACCACTACTAGATAAACAACCAACACAGGTGGAATTTCTAGACATGGATGTCCTTACTATCACACCGAAGGAATAGACCTTGTACTTTTATGGGTCCTATAAAGAACATGGATCGGGTGCCAGCATCTTGTCCGTCACTCCAGAAGAGAACATAATTCCACGATCTTATAGACTGATGTTTTCATGCACCAACAACATAACTGAATATGAAGCCTTGGTCATAGGAATCAAAATGGTTGTGGAATGGAGAATCACATAATTGAGAGTCTATGGGGATTCTCAATTAGTCATCAATCAAATCAACGATGAATATCAAGGGATTCTCAATTAGTCATCAATTAAATCAACAATGAATATCAGACAAAGGATGATAAACTAATTCCCTATAAGAGAATGGTGGATGATTTCAAATGGTACTTTGTACACATCACCTTCAAACAAATACCAAGGTTGGACAATAGAGTAGTTGATGCAATGGCCACTATTGTTTCACTACTGCAAATTCCAAAGAAATGGAGTCGTTATGAGTTCTTGGTAGAGCAACTATTTTCCCCAGCCTATGACAATTCTACATCCCAAGTCATATGCCTTAACCAGTTCAGACTCCCCTCTATACAGGACAATCTATGAATATCTTAAAAACAATACCCTACCACTCAACCTATCTCGTAACCAAAAATGCAGCTTTATCTGGCAAGTTGCCCGTCACACCTTAACTGCTCACACACTTTACCATCGAGGTCTAGATGGTACTCTTCTTCATTGCCTTGATCGTAATGAATCTGACTCTACCTTACATGAGCTTCACGAGGGTATCTATGGCATGCATTCAAGTGGTCCTACTCTCACTAAGAAACTTCTGAGAATGGGATATTACTGGCCGACAATGGAGAAAGACTCTTATCAATCTACAAAGAAATTTCCTAAGTGTCAAATTCATGCCAATCTTATCCATGCACCAGCATAGGAGCTACAGTCATTTACATCTTGGCCTTTCTATCAGTGGGGACTTGATTTAGTTGGGAAAATCCATCCTTCCTCTTCAAATGGACACAAGTTCATTATCACTGCAACAGAGTATTTCACAAAGTGGATTGAAGCAGTCCTGATGACCACAGTAACTGGAAAATAGATTGCCTCATTTATTCTCAATTATCTAATTTGCAGATACAACATTCCAATTTCCATCATCACAGACAATGGGCATCCTTTCAAAAATCAAGACGTATGAGAGCTATGTGAAAGATTCAAAATTCAACATCGCTTCTCTACACCTTACTACCCACAAGGGAATGGTCAAGCAGAAGCATCAAATAAAACAATTATCAAAATCCTCAAGAAAATAGTAAATGATGCAGGTAAGGATTGGCATGTACAACTCAATCCAACACTCTGGGCATACAAGACTAGCATTTAGACACCTATAGAAGCTACACCATATTCATTGTCGCATGGATCAGAAGCAATTCTACCTCTTGAGGTAGAAATACCCTCTCTCAGAGTATCTTTGAAAGGCCTCATACCAAATGAGGAATATCGAGTAAACAAATTGCATGAACTAGAGCTTCTAGATGAAAAACAACAACATACCTATGATCATCTCAAAGCATACCAACAACAAATGTGTAGAAGCTACAACCATAGAGTCATCCCTAGGGCTTTCAAAATTGGTGATCTTGTACTCAAAGAAAATCCTAGAAATCAACAAGATCACGAAAAGAAGGGGAAGTTTAAACCTAACTGGTTGGGTCCTTTTGTCATCATATCAGCCTATGTATCAGGTGCCTATCAGTTAACAACTTTGGAAGGAGATGTGCTCGATGAACCAACCAATAGAATCCATCTGAAGAAATTCTACACTTGAGTCATCTGATGCACAGAAAAAGCGAAAAATGCAAAAAAAAAGAAGTACAAACCAGGTAGTGAAAACTTGGCAACAGGTGCTAGTTGTGAGTGACTGGCTCCTCTATCTATCAGTACTCATATCTTTGAACCATCCAGGTCATAGCTAAATGGCCATCGCCCAACACTTATTCATGTAGCCTTATCCCGAACATACTTAGCATAGTCACTGTCATTAATTATCAAAGAAACAGTTCTCCACCTCATATCCACCATGGCTTGGTGATCACCATATGTATTCACATTGATAGATATTTGTGGCTAGGGGCAGCATTCTTCTCACTTTAACCATTCTAACAAAAAACAACAAGGATCCCAACATGCTAAGGAAACCATGTCAACAACTGCTCATCAGGCTATAAATCAAGACCATTATACAACTACAACTTTAACACACACATGATGGATGATTTTCTGAATTATAAATTGTTTACATCTGGCATAAAGTTTTGACTATTTTGTATCTTAACATTTTTTGCACTTTAGACCTTTTGAGTTTCTCGAGGATGCATCGGGCTAGAGAAAGCAATGAAGGAATCTGATATTTTTTTTGGTTTTCTGTCTATGAGGCGATCATTCGTACGATGCAAATATTGTCTCGAGACATGATTGGAAACATGTCATTGAAGACATTGTTCCACTTTGCACCTACAAATGGTTAACTCTTGTATGTTTTATGCAAGCAACACTCAAGTCATCTTGGTTCAATTATACCTCGACGCTTGTGTCATCTTGCAATATCAAAATCCATGTAAGTTTCACTCGGGTCATTATGGTTCAATTATACCATTATGCTTGTATAAAATTTCAACATATCAAAAGCTCAATGATGACAACCAAAAACAGAGCACACACAAGTGACTAAACATGAATGACAACGACAGAATAAAAGTGATCATTAGTTGCATATCATTTTAATCATGCATTCAGCTGCATATCATTCTTAAGCTTCCATTAGCTGCATACCATTTACATCTCACATCATTATCATACATCTCATTTTCAAGATACATCTCACATCATTATCATACATCTCATTTTCAAGATACATCTCACATCATTATCATACATCTCATTTTCAAGATACATCTCACCTCATTATCATAAATCTTATTTTGAAGATACATCTCATAAATCAAAGTAATCAATGCAAATACATCATCACAGTCTAATCTCATCATAAATCATGCATCATCATAAAAAACAAGAGCATCATTATCTAAGCATCACATCATCATCATAGAATCATCATATCAATGCATATCATCAATCATCATCAATAACACGTGGATCAGAGAAAATCAATGCCATATATATATCTCAAAAATGGTCATAATGTACAAGGGATATCATGTCTATCAGAATACAACAAAAATGATCAAAATACAACAGAGACAAGTCTCTCAGGTATGACTATCTCCTGAGGTTGACAGTCTCGAATCAGATGTCCCAACCCCTGGATCTCCACTAGGTGGATCACATTGGGCCGGCCTAGTAACACCTCTGCTCTTTGTCCTCGTATGACTACGAGCAGATTGACTGGTTGCATAGCTAGGAGCTCTGTGATCTCTAGGGACCACCTCCTCATATAAACACCTATAGTACTCAGCCTTCTTGGCCATGTACTGTATCTCTCTCAGTGTGTCTTGCATCGGGGCACCACTTATCTCTCTCTCCAATCTCTTAGAAAGATCCTCTGCCTAGCCCCAATGCTCTCTTTGTATCTAACTCTGCCATAATCTGTGTAATCTGGTGTTGTTGTGCTAGCACCTGTGCCTGTAGATCCTTCATTGTGACCTGTAGGGCTCTAATATGTGAATCCTCTCGATGGGTGGGTACCCTAATATGAATGAGTACCTGTGTCATGGTCCCACCCATACCTATCCATGGTGCCAGTGGAGGTAGAACATCAGATCTCCTCCTCTGAGCAGGTCGCCTAACATCCTCTATACCACCCATCACCACTATCACTACACCTACCCTACCAAGCCCACCAACACCAAGAATGATCCCTCCTCCTCTACCTCAATCTCCCCCTTGTCCTCTATCTCCTCTATCTCTCCCACCATCTCCCCCTCATCCTCTATCTCTCCCTCTATCTCCTCCTCTACCACCTCCTCCACCACCTCCTCCCTCATCTCCACCTCCATCTCCTACCTCCTCTCCCTCATCTCTCTGTCACACTCCCCCTCGTCTCTCTAGCTTCTCATCATCATCATTAAAAGCAGGTAAAATCTTTATTGAATCAAATATCCGTGCCACTACATGTGCCACGAAGGATGCTGCAAACTCCTTTGTCATCCCAGCATCGATGACCCTAGCTCCATAATCCCAGATCTATCCTACCAATGTCATATACTCCTCTACCGCCGCTACACTATCCATAGTGGGTCTCCACTCTATTGGTATTTTGATGATGTTTAGTTGTGATTGTCATTGATGGACACACACTTATTTGATGAATGTATTATTCTCAACTGGTAGCTATTCTAACTGGTATTGTATGAATAGTCTTTATTTGATTGAAGACTATCAGTGTTTTAAAGAAGAAGCTTATTGGTCAAGTGGTATGAAGACCTCAAATAGAACGGAGACCTTGAGCGGCAGTTAATCTTTTGATCATATCGACTATGATCAAGTTTTTTAGTCTTCACCTGTTAATCAGTGATTGGTATATGTAATTAACCGGTATACATGTAATGTGTGATGAGTTATCATCCACCGACACTTTAGCAGTGTTTCTGTGTCATTTTACCAAATGTGCCTAGATGCACTGTACCTAGGAAATTGTAATCTAATCCTATTGGACCGACATGAAATCAAGTTCCTATTTAAGGACATCATGTCTAGGGTTTTATAAGGAGAACAAAAGTTGATATGTACGAGTCTTTGAGAGGAAAGGTATCTCATGACTGAGATTGAGAGTGCAAAGCATAGAAGACTGAAGTAATGCTTGAATGCATTAACAAGGAGTTATTAGGGATCTAATCAAGCATTTTGTGCTACTATCTAGATCATTCACTTGTTGATTACTAATATCTTAAACAAGTCTGAAACCCTTAACTGGGTAGGCCCAACCAAGCCTATTGTAAATCCTCTAACAAGGTGGTTCATAGTTGTGGATCTGAAATCCTTTAACAGGGTAGTCTTTAATAGGACTTATCTCCTAATAGAGATCTGGATTCCTAACAGGATCTGTTTTGGTGAAGAACATTGTAAGACCTTAACTGGTTTGACCTTAATCGGTCTGGTTACTATTATGCAAATAGTTGACTTGTGAGTTTTAATCACTATGGTTTTTTCCCATTTGGTTTTCCATGTCAAAATATCTTGTGTTATGGTGATTGTGCTTTTATGGGTGAATGCTTTATTTTCTATTTGGCTTATTTATGTTTTAACTAGTTTATTGTTTAAACTACTACACTGGTCTGCTGGAAAATTGTTTAAGAGTTTGGTTCAGTTCTTAGGAATACTAATTCACCCCCCCTCTTAGTATTCATCAATTGGTATCAGAGCCAACCTTTCCATAAGTCTAACCAACTGAAAGGAGATATGGGACAATACAGTATGACGGAACTCACTCACCATTTGGCTGAATTTGAGAAAGCCTATGATGAACTCAAGATCAAGTTTAAAGCCTCTTTAGTCAAGAGAAGAGAGCTCACTGAGAAGTTGATGAAACTTACCGAAAATAGCTCCTCTGATGAAGTAGACATGGATGCCCTAGTTGGAGAAGTGGAGAAACTAAATGAATCCAAAACTAACCTAAGGAGGGAGTTAGAAAGACTGGCTATCAGAATGAGTCAGGAACTAGAAAATAGGAGAAAAGTTGAAGATTTGGTAAAAGACAAGGAGCATGAGATCTTTAAATTAAAGCAAGAAGTTGGTACCATTACTGCTTATCTACAGGAGGGTAAAGATGAGAAAGAAGAAATGCAAGCTAAACTGAAGGCAACTTTCTCTCAAAATGAAACCTTGGTGAAGACTAATGATGCCCTTTCCAAGGAACTTGTTGAGACCAAAGAAATACTTGCTAAGTTCAACCGGAGTGCTGTCAAGTTAGAACAAAAACTGGAATTGGTAAAACCATCAAAGGATACCACTGGACTTAGTTTCTCTGGATACGAGGAAGGTGAGACCTCTGGAACCAAGAATGATGCACTGAAGAAACAATCAACACCTAAGGACAACAGCGGAAGTAAAGGTAAGCAAAAGTTTAAACCTGTTTTCTTTAACCGTCTTAAGGAAGGACATACTGCCAATGTATGTAGGAGCAAGCCTTACAATAATTTTCCTTATTTTCAAAAATAATGTGGCTAGACCTGATAGATTTAATGGTCACTGTTATACATGCAACAAGTTTGGGCATAGAGCTTTTGAGTGCAGGTCAGTTATCAACAACTCTAGAAATAATCCACCAAGATCCAATGGAGCCACCCCTAAACCTCTTATAAACCGAAACCCAAACTAGTACAGAACCCACGACCACCGGTCAAATTGTTGTGAAGCGGAAACTAGTTGGAGAGCAACCTGTCTAATCTGTCGTGGTAGCGGTCACACTGCTACAACATGCAGAAGGAAGAATGGAAATGTGAACACTGGACCATGGAGAACACTTGGAATGGTATGCTATCACTACAACAAACCGTGACACACCACCAGAGCATGTAGACTGAGAAAGAATCCATTGGGAAACATACTGATCAACACTGAAGGGAAGATTGATATTGAAATAGTTCAAGTGGATATTGACAAAACTTGGAAAAAGAAATTTGAAGTGAAGCCACATGATGAACTAGTTTCCGCACCAAGTGTGGAAATCCCTGAATCAGTAAACTGAGCTTCAAAAACCTTAGGGGGATCATATCGGTATAAATATTTAGAAACCCTCAGAGTATATCAATAAGGCACTTTTATCGATAGTTGTTACCTGTCAACAGACATAAGAATTGAAGCGGTAAAAAGTAAAATTATGGTTTGAACCCTAATAGTGATGCATTTATTATGGTAGGTGGGAGCGTGTTTAAAAGTGACTTTTGTCATCATTTCTACTTACCTAGCTGTCAAGAAACTTCATTTAAGTTGAGTAGCACAACCAAAGTAATTCATCTCGCATTCAAAAGAATTCAAAAAGAAATCTTGCTCAAATCTTGCAACCGTTTCATACTATTAGTGTGAAAGTCAAAGTGGTAATCAAGCGTCCTGAGAAGTGTGTTTTGCTTGTCATCGGCAAACCCTAAAGCTCAGAGAATAAAGGTATTTCTCTTTAAAACATTCTTATCATTTGGAATCGGTTTGATATGGAATTTGCATCTAATGTCCCCTCTAGTTCTACTAAACTCGAGGACACACTTGAGCTTCTTAAGATGAGATATAATGCCCTATCCCAAATTCCCATCGGAGCCATTGTCCAAGGCAATGTTACAGGATATATTGATTGTAAACTAGAAGACCTAGGGTCCCTAGTAATTCACTCCTAGTTGAGTCTGTTCTGTGGAGGTGATAAAAAGATTAAACCTGAATATAGCATAATAGAGAAGAAGAAATTGCACAATGTAGTTTACTTTCTCAAAGAATTTACTGAGGAACACATCAAGATTATCCTCAGTAGGGTTCATGGTGACAAAATGTACCTTGAAGGAACACATTACATTACACTGGAGGCAATTCATGTCGTGACTAGATTCTGCAATATTGGGGAAGTACCCGTTCTTCAGAAAATCCCTAAATCGAAAGTAACGGAGCTCACAGGTTCAGTAAGTGATCAACGAGAAATGACTGTCAATACCATTAGAGATGATTTGGTGAAATATGCATGTATGGTAATTGGGTATAGAATATTTTATGCTAACAGAATGAATTTTGTTCCTTCAGCTATTGTGCATGCCACTTACAGAATGATAAAAGAGAATACAGAATGTGATCTATGCACCTGTATGAAGAACCAACTCTTAGAAAACTTGAAGTCGATCAAATCAGATAAAACTCAAAAGTTCAAGTTTGGCCAATTACTAATTGGTTTATTTTTCTACTTTCAAAGATACTTTCCTGGAGTTGGTGATGTTGAATGGTCAACTGATCTACCAGTTACTAGACAAATAAAGGAGAGTTTGCAAGTAGTAGGAACTGCATATCCGGAGACTTTGAACAAGTATTTTGGTGGATTCAAACTAAAAATGAACCAAAGAATGAGAATATCTAGTGATTTAGTTAAAGAATATGAAGATGACATTTGTTTCACCATCAAAATAGATGAATGCATAATGGAAGCAGTTGAACCCAGAAAAGATGTAGTTGGGCCTATGGCCTATGAGGTGGTAAATGATATATTGATAGGATACGTCTCAACCCTACTAGCCTCACCACTGGAACCCAAAAATAAGAGGATTGGTACTTATTTAGAGAGAATCAAATCTAGTGAGGAACCGAAGGAGATAAAAGGTAAAGAAGCACCATTGGCATCGACACCAGTTACATCTACTGCTAAACCCAAAGTGACCAAAAGGTCACCTGCTAAAAAGATACTGGAGGCTATTCCAGCAAAGGTGTTCAAACGAACACGGAAAACTAGAAATCACTCACTAGATCTAGATGACTCTGAATCAAAGGTAGAAGTAAAGAAGACAAGGCAATCTACCAAGAAAATGAAGTCAATCAGTAATGTACCTACAATCTCTGCACTAGTAAACTTAGATATTTTTTCTTACAAGCCTATGACACATTGTCAAAGGACCATAAAGAATATTAGAAGAAAATTCCTTGACGATTTAAAGGATTATTTGGATGATTTCAATGATAATGAAAAGGAGGAGGTTGAACAAGAACTCATACATATCTATGCATAAATGATCGGTCACCTTCTGAGATTAAATATATTACATCTAAATCCTTGTATGACTCTTTGGACAACAAATGGTGCATTGCTACTGACAAGGAGCAAGACATCAGGGAGAAAAAAAATTCTCAAAATTTTCCAGATGTCTCTAATTTAGAATTGTTTGAACTCATTGATAAGAATAAAAGCATTTTCTTCATGCAAAGAAGAAGACTTCTGCTACTCGAAGGAAAATTTTTTGAAGTGGAAAAAGACACCCATTTGAAGGTGAAAATTGTTGTCAACATGCAAAGAGTACAAGAAGCTAATTGGCTGGCTGGACAAAAGCCCGATCTATCCACAACCAAACCCGATGTAGTCTTTGACAGTATGGGTGAAAGAATAGCATAAGAAAATGACCCCATTGATGTTGATGCACTAGAAATAGAAGATATCACTCCAAATAAGGAGCAAGCTGAAATAGAAAGATTAGAGAAAGAAAAGGAAGAGAAAGCGGAAAATGAGAAACTTGAAAAGGAGAAAGCAGAGAAAGAACAAGCGGAGAAAGCGTGACAGGAAAATAAGAAAATGGAAGAAGAGGAAAAGAAGAAAAAGGAGGAAGAGGAGAAGAAGAGAAAGGAAGAAGATGAGAAAAAGAAAAAGGAAGAAGAAGAAAAGAGGAAAGAAATAGAGAAGAAGGAAGAGGAGAAACAGAAAGAAGAAAAGAGAAAGAAACAAGAGGAGAAGGCTATCAAGCTAGCCCAAGAAAGAGATGAAGAGGAGAAGTGAAGACAAGTGAAGGACAAAGCCAAAGAAGGAGAATAGATTCCTAAGGCAACTGGACATCAAGCCAAGCAGGTTGATTCCACCAGTTCCACTGATTTGACTTTTACCTATCTGACCCAATCAGCTGATGAAACGCATTCACTTAGCAGAGGAAAGATTGGAAGAACTAAGGAAAAAGAAAGAACAGGATGTCATTCAGTTTGTCATTGACACCCTCTCCAATCTAATCCCTGGTACTAATCTCCCCAGTACCGATTCCTCATTGGCTAAGCTCAAACTACTCTGCATAGTAGTCGATGACTAGGTACAATGTTTGGAAGATGTTTCCCAAGCCACTGCAAAGAAAAGCCATGAAAAGGCACTCAAAGTTACCTTAATACAACACATGAATGACGACCAGGCAAAAATGGTTAAACAAAAAGATGATATAAGGTCAGCTATGGGTGAAGGTCACCTACTCTTGAGTAAAATATGTCAACCTCACCTATTCTATGAAGATGCTCTGAAGCAGAAGACACTATTACAAATAGAGTTACAAAAGTACATCAGCAACTTCAAACTACCCTATGATCTGTTCACAGCCTATGGATACTTTTTTCATCATTATCAACATCAAATTGCCATGCTGGATTCAGAAATCTGCAATCAGACTCAAGATTTGCAGGAGCTTTAGTTGCTCCTATTACCTAAATTGCAGGTACTCCAGAAATGCTTTGTGAACCTAGGAGCTATCACTGTGACACATGAGCTAAGCACCATAGATGCGATGGAAGAACTAGCCTTCCAAATGAAGATCGAGAGTGAATTTGCTGCCTCACTTCTTGAGTCGTGGTCCTCAGATATGAAGGACTTTCTGCAAAACTTTAAATCTCTTTTTGAGAAATTTTATCCTTTGTTGTCATAAACACATACTCTATTTTTATGTTATGCAAACTAGCAATATTTTGTATTTGCTTTGTCATTGTTGTCAAATAGGGAGTAGTGTATCTATCTTCAAATTTTGATGAGTATTTTTGCACATACTTGTATTTTTTGCAAAGGGAGTAGTCTATATGCTTAGGGGGAGTAATTCTGCTTATGACATTTTTTTTGTTAAAGCACTTAGATGTCAAAATTTTTCCTAAGTGTTGCCATCAATGCCAAAGGGGGAGATTGTTGGTATTTTGATGATGTTTAGTTGTGATTGTCATTGATGGACACACACTTATTTGATGAATGTATTATTCTCAACCGGTAGCTGTTCTAACTGGTATTGTATTAATAGTCTATATTTGATTGAAGACTATTTGTGTTTTAAAGAAGAAGCTTATCGGTCAAGTGGTATGAAGACCTCAAGCGGAATGGAGACTCCGAGCGGTAGTTAATCTTTTGATCAGATCGACTATGATCAAGTTTTCCAGTCTTCACCTATTAACCAGTGATTGGTATATGTAATTAACCGGTATACATGTAATGTGTGATGAGTTATCATCCATTGACACTTTAGCAGTGTTTCTGTGTCATGTCACCAAATGTGTCTAGATGCACTGTACCTAGGAAATTGTAATCTAATCCTATTGGACTGACATGAAATCAAGTTCCTATTTAAGGACATCGTGTCTAGGTTTTTATAAGGAGAACAGAAGTTGATATGTGCGAGTCTTTGAGAGCAAAGGTATCTTGTGACTGAGATTGAGAGTGCAAAGCATAGAAGACTGAAGTAATGCTTGAATGCATTAACAAGGAGTTATCAGGGATCTAATCAAGCATTTTGTGCTACTATCTAGATCATTCACTTGTTGATTACTAATATCTTCGACAAGTCTACAACCCTTAACTGGGTAGGCCCAGCCAAGCCTATTGTAAATCCTCTAACAAGGTGGTTCACAGTTGTGGATCTGAAATCCTTTAATAGGGTAGTCTTTAACATGACTTATCTCCTAATAGAGATTTGGATTCCTAATAGGATATGTTCTGGTGAAGAACATTGTAAGACCTTAACCGATCTGGTTACTATTCTGCAGATTGTTGACTTGTGAGTTTTACTCACTGTGGTTTTTTCCCATTTGGGTTTCCACATCAAAATATCTTGTGTTATGGTGATTGTGCTTTTATGGGTGAATGCTTTATTTTCTATTTGGCTTATTTATGTTTTAACCAGTTTATTGTTTAAACTACTACACCGATCTACTAGAAAATTATTTAAGAGTTTGGTTAAGTTCTTAGGCATACTAATTCACCCCCCCCCTCTTAGTATTCATCACACTCTAGCACATCCTATCTCCGGCAAGCATATAAACATGCTCCCTATGGCATCCCCTACTGTCTCCCATACTGCAGCTAAACATGACTGTGCAAAAATTGCTCAATGATAAAGGGCGTTCGCCCGATCAAATATCTCGACATATACACATAGGGCATCTCTAGCCCTTCCTTAGGCCACACCTCACAATCCATATATAGTCTCCAAATGACCGTATAGATATCATCCAATGCTCTCCGCCAGTGCTCTAATTTGCCCAGCTTATGTTGGACAACTAGACCTATATACCCATAAGTATATGCTCGACCAACTGGCCTATCCCTATCTGCAAGTGGTCTTGACACATGAATGTGCTCCCAAGCCCACACCTATAGTAATGTCACCCCCGCGGATAAACTGTTGTGTCCTAGATACACCACCTGGTCAGGCTCTCTATAAAGGTGGGCTAACATACAAGACCCCCATGCGAACCTACACCCCTGTGTCACCATATCCTCTAAAACCAATCCCCATCCCACAGCTAGTCCCTTCGACCTACGGTCAGGACACAAAAATCCATCAATAAAACTTGCTAGTACCAAGGGCAACGAAGCATAATCAAGATCCACAAACTCCTGCCAAGGGATCTCATATCCACAGATCTGATCATCCTGGAAGATGCGATGGAGAGCCTTTGTCCTACCATCCTCAGTCTACTCATATGGCAACAAGGCCCCCACTATAGGAATCCGCAGAATGCAATAACAGTCCTCTGGTGTGACTGTTATCTCACCCATAGCCAAGTGGAAGGTTTTTGTGTCACTGTGCCACCTCTCCACCAAAGCTTTCAACAAACCCCGATTAATGATATACCGAGGCATGTCTAGTAAGGATGAAAAACTGCATCTCTCAATCACCTCTCTATCAGCCTATGATAAACACGGAATCAATGACCATGGTCTCAAAAATCTCTCTCGCAACTGAAGTACACCAAGCTTTGCCTGCAAAACAACAAATGTCCATCATCAATTCCCACATCTATCTGATATATCCAATCAAAACAAAATCAATTTGAAACAATGAAGCATCAAATCAAAGACCCATATCGAAAATCAAAGACCCATATTGAAAATCCAAGACCCATATCGCAAATCAAAGACCCATATCAAAAATCAAAGACCCATATCAAAAATCAAAGACCCATATCGAAAGCAATATTAAAGACCCATATCGCAAGCATCAAATCAGGAATCATATCGGAAATAAAAAATCAAAACTCATATCGGACATCAAATTCATATCGCAATGCAAAAATCACAGATCCACCTCAAAAGAAAATCAAGATCCTCATCAACACAATCAATCAGCTTGGCACTCCATATCGAAAGCAAATTTCAATGGAATCCAAATCATCATATAAAAAATCAAACATCATCACAGCAGGCAAAACATTGGCTCAAGACCCATCTCAAAACACTCAGCAGGCACCTATCAACCCCTAAGCCATCTACCTAATCTATTCGACCTGCGACGCATTCTTCCAAGCCTTTTTCACCCATTTTGGACCCTATGCGCTAAACCAGGGCTCCTACATGCTAAGCTGCTACTTATGCACTATCCTTTTCTTCCAATGCACTAGAAACTTTAACCTGTTCGCTAAATCCCTCGACGTGCTAACTGGTTCTGCCAATGCGCTACCCTGCTAACCCTATGCGCTAATCTACTAGACACGCTACTCTATCTACTCTGTGCGCTAACCTATCAACCCTATGTGCTAAAATTATATACGCGCTAACCTAACCTATTGATGCACTGCAGAAAACTACTTGGATGCTAACCTACCTAGGTTTACCCTACGTGCTATGTTGTCTATCGTATGCACTATGAAAAAAAACCTACGCGCTAAAACGACAAATTTTAAACAAAAAAAACAAAAACGTGATCAAAACAGGAAAAATCAATCAAAAACATGGCAAGTTTTAGATCACTTACAGGTGGGCCATACACACGGGGCCTCCGGTATTGACAAATGTTCTCAAATCAGTGCGAAACATATGGAACTGACATCTTTGTCAAAGCTCAAGTGTCACAATCACAAGGAGACAAATGTGCAAATGATAAGAATCAAATCACTATTTACCTTTTTATAGGGTAAAAGTCAACAAGATTAATAAGTGGGGCATGTATTTTCCTCACTTTTTCATTTTTTAACCTTATCAACATCATTTTTGGGAGATGAATCAATTAAAATGCATTCAACGCAGTCAAAATATTCAAAATGCAATTAATTTAAAAATACTCATCAAATCAACAAATTTTTCAAATCTTTGATTCATCTCCCGAGGGGGCATCATCAATATCATTTATCAAATCTGGGGCATCATATCGATCAAAATTTGACATCATATCTGACAAATTTTCTTTGAATCAACATGTGCACACACGTCACTTCAAAAAGGGGAAAAATGTAGACGTATAAATCTAACCACTTTCCTAAGTGAATATTTAATATTGATTTTAACCTCATTCCCTTTATTAATTAGATTATATTTAATTAATTTCTTCACATTCATCTATTTGATTAAATGAATTACTTTATTTATTTAATTAAGTTCACCTAAACCTTTTTTAGCCTTTAATTAAATAAATCACTTTATTTAATTAATTCCCCTTTCTCCACTTGCATTTTCCTACATCTCCCACTTGTCTCCTAAACCCTTTCTAGATTCTTCTAATCACTTGTAAATTAGCCTAATCCATCTCCTAAATATTGTCACATCCCTAAGCAAAGGGAAGTCACTTCTCAAACCGTCAAAGTCTTCCAAACCATTAAAGGCTCTTACATAACCATTAATCGTTAAGCTCAACCTTCTTGCATGATTAGAGACTTTCTCTCTAACTCAACCCTCATCTAACCCAAGGGTCTCATCAAGCATTGATGGCTTTAACCTTGGTTATCCCTTTAACCCTTGCGCAAGATTTTATCCTTTGGATAAAAGTTTTATCCAATAAATAACCCTAACCTAACCTTAACCCTTACCTCCTAAGGTAACCTACATGTCTCCTCAAGCATTAAATGCTTCTTTCATCTCCTCTCAAGAAACCTCTTATTGACAATTGTCACCATTTAATTGGTAAGAATTTTAAACATGAATTGACAACTTTCAATCCTGGCCCTTGCTAAGATTATCCAATCTTGACCATCCATTGCCCTATTTCCCCTATAACTAGAGCTCTCATTCTTCATTTTCATATATCCAAGTTTCATGCATCTAACTTATAGTCATTTTACTAAGCATCAAGCCTCTCTTTGTTGAAACACATTAAACACTTAGAAGCATTTTTAATATCATAGCATATCCATGTTAGGCTAGTATATCTTGTTACGATAAGATTACTAATCTTTATCATAGCATCATATTCATACTAGTTTAAAATCATTCTAGTTTCAATATCATACATATCTAGGAATGCATTCATGCTTATAATCAAACATCACTTGTTCTTGGAGTTGTCATTCCTAGGTCACTTTGCTTAGTGATCTGAGAGCAAAGACATTGACTTTAGGGATCCTGTGAGATAGAGAACAATGGAACACCCCTTGGGAAGTTGAGCTATTCAATATAGCTCCTATAACTTGCACCAAGAGTCCCATTGGTGTGTGAACACTTTGAAATCAGACTTTTACGTTCTTGTCACCCACATTTCCCACACACAATTACAACAATTTGAAATCCCTTAACTAGGTAGATCCTAACAGATCTTATATTGTAAATCCCTTCACCGGGTGGCTCATTAACTTGGGTTCAAAATCCTCTAACAAGGTTACTCCTAACAGGGTAGAGCTCCTAACAGGGCTGAGGAAAATCCCTTAACTAGGTGACTCCTAATAGGGTCTTCTCTTAATCAGGCATATTGTAAAGCTCTTAACCAGGCTAGGCCTTTAATCGGGTGCATTCCGAAGGAGTGCAAATATTTTTTGGGTGCTAATTCCCACCATGGTTTTTCCTAGTTGGGTTTCCACGTGAAAAATCTCTATGTTCATATGATGGTTGCATTGTTGATTTTTGCATTTGATATCTTTACTATGTTTGCATAGTGATGAACACTTGAGTGAATGGTATTGTTAAATCTGCTAACCGGATTGTTTGACTAGTTATCGATACAGTTTTTTGAAGTATTGCAAAATTGTTTTACTACTGATTCACCCCCCCCTCTCAGTAGTAACCGAACCCTCATAACAATTGGTATCAAAGCCTAATTCCCTTAAAGGCTTAACTGCTTGGGAAGGATCTCTAAGGCTAACATGGGGGAAGGTTCAATGAGTTACATAGATCTTTCACACAGGCTTGCAAAATTTGAAAAAGCCCTTGGTGAACTAAAGGTCAAGTGAAAAGCTTGATTGGCTAAGAGAAGAGAGTTGGCTAAGTAGTTGTTGGAACTTACTGAAAACAATTCATCTAAGGAAGCAACATTCATCTAAGGAAGCAAACATCGATGCCTTGGTTAATAAGGTGGAAAATCTTAATGATGATAAGACAAATCTGAGGAGAGAGTTAGAAACCCTTACCATCAAGATGATCCAAGAGTTGGAAGCCAGAAGGATAGCTGAAGACACAATAAGAGATAAGGAGCATGAGATCTTAAAGCTGAACCAGGAGATTGGTACCCTGCATGTACATCCTCGTGTGGAAAAAGCGGAAATACAAGTTGATCTAGAAATGGCTATGTCTCTTAGAGAAAGTCTTACAAAGAAGAATGAGGAACTTACCAAGGAGTTGGCTGATGCAAATGAGTTACTAGATAAATTCAACAAGAGCACTGCTATGCTTGATGAGCAGATTCAATCACAAAGGCAGAACGGAGATACACATGGCTTGGGATACACAATCTTTGATCAAGAAGAGACATCTAGTACCAAGGACACCTTGCATGAAGCCAAATATGCACTAAAGACCAAAAAGAAGAACACTGGTAAGAGAACCTAAAAACCAGTATGTTTTAACAGTCATAAGGTAGGTCATACTGCAAATGTTTGTAGAAGTAGATCCAGTACTTTTGATGGATATAGACCTAATGCATATGAAGGATATAAGTCTAGTACTTTTCATTGATATTGCTTGAATTTCAACAAGTATGGGCATAAATTTGTTGAGTGCAGGTCAATAGTGAACAATCAAAGATCTTACAATGATCAGAGGAACCCTACTTGGCAGAGACATTATGTGAACCGGTCTAGTCCATATGAAATGGAGAATAGATGGAATGTGACATGATCAATCTATCACAACTATGGTCATGTGGCTATGAACTGTCGAAGAAGAATTAATAGAGGCAATGCTAGACCCTGGAGAGCATCTAGAATGACATGTTTCCACTATCACAAATTGGGACACATTGCAAGGTTTTGTAGAGCTAGAATGAACCAACTAGTTAATCAGTCTGTTGACTGGAAAGGAAAAAAGAAGGTAGATGTGGAAGAAACCAGAAGTGAGATGAATAAGATATGGAGAAATAAAAGTGAGAAGAAACCATCAGAGAACTCCAATTCTTCACCTGGTGTGGAGATTCCCTCACCGGAAAACTAAGCTATGTGTGAAGCTTAGGGGGGGCATATTATCAGATCTATTTTTGGACCCCCTAAATGGTATGCGGTAAGTCAAATCTGCATATTTTGATGCAATATGATGTTATGAAGTGATTTTGAATTGGTTACATCTCAAATTGGTAAATTGGATGAGATATGTGAACCAGTAGCAAGTACTATGGTTGAACGACGATTAGGGTATGTTCAACCAGTTTAGCAAAAAGAAAATAAAAAGGTGTTTGATAGTATCATGTTTCACTTAGCATTTTTTAGAGCACATCTGGAGAGCGATAGAAACATAGAAGAGCTTTTGACTACTACTTTGGTGAAGTTGATAGCGGATTATGAAGATTGTTGAAGAGCATCTAGACCGGAAACCCAAGTTGCGAAGATCTGATGATGACAACAAGTCTGATGCAGTAGATAAACAAAAGATAGTGATTATTGAAGCAGAAGTTCAAAATGATGTTGAGCAGAATAGTGTGGGGGATGCTGCTCAACCGGAAGATGAAGATGAAGAACAAGAACAAGAAGAAATTTCTATACCGGAACTAGTTATACCTAGATATGTAAAGTTGAATCACTCAGCAGATCAAATAATTGGAGACAGGAATTTTGGAGTACAAACAAGAAGAAAGATCAGAGAAAGTGCTTGTTTGATTTCCACAGTTGAACCTAAGACAATGAGGGAAGCTCTCAAGGATGATGATTGGTTAAAGGCTATGAATGAATAGCTTGATCAAACAAAGAGGAAAAACATTTGGTCACTTGTCCCCAGACCAGCTGATAAAAATGTGATTGGTACTAAGTGGGTGTTCAGAAACAAATTGAATGAAGATGGTGAAGTGATTAGGAGCAAGGCTAGACTAGTTTGCAAAGGATATGCACAAGAAGAAGGTGAGGATTATGGAGAAACCTTTGCCCTGGTTGCTAGACTTGAAGGTGTAAGAATGCTACTTGCATCTACAACATTCAAAGGATTCAAGGTATACCAAATGGATGTTAAGTCTGCATTTTCTAATGGAATTCTAGAAGAAGATATTTACATTGAACAACCATATGGGTTTGCATTGACTAAAGACAAGGACAGGGTGTGGAAACTTCATAAATCTTTATATGGATTAAAGCAATCTTCAATAGCATGGTATGAGAGACTCCATTCACACCTGATTAAGATTGGATTTCAAAGAACCAATGAGGACAACAACATTTACTTGAAGATAGAAGGAGACAAGTTATTGATTGCAGAAGTGTTTGTAGATGATATCATATTTGGAGGAGATGATAACATGAGTTTAACTTTTGCAGAAGAAATGAAAAAGGAATTTGAAATGTCTTTGATAGGAGAAATCAAAATTTTCATTGGTTTGCAAGTCCAACAAATGAAAGGAGGAATCTTTATCAGCTAGTCCAAATATGTGAAGGGGGTATTGAAAACTTTTGGAATGGAAGATTGTAAACCAGTTGGAACCCCTATGGTTACTGGTTGCAAATTATCCAAGGAAGATGATTCAAATCCAGTGGATAAAACTGAGTATAGATCCATGATTGGGAAACTACACTATGTTGTTCATAGCAAACCGGGCATTGCTCATGTAGTTGGTATAGTGGCTAGATTTTAGAAAAGTCCTAAAGAGACTCATATGGTGGCAGTGAAGAGAATTTCTAGGTATCTTAGAGGAACTATCAATTATGGATTATGGTATCCATACAAAGGAAACTTCTCTTTGAAGGTGTTCACAGATGCTAACTGGGCAAGTAATATAGATGATCGAAAGAGCACAACCGGTGGTGCATTCTTTCTAGGAGGAAGACTAGTATCCTAGACTAGTAAGAAACAAAGTTGCATTTCTCGGTCTATAGCAAAAGCAGAGTATGTGGCTGCATCTATGAACTGTAATCAAGAAATGTGGATGAGACATGCATTAGAAGGATTCAAGGAGACTATGATAGAACCGGTGGTCATATATTGTGATAATACAAGTGCAATAAGTATTTCAAAGAACCTAGTATTGCATTCTAGAAAAAAGCATATTGAACTGAAGTATCATTTTCTAAGAGAAAGACTGTAGGAAAAGAAAGTTAGGATGGATAATATGTCAAGTAAGGAGTAGTTGGCTGATATCTTCACTAAGCCATTGCCTATAGAAACCTTTGAGTATCTCAGAGGAAAGCTAGGGAATATACCCCTACCGAAGGTCAATTAAGATGTTGTTGCAGCATCAATCCAGTGGACTAATTGAAGATATTTCATTGTGGATTGATGAGAAGAGGGATACTCCTCAGGGGGAGCAGCTGAGATGAAGAAAACAAGAGCAACAGAGATGAAGATAACAATAGCAACAGAAGATGAATTTGACACTTTGCACCTTTGGCATTGTAGTCAAATGAGGAGAATAAAAGTGATAGGGTGAGAAGTAAAGTAAAGGAGGAGAAGAACAATGAAGAGCACATAGAGAAGAACTAATGAAGGGAGAAGAACAGTACAACAGTCATAATAGTTAGAGTTCCAGTTTTGCATGATGAGCTTTTGGTATTGCTATTTTGGTGTTGCCATCAATGCCAAAGGGGGAGATTATTGGCATAACTGATGAAGATAATGATGGGGAGATTGTTGGCATATGAAGATGTTGATGAGATCAAGATGACTGTTAAAGTTGATGGAGATTGTTGGCTCGATGATGATGATATAGTTGTAAGTTGTTTGATGACTTTATTTGTGTTGTTATTGATGGCAACCATGTTTGTTTAGTCATCTAGTCCTACTGGTATAGCCTAACCGGTAGAGGAATGTCTTAGACAACAAAACTGGTAAGTTTTTGATTAAGGGAAAACAGGTTTTGAGGGGACTAGAAACCTCGTACACCAGATTTTGAAGGGACCCAAAACCCTCAAATTTTGCCAGGATCTGGAACCTTTAGAGAATCTTTTGCCAGTAAAGATAGGCACATAAAATCAGTAGACCATATCATCCAATCTGGCAAGTGCCAGCCAAAAGCCACCACTACCACAATCAAGAAAAAGCCAGCCAGAATAAAAGAAAATCATTATAAAATCTACTGGCAACACAGCCTAAGCCTATTAGTGAAGTTAATGAACTCCCTCATCCAGATATCAAGGATTTTCTAGGTTCCCCTCCCCATATACATAAAAATCAAGCAACAAAAGGCTAACCTATCCCTTAACCAAAAACCAACACAAACTAAGTTGGGCCCTTCAAAACTGTTAGCATCTAGCCAAACATAAAAATAAAAAAAGGGGGTTTTGAAAGGATCCCCTAAGCTTCCAAATGGGTTTTAAAATGGCTCCCAAAACCATCAAACTGAACAAAGAAAACCACAAAAGATCCTTCTAAGTTGTTGTAAACTGATAAATAGGAATAGAGCAATGATCAAGTGACTAGTACAAATGATTGGTGAAGAGTTAGGTGTTACAGTTTTACAGAAGTGTTGAAGATAGGAACATGCACCTATGTTCCAAACCACATCAGAAGATTTGGTGTATTGAGTGAGTTATGATTGACTGTCATGAACTCTGTGAAGAAGAATGTATACCGGTAATAGATCTTTAACCGGTAATGATTTATTGTTTGGTGATGGATCTTATCATATTCATAACTTAGTGATGACATGTCAAGATCCATTTGTAATGATAAGATGGTGTTTGAGCACGTACAAGGATCGGATTTCTTGGGAAACAAGAAAGTGATTAGTAGAATCTGATAAGAGTTTGATTGCTTATCAAATCGATGTGTGGTGATCATTCAACTATGGAAATTGTCTAGAAATTTGTTGTAATGATCTGTAATGTAAATTCATTGTATTTTGAATGTTGTTAGGTTTATGTATCCAACCTAATTGAAAAGTGTATTTAGGGCTAGTTGGAGAAGATATTTTGTGTTAGTATTTTAAGAGAAGGTGTTGCCGAACTAGATTGAAGTGTTTGCATGTGTGTAGTAGAGTTGTGTTGAAAAGGATCTGTACTAGCAAGCAAGGAAGTGTTATGATCAAATAATTTGCCCAGTTGTTCCCTAATAGTTACGGTACTTTGAAATCCCTTAACCAAGTAGATCCTAACAGGTCTTATATTGTAAATCCCTTCACCAGGTGGCTCATTAACTTGGGTTCAAAATCCTCTAACAAGGTTACTCCTAACAAGGTAGAGCTCCTAACATGGTTGAGGCAAGTTCCTTAACTGAATGACTCCTAATAGGGTCTGCTCTTAACCGGGCATATTGTAAATCTCTCAATTGGGCTAGGCCTTTAACGGAGCGCATTCCGAAAGAGTGCAAATATTTTGTGGGTGCTAATTCCCACCATGGTTTTTCCTAGTTGGTTTTCCACGTGAAAAATATTTGTGTTCATATGGTGGTTGCATTGTTGATTTGTGCATTTGATATCTTTACTATGTTTGCATAATGATGAACACTTTTGTGAATGGTTTTGTTAAATATGCTAACCAGATTGTTTGAGTAGTTACCGGTATAGTTTTTTGAAGTATTGCAGAATTGTTTTACTACTGATTCACCCCCCTCTCAGTAGTAACCAGACCCTCATAATAACAAATCTAAGTACTCTTAAAAAAATAGGAGGTTAAAGCAATATAGGAATGTTGTTTAGGATACTCTTGAGTACTTTGATGCATTTTCTATTGAATGGGTGGAAAGAAGCAAGAACATAATGGCATATTTTCTTGCCAATGTTGCTTTGAGAGAATCTGATATAACACTTGCTGGTATATCAAAGGTAGAAATAAAGACTAGGCCATCAGTACCTAAAAATGTCACTAACTGGCAAGTCTTTCAAGATGATGTTGATTTGTTAATTTTTTTACAATGTGTAGATGGCTATGAATCTCAAGAGATTGATTGTAATACACTAGTCCAAGTTGTAAATGATAAGCAAATTGTTTTTGGAAATGAAGTCATCCAACTAATAACCAATAAAATCCCTAAGGAGTTGGTTGCATTAGAAATAATTTTTTATGGATATGACAAAAAAATTAAGAAAAATACCTCACCTAAGGATCAAGATCTAGAAGAGGTCAATTTAGGTACAAACACATCCCCAAGGAAGGTTTTTATTGGAAAGAAGTTGAACTTTGACATTAGGTCCAAACTTGTAACCTTATTGAGAAAATATAAGCATATTTTTGCCTAGTCTTATAATGATTTGAAGGCTTATAGGAGGACCTTTTTCAATATGAGATCCCTTTAAAACCAGATGACAAATCGTTTAGCCAAAAACAAAGACCAATAAACCCCACTCTAGCTCCTGAAATGTTGGATGAACTTACAAAACTCAAAGATGGAGGAATTATAAACTAAGGAATGCAACTTGGGTATCCAATTTGGTTCCAATTAGGAAGAAAAATGGGGATATTAGAGGGTAAGTGCACCAAGATGGTGAAAAAAAAGGGGGGTATAAGTGGACACCCTTTTTTTGATATCGGCTAAACCTGAACTTGGAGGAGCAATTTGAGACTCGTCCACTCAAAATATGAAGATACCCAAAGAACAAATATTGTATTACTCTAAATCTAGTTTCCAAACTACTAAAGTTTTTCAAAATTGGATAAGATTAAGGGGGTGAAATATTTCACGCACACAAAAGTGTTCCTATTTTTTTCAGCAAAACGTAACATTGTGTCTGACATGCGCATCAAAAAAGTTATAGTTACATTTAGTATTTTGAAAAAGACTTGGGTAGAAAGATAGTTAAGAGTTAGCACTAGAAGTTGTGTATTTTTTTGTAATTTTTTGTTGAGTGTTTTTTTTTAATGATTTTTCAAAATGGATGCGTCCTGAAAATGAAGTACCTATGGGTTGATTCACAATAGTGGTTCCCACTTTTACCTGTGAAGGAAAATCGTGGGTGGTGGAAAAAAAATTAAGGCGGTTCATATGAACCAGTAGGGGGGTTCGAACGAACCTAGTCTCGGGTTGGGGTTTGAACAAACCCAAACCTGAAATGTGGTTCGTTTGAACCAAATAAAATATGATATTTAAGGGGTTCTCTTGAACACCCCCCCCCCCCCTCTTCCCCCCCTTCAAGGGAACCCTTATTAAACCACTTTTTTTCCAATGGACGCTATATAAGTCTAAAATGGCAATTGAGATGTCATTCTCAACTGTCAATTTGGGCTCCACTAGGGCGGTTAGAGTGAACCCCGCTTGTACTTTTCATCAACGATGCCTATCAGCACTTTCCATTCGACCTACATTGTACCAGGTGCACAAAATTACCCTTTTTCTTGTTTATTTATGTTATTTTTTTGTATTTTTTTAATTTATTGTTAGATTTATTTTAAAAAATTAGCAAATAAAAGAGTTTTCTATTGTTTTTTTGTTTTTCAAATATATAATTGTATATTTAATATTTATAGTGAACATTTTCGAAAAATGTTAGAAAAATTTAGAAAAACTCTCAAAAAACTTAGATAACAAGAAATTTTTTAGGAAAACTTAGATAATGAAAAAAAAAAAAAAAACAGAAAACGGGTTACAAAATTATTAGAAATTTTTCAAATTTTTTAGAAAAATTTTGAATTCTTTCGTATTACATTACAAAACAATAGAAAATTTTAAACTATGTCCACTTGAGTCAACTTAAACTCAATTTAAATTAAGACCTCTATGACCCCTCTTAATAACATCCTAGTACACCACATGACCCCTTAGGACACCATATGACCCCTTAAGACAATAAGATGTCCTAAGGGGTTATACATTGTTCTAACACATGTGTGGCCCCTTAGGACCCCATATGACCCCTAACGACACCATATGACTCCTTAGGACAATATGATGTTTTAATGGTTCATATAGTGTCCTAAGGGGTCATTCGGTGTTCTAACACATGTGTGGCCCCTTAGGACCCCATATGACTCCTAATGACACCATATGACCCCTTAGGACAACATATGACCCCTTAGGACAATATAATGTCCTACGGGGTCATAGGGTGTTCTAACACGTGTGGCCCCTTAGGACCACATATGACCCCTAATGACACCATATGACCCCTTACGAAAACATATGAACCATTAGGATCATATGATGTCCTAATGGTTCATATTGTGTCCTAAGGGGTCATATGGTGTTCTAACACCATGTGTGTCCCCTTAGGACCCCATATGACCCCTAACGACACCATATCACCCCTTAGGACACCATATAAACCCTTAAGACATCACATTGCCCTAAGGGATCATATGGTATTCTAACACCATGTGTGGATCCTTATCACCCCATATGACCCCTAATGACACCATATGACCCCTTAGGACACCATATGAACCATTAGGACCATATGATATCCTAATGGTTCATATGGTGTCATAAGGGGTTATATGGTGTTCTAACACCATGTGTGACCCTTTAGGACCCTATATAACCCCTAACAACACCATATGACCCCTTAGGTCAAACCATTAGGACCATATAATGTCCTAATGGTTCGTATGGTGTCATAAGGGCTCATATGGTGTTCTAACACCATGTGTGGCCCCTTAGGACCCCATATGACCCCTAACGACCCATATGACCTATATGACCCCTTAAGACTCCATATGACACCATATGACCCCTTAGGACACCATATGACCCCTTAGGACAATATGATGTCC